>NC_074678.1:47008375-47338622 GCF_029448725.1 Salvelinus fontinalis | reverse complement strand
GGAAATAAACATCTTGTGATGCAATCATTCTTAAACTCTCCTCAAGGTTAGCAACATTGTAAAAGATTACTGAAGGCCTCACAGGTTGTCACCATGACTAACATATTCACTGACACATCCTAATAGTTACACGACGCACTGACAGACCCCCCCCCCCCCCCCCCCCCTTCCTCATCCACCCACCTCAGCCTGTTGGCCGTGGGTTTAAAGCCACAGATCCCACAGAAGGATGAAGGGATGCGTATGCTGCCCCCGATGTCGGAGCCCATGCCCAGGACCGAGCCCCCTCCTCCGATCAGCGCTCCCTCCCCGCCCGATGAACCCCCGGGCGTCTTTTGAGGGTTATGGGGATTCAGAGTCAGGCCGTAGATGGGATTGCCGCAGTCGTAGCTGGACATGGGGACAAGACAGACGTGGGTGAAAACACTGACTGCTAAGAACAACATGAGTCATGGGGTGACCAATCAGCTTTACTCTGGGTGCGGACTAGTCTGGCCATTGGACTTTGACGATGACCGTCTTCACAAACTCCTCAATCACATTGCTCAAGTCATAGCTCTTGCACTAAATTACATCACCTAATGTGGTATGTGGCACATTAAAGGCATTGTTACCCGATCTATGTCAATGTATTGCTAGTGTATTATGTTTATTCATCAGTTGACATTGTATATGGTAGACAAATTATATTCTGAATCTCATTCGATGCATTCACAAGAATAACACCTTAGCAGGCTTTGAGGTACGTTGGTCTTGATGAAGGGAATGGCGCCTTGTCTCTTCAGCACTTCAACCAGCACACTGTCCTCTGTGGCAGGAAGGTCCAACTTACAGATCACGCCACATGTAGAGTCATGACCCTAAATACAAAAACGGGCAGATCAAAAAAGTAAATAATTCATAAAAAAATAAACTCTTTCAGTAGACATGCACATCTCTGAACCCAGAACTATGTTACTGGTAGGCCCTCACGAGAGGCTCGACTTGAAGTTCACAAACAAAGACAAGCCTACTATGGGGTGGCTTTCTGGACACAGATTAAGCCAATGTCCTAGGCTAACAAGTGTCAGGATTCACCTAGGGGGTCATGATTTGGGTCTGTACAAATGTTTGATGTATTCAAATAATTGATTATGCTTATGTTAATATAATATCTATTAATATAAGACCCCTCCCTCCTAACATTTATAGGGTCCTAGACTACAGATTAACAATATATATATATTCATTATATAGTTTTAGAATTGTTCCACAGTTTGCTCTTTCTTTCTCTCTCTCTCTCTCTTATGTGTGACTGACACAGAACTCTGCAGGGGAGCGTGGGAGATAAGAGACGACTCAGACATTCCACAAGTAATCAACTTCGGGGAGTGGACGTTTATTGCCTAGCTTTTAGACAGAGTTTCAGTGTTTATGTTTGTATAGCTATGGATGCTGGGTTCTGGTCTCAGGAGAAAAAAGGTAATGACGTAGTCAGTGACATCACTAAGGCAGGACTTCGGTTTAATAAAACAACTTGAGACCTTTTGTTTGACACAGAACTTACTCAGCAACATTCGTGCTATGTTCCTGTTTGTCAACTTCTGTCTGCAATTGCATTAAAGGTTTTTGAATGATTAAAGATATTGTCATAATGCTAATTTCACCAATGAGCCAATGATGATTGACAAGAAGGAAAGGAACAAACCTAACACAAGCATGCTCAATGGAGAATCTCTATTGAAAGTGCTTTGGTCCAGGACTAGGCCCATGTTTAATCTGACCTGGAAACCCCTGCTATATTTACAGGTAAAAATGACAATTAATGAAAGACACTGAAGTGACATCTAATCAACACCTTGTATCCAATATTTTCCTTGATGCTGACAGGGACCCCATAAAGGAGACCATCCTTGTGAGAGCCAATATCCTCCAGCTGATCCCAACTCTCCAGCAGGACCTCAGTGCAACAGTTCAGTCTCCTATTCACCTCCAATGTCTGTGGGAACACAACATGTGAAAAATCAATGGGAGCACTTGTAGATTGAAAGGTCTAGTAGCCTGGTCCCAGATCAGTTTGTGTTGTCTTGCCAACTCCTATGGCCATTGCTACAACAAGAGCACAAAACAG
The DNA here is from genome assembly GCF_029448725.1 of Salvelinus fontinalis. Classification (NCBI taxonomy): domain Eukaryota; kingdom Metazoa; phylum Chordata; class Actinopteri; order Salmoniformes; family Salmonidae; genus Salvelinus; species Salvelinus fontinalis. The sequence goes on along the minus strand of NC_074678.1, from coordinate 47,336,512 downwards.
ATCCCAAACAGTTCTGGGAACAGGCCAGATTGATCACCACGCCAGCATGCCCCAAAATACATGATGCCTATTATGTGAAAGCCATTCAATGACTGATCATGCTGCATTGTTTTGTAAACAGTGCAAATATAATCCAGGCATGTCATCATAACTACATAGGCCTTTTCAGGGCTGTGTTGGCTCGGACTAGGATTGCACATTTTGGGGAATATTCAGAGGTGGAAACTTTGTGGGAATTAATGGGAATTCACAGAAATTAATATTAATACCATTTCAATGTAGATGTTTTTTTGCATTGGATATATTTACCATATCATATGGAGACAGAAACACTTTACCTTATCATAAATAGACAATTGTAAATGATTAAATCCTTCCAACAGAAAGATGAAAAACCTTTTATTTACGACCTTTACATTAGTTTAATCTTCACATGGGATGATTTCACTGAACAACAAAATAAAGGGAATATTGAATGATCCATCACATCTCCCAAAGACATATTCAACATAGATCTGTAAAATTATAGTCTAGAAACTAAAGCCTTGGTTGTCTTCCTCTCAGGCTTCCATGTCTTCTCCCTTGACCTCCTCAAAGTCCACCTCTTGAACATCCGACTCGGAGGCCTCATCTTCACTGTCACCTTCAAACCTTGAGGATGGCTCGTTGTCAGGCTCAAAAAGCCTCAAAGTTGCCAAGATGGCCACCAATTTTTCAATACTTGTAATGGTCAGCCTGTTGCGTGCTTTGGTGTGTGTTCCCAAACTAGGACCAGTTGCCCTCTGAGGTGGCTGATGTTGGGATTTGGAGGATGGGGGAAAAAGCCTCAGATCCACAAAGTCCCTTTCACCAGCTGGCTGATGAGATACAGTTGAAGTCAGAAGTTCACATACACTTAGGTTGGAGTCATTAAAATACGTTTGTCAACCACTCCACAAATTTCTTGTTAACAAACTATAGTTTTGGCAAGTCGGTTAGGACATCTACTTTGTGCATGACACAAATCATTTCCCCAACAATTGTTTACAGACAAATTATGGGAAAATCAAAAGAAATCAGCCAAGACCTCAGGAAAAAAATTATAGACCTCCACAAGTCTGGTTCATCCTTGGGAGAAATTTCCAAATGCCTAAAGGTACCACGTTCATCTGAACAAACAATAGTATGCAAGTATAAACACCATGGGACCACGCAGCCGTCATACCGCTCAGGTATGTTCTGTCTCCTAGAGATGAACGTACTTTGGTGCAAAAAGTGCAAATCAATCCCAGAACAACAGCAAAGGACCTTGTGAAGATGCAGGAGGAAACAGGTACAAAAGTATCTATACCACACGAGTCCTATCTCGACATAACCTGAAAGGCCGCTCAGCAAGGAAGAAGCCACTGCTCCAAAACCGACATAAAAAAAGCCAGACTACAGTTTGCAACTACACATGGGGACAAAGATTGTACTTTTTGGAGAAATGTCCTCTGGTCTGATGAAACAAAAATATAACTGTTTGGCCATAATGACCATCATTATGTTTGGAGGAAAAAGGGGGAAGCTTGCAAGCTGAAGAACACCATCCCAACCGTGAAGCACGGGGGTGGCAGCATCATGTTGTGAGGGTGCTTTGCTGCAGGACTTCACAAAATGGATGGCATCACGAGGCAGGAAAATTATGTGGATATATTGAAGCAACATCTCAAGACATCAGTCAGGAAGTTAAAGCTTGGTCACAAATGGGTCTTCGAAATGGACAATGACCCCAAGGTTACTACCAAAGTTTTGGCAAAATAGCTAAAAGACAACAAAGTCAAGGTATTGGAGTGGCCATCACAAAGCCCTGACCTCAATTCAATAGACAATTTGTGGGCAGAACTGAAAAGGCGTGTGCGAGCAAGGAGGCCTACAAACCTGACTCAGTTACACCAGCTCTGTCAGGAGGAATGGGCCAAAATTCACCCAACTTATTGTGGGAAGCTTGTGGAAGGCTACCAGAAACATTTTTACCCAAGTTCAACAATTGAAAGGCACTGCTACAAAATACTAATTGAGTGTATGTAAACTTCTGACCCACTGGGAATGTGATGAAAGAAATAAAAGCTGAAATAAGTCATTCAGGCTAAATAAGTCATAAGGCTTAAATGTCAGGAATTGTGAAAAACTGAGTTTAAATGTATTTGGCTAAGGTGTGTAAACTTCTGACTTCAACTGTATGTTTGTGCTCTTGTGGAATACTGGTTGAGGGGTGGAGATGTAGTTAATTATTCCTTTCCCACAATCAGTAAACCACCATTCAGAGACGATTGCAATACGGTCTATGATTTGCTTGACCTAGTCTACTCTGTTGAATTCTGCATCCAGCAAATGAGTAGATAAAGCATGTCAGGTTGGAAGGGTGCATGCTGGGCGAAGAACATTCAGAAATCTCTTCCAATACACATTGCCTGTGAGCATCAGAGGTGAACCAGTTGCATACAAAGCTTAAGACATTCATCAGCATTTGTCTTACTACGTTCCTCCATTGAGTCAAAAAAAATAATAATAACTTGATTCCAGGAGGACCATGAGCTGTTGCTATTGATAAGGTGTCTGATTCATCATTTACACCTCGAATAGAAGTAGAGTGACTTTTGTCAGTGGTTGCTTGTTGTGAGCGCTGAGAGAACTTTATGTACTTGGCCAGATGATTCTGCATCTTACATTCTACACATTTAATTTGGCACAGTATTTGCAAATGTACACAGCTTTTCCTTCTACATTAGCTGCAGTGAAAGGTCTCCACACATCAAATAGTGCCCGTGGCATTTTCCTGTAAAGAATAGGATTTAAACAATTACAAAAAAAAGAATACAATTCCAGTTACATATAAATAATCTCAGCAAAAAAAGAAACGTCCCTTTTTCAGGACCCTGTCTTTCAAAGATAATTCGTAAAAATCCAAATAACTTCACAGATCTTCATTGAAAAGGGTGTGAGCGTGCTCATATGTGTGAGCATGCCTTTGGCATGCTGCAAGGAGGCAAGCAGATGTGGCCAGGGCAATAAATTGCATTGTCCGTACTGTGAAATGCCTAAGACGGCACTGCAGGGAGACAGGACGGACAGCTGATCGCCCTCGCAGTGGCAGACCATGTGTAACAACACCTGCACAGGATCGGTACATCCGAACATCACACCTGCGGGACAGGTACAGGATGGCAACAACTGCCCGAGTTACACAATCCCTCCATCAGTGCTCAGACTGTCCGCAATAGGCTGAGAGAGGCTGGACAGAGGTGCTTGTAGGCCTGTTGTAAGGCAGGTCCTCACCAGACATCACTGGCAACAACGTCGCTTATGGGCACAAACCAACGTCGCTGGAACAGACTGGACTGGTAATTAGTGCTCTACACTGACTAGTCGCGGTTTTGTCTCACCAGCGGTGATGGTCGGATTTGCGTTCATCATCGAAGGAATGAGCGTTACACCGAGGCCTGTACTCTGGAGAGGGATCGATTTGGAGGTGGAGGGTCCGTCATGGTCTGGGGCGGTGTGTCACAGCATCCCCGGACTGAGCTTGTTGTCATTACAGGCAATCTCAACGCTGTGTGTTACAGGGAAGACATCCTCCTCCCTCATGTGGTACCCTTCCTGCAGGCTCATCCTGACATGACCCTCTAGCATGACAATGCCACCAGCCATACTGCTCATTCTGTGCGTGATTTCCTGCAGGACAGGAATGTCAGTGTTCTGCCATGGCCAGCGAAGAGCCCGGATCTCAATCCCATTGAGCCCAATAAACAACTCCTTTGTAAGATACATGTTTTAAAATGAAACATGTATGGAACAGGTGAATTAACACTCCTATGTTAGCAGGCTCAAGCAAGCTAAAACCCACACGGTTGCAAAAACTAACTAGCAGAAATTGTTAACAAGTTAGAAATGATTTACACACACTTTGCTGTAGGATACTATTTATAATTAACAAAAGAAATGTCATAATATATATTCACCCCAGCCAGTATTGTAATCAAAACTTACCAGAAAGCATGTAGTTCTTGGCTCAGACAGTGTAGTAGGGTGGGATCTATAGCATCTCATTAGTGTGCAAGATCTTGAAAATCAGCTGCAAATGTGATGGTTGCAATTCCATTGAATTGGGGATAGTTTAACCAAAATATGCTACAAGACCTAGAATTTCCTTATGTGTATCCTACAAAAAAAGGTTCACTGTTATAAGCTAACTTTTTGATGAATTTAAGGAAAATTCCCCAAATTCCAGGTCTTAACGTCCCATGGAACATTTCCAGAAAGTTTCAGACCCTTTGCAACCCTAGCTGTGACTTCCGATTTAAATACGTAAACAGGTTAAAGGTGGTTAATGGTTTGCAGAAAACATTGCAGGAGTACGATATGTTGCCAATGCTTGCAGTGAAAACAAATTACACCACCTATAGAAATAATGCAGTCCACAAAATTCCACAACATGCACATTACAGCGGTCAAACGACCTCCACTCTTCACTGTCAAACGCTCCCTGAAACACTTCAGCGAGCAGGCCTTTCTAATCCACCTGGCATGGGTATCCTGGAAGGATATTGACCTCATCCCGTCAGTAGAGGATGCCTGGTTTTTTTTTTTAAATGCCTTCCTCACCATCTTAAATAAGCATGCCCCATTCAAAAAATGTAGAACCAGGAACAGATATAGCCCTTGGTTCTCTCCAGACCTGACTGCCCTTAACCAACACAAAAACATCCTATGGCGTTCTGCATTAGCATCGAACATATGCAGCTTTTCAGGGAAGTTAGAAACCAATATACACAGGCAGTAGGAAAAGCCAAGGCTAGCTTTTTCAAGCAGAAATTTGCTTCCTGCAACAAACTCTAAAAAGTTCTGGGACACTGTAAAGTCCATGGAGAATAAGAACACCTCCTCCCAGCTGCCCACTGCACTGAGGATAGGAAACTCACCACCGATAAATCCACTATAATTGAGAATTTCAATAAGCATTTTTCTACGGCTGGCCATGCTTTCCACCTGGCTACCCCGGTCAACAGCACTGCACCCCCCACAGCAACTCGCCCAAGCCTTCCCCATTTCTCCTTCTCCCAAATCCAGTCAGCTGATGTTCTGAAAGAGCTGCAAAATCTGGCCCCCTACAAATCAGCCGGGCTAGACAATCTGGATCCTTTCTTTCTAAAATTATCTGCCGAAATTGTTGCAACCCCTATTACTAGCCTGTTCAACCTCTCATGTCGTCAGATTCCCAAAGATTGGAAAGCAACTGCGGTCATCCCCCTCTTCAAAAGGGAGGGACACTCTTGACCCAAACTGCTACAGACCTAAATCTATCCTACCCTGCCTTTCTAAGGTCTTCGAAAGCCAAGTCAACAAACAGATTTCCGACCATTTCGAATCACACCGCACCTTCTCCGCTATGCAATCTGGTTTCAGAGCTGGTCATGGGTACACCTCAACCACGCTCAAGGTCCTAAATTATATCTTAACCGCCATCGATAAGAAACAATACTGTGCAGCTGTATTCATTGACCTGGCCAAGGCTTTCGATTCTGTCAATCACCAGATCCTCATTGGCAGACTCGATAGCCTTGGTTTCTCAAATGATTGCCTAGCCTGGTTCACCAACTACTTCTCTGATAGAGTTCAGTGTGTCAAATCAGAGGGCCTGTTGTCCGGACCTCTGGCAGTCTCTATGGGGATGCCACAGGGTTCAATTCTTGGGCCGACTCTCTTCTCTGTATACATCACTGATGTCGCTCTTGCTGCTGGTGACTCTCTGATCCACCTCTACGCAGACGACACCATTCTGTATACTTCTGGCCCTTCTTTGGACACTGTGTTAACAACCCTCCAGACGAGCTTCAATGCCATACAACTCTCCTTCCGTGGCCTCCAACTGCTCTTAAATACAAGTAAAACTAAATGCATGCTCTTCAACCGATCGCTGCCTGCACCCGCCCGTCCAGCATCACTACTCTGGACGGTTCTTACTTCGAATATGTGGACAACTACAAATATCTAGGTGTCTGGTTAGACTGCAAACTCTCCTTCCAGACTCACATCAAACATCTCCAATCCAAAGTTAAATCTAGAATTGGCTTCCTATTTCACAACAAAGCATCCTTCACTCATGCTGCCAAACATACCCTCGTAAAACTGACCATCCTACCGATCCTCGACTTCGGCGATGTCATTTACAAAATAGCCTCCAACACTCTACTCAGCAAATTGGATGCAGTCTATCACCGTGCCATCCGTTTTGTCACCAAAGCCCCATATACTACCCACCACTGCGACCTGTACGCTCTCGTTGGCTGGCCCTCGCTTCATACTCGTCGCCAAACCCACTGGCTCCAGGTCATCTACAAGACCCTGGTAGGTAAAGTCCCCCCTTATCTGAGCTCGCTGGTCACCATAGCAGCACCCACCTGTAGCACGAGCTCCAGCAGGTATATCTCTCTGGTCACCCCCAAAGTCAATTCCTCCTTTGGCCACCTCTCCTTCCAGTTCTCTGCTGCCAATGACTGGAACGAACTACAAAAATCTCTGAAACTGGAAACACTTTTCTCCCTCACTAGCTTTAAGCACCAGCTGTCAGAGGAGCTCATAGATTACTGCACCTGTACATAGCACATCTATAATTTATCCCAAGCAACTACCTCTTCCCCTATTGTATTTATTTAGCTCCTTTGCACCCCATTATTTCTACTTAGCACATTCTTCCACTGCAAATCTACCATTGCAGTGTTTTACTTGCTATATTGCATTTACTTCTCCAAGATGGCATTTTTTGCCTTTACCTCCCTTATCTCACCTCATTTGCTCACATTGTATATAGACTTATTTTTCTACTGTATTATTGACTGTATGTTTGTTTTACTCCATGTGTAACTCTGTTGTTGTATGTGTCGAACTGCTTTGCTTCATCTTGGCCAGGTCGCAATTGTAAATGAGAACTTGTTCTCAACTTGCCTACCTGGTTAAATAAAGGTGAAATAAAATAAGTGATTGCTGGGGTGTTGATTGAATTGTGCATTACCTTTTCCATGTATGTGTGGAACACAGCTTGTGGAGTTAGTGTTCCACCCTTCAGTTGTTTGGACAGCTCAGCCAGTGACAGTGAGAGGATGAGAGAGGTGTCTGTTCCAGGGTGCTGACATGGGAGTCAAAGAGGGAAGAGACTGAACATTCGGTACACCACCAGATATCTATCTAGCTACCCTCTGAAAATCTAAATGAAATGTCATGCTATCTCAGTCAATAAGGTAAGGTCCTCTGCATACACTTCATCCTCCTTTCAATACATGCATGCATGACTAAGTGGCAACTGGTTTGAACATGAATATGTGATAGCCACCCCAGTACTATCTGCAAGTTAGAGTCACAGCTGTGTCTGACTGACTTATCAACAGGGTTGAATGTTCATTCGTTGAGGTTGTTAGCTAGCGTTTGCTAAACTAAAGTCAAACTTACAGATTCGTTGAACTGAAGGACAGCGAGTTCTGCCTGTTGCAGTGACGTTTCTCTTCGGGCTTTCGCCCTCTGAATTTTCTTCCACGACTGTTCGTGTCTGAACCAATTCAGAAAAAGCATCAATGCACCTGTACCGCATGTAGTGGCTGTCAGAATCGCTGTCCAATTCGGCTCTGCCCAAAAAAATACTTGTTTAAAGTTGTCCATTCTGTCCACAACGCTCTGACAGCTATCTTCCACCTCCAACCTCCTACCTCCAAGTACACTTCAATGATTCTCGAAGGGTTCGGGTTAAATGCGTTTGACTCCGCCCACAGTGAGCCCGGCCCCGAACTGCAGTCAGGGGCTTCTCCCTACACCTTATTCGTAGGGGTTTTAAGGGTGGTTGGCATCCAATGTTAACAGTGCATTACAGCCACCAGCTGTAATCACAGTATATTCCAAAATACACCCCTACACGGGCTAAGGGACCTGTGAGGTCAGAACATTTGCCAACAGGATTTCTTGCAAGGTCTCGGCTGTGAAATCACAAAGAAACGTTCAGCTGCATTCACAATTACAATTTGCTCCGACCTCTTCTCCGCTTGTGCTGTCCAGCTTATGACCACTGCAAACCGACAGCTATCCAGCTGGGACAACGCACGTTCCAAACTGCTGTACATGTGGGGAAACTGCACCCTTCTTGTGTCATCTCATCACAACACAGGGATTGGCTCGAGGCTATCCAATAGAAGAGGCAAAGTCTAGATAATCTTCGCCAAACAATAGCAAGTAGGCGAGGAACTCGTGACAGCTTTTATTGCATACTACAAAAATTAAGATTTTACCAGGGGTTGTTGATTGCATGGAGGCATGCTATACAAGGTTTCCATTATGTGAAATTGCATTTTAGCGGAACATAAAGCAATTGTAATTCTTTGCAATTATCCAGTTGTTGTGAGACCAATGACCAAGTTAATTTATGCTGCACTTGCCACATTGATACAGCATAACCTCTTTCCCAGTCTCAATAGCTCCCGCCAGCTGGTAGACGAGAGTAGATGCATCACAACTAACAAAAGTATAACTTAATAAAATCCAACCAGTTACAAAAAACACTGATTTAACACTTAATTTACAATTTATTCACATGAACAGAGTGTGTATTTGAGGTTATAACATATATCCATAGAGGTTTCCTTTCAAACCAGGTACTCGTTTCTATATCTGACAGGGAATTTCTGCCAGTAGTGCAGGGAGCTGGATGGACTTTATTTGACAGAATGGAAGACTTTGTGTGCCACCTGGGGGACAGAAATGAAAGGTAAAGTTATTGCAAACTGTCAAGTACAAATGTATGCAAAGTGAGTGACACTTGTCTCCTAAAGTAGCTAGTTATACCATCAAAATGATTTTCTCTTCATTCCTCGTCCAGTGACAAAGCATACAACCGTAAAACAATATGAGGGTCAGTCTGCTTTTCTTTACCCATTTCTCCACATCCTTCTGTCCTGATCCATCATCCAACTATTGCACTCAAATTCTAAGCTCTCCAATCATGAAGAACTTAATAATGGAGAAGCATGCTATAGAGTAAATACAAATCACTGACTCCTGAAAATTGGTATCATCTGTCTGTAGACGTTTAAATGTTCAGTCACACAAATGTATTTGTGTATCAGTTGTGGTACGTAGCGGTGGGGGGAACCGCACAGATGACTGAGGAGACAAGGAGTTGGATCCACTGACATCTCTCTTGGCAGTCTGACAACCAGACTCAGTCTCAGGTTATTTCTTGGCAGACTAAGCGAGATCCAACCTGCTGTAACATTCTATCAAGAACTGCTAGCTTTATCAGCTCGTTGCTTTAACATCCACTCATGCCTGGTTGTATGTTCTCCATTGCACCCCATGGTTAACTGCTGGTGACAGTGTCTGGGTAGATCTCACGTACACAGTGGTCCCGGGCATGGAGAAAGTCGAAAAGCTCTTCAGTGCAGTCCTCTGCGGTCTCGGACTTGGAGCTGACCCTGGACTCGCAGTCCTCTAGTTTTGCCCGGGTGTGGATGCAGTGCTCTGCCTGTGCACACTTGTCCCGCACTGTGTCAAGGGGGTCCTGGAACAGAAGGACCATGGCTACTGAGAACATAAGTCATCCATTCCCTAGCCTGGTCCCAGATCTGTTTGTGCTATAACCAACATATCTGGCATAACAAACAACCATACATCGGACTTGGCTATAGCACAAATAGATATGGGGCGGGCTATTTATTCCCCCCAGTTGCATGACAACTAACTAGTTGGCTAGTTGACAAAAGATTCTTTAGGTTTCAGAACCAATGCAAGGTGGGCAGATTACGTTGCATCATACCAAATCGATACATACCACCATGTCTTCCTCCTCCTCTTCCTGAAAGAAAAACACATTTTAAAGCACTCGAAACATGACACCGATATAACACACTGGACTACTTGCCAAGGCTGTTGCTAGCCAAGCTAGTTAGCTAACTTTCATGCTATTTATTGCCACTGGTTGCGCGAAAACAACTGAGCAGATTATTGGCTAACTATGCTAGCTAACGTTAGCTGACTCGCTAGCTGACATACCGGCTGGCTAGACACTGTGTCTCTCCTGTTAGCTATAGTAGCAAACCTAGGCCTTAAACTCACGGTTCCGTTCATTATTTAACCACATATTGAATGGAAAATTGTTAATTAATGTCTTACATCTTCGGGTTCCCCGTTCAGGATCATTTTCTCCTCGAAAACCATGATGTTATTGCTCTTTACCTGATATGACTCGCTGTCAGATGAATAACTTGATCAGAGTTTCTTTGATTTTATGTTGGAGGACGGACCAGGTCACTCACCCGACGTAATCGTGGCGATACGTTACTTATTCTACGTTAATGAAATGGCACCCAATTGAATCCCTGTACGCTACCAAAGCTACTGCCACCGTGTGTACCGGAGAAGTTACACGCTGTCAAAAAAGGGATTCAGTCGCACAAGGCTGTCAATTCACATGTAGACTTATCGATCTCCTAAATTCCAAACCCAATACCGAGAATTTCTAAACGCAACACCCAGCAAATGGTCTAAAGTAAGATTGTACATTTTATTCCAGTTTTATATGTTTGCCCTGTAAATTAACTTGTGAGCTGAGCACTGCCATTATTGATCATTGCCACGCAGCCTCTAATTGTTAATCCACTGCTCTGTCAAGTTCAACCACAACACAAACACACACAATTAGGTCAGAGGATAGACTATCCAATCACTGATAAAGGTTATCCTCTACATTGTGTTAGTTTAAAAAAAAAACATTTGATATAGTGTTGCTTGTAGTGTCTACAATGTAAGTCTATAATATCTGCTGTGTCACTGTCACCATAAACCTATTGATTTTTTATCATACCCATTTCTACCAAAGTAAGCACATATTGTTTGGAGGACAGACTGAAAGATCAAAATCCAGGAAAATGGGGAAATTTGATTGGCCCTTCAAGTGCCCATATTCAAATGAGGGTAAGATCAGAGCAACAACATTACACCCACACACAGGCTAGGGGTGATATAGACTACACATATAGGCATAAGCTTACACTTGGCTCATTCATCCCCCTCCTCTCCCATGTAACTATTCCCCAGGTCGTTGCTGTAAATGAGAATGTGTTCTCAGTCAATTTACCTGGTAAAATAACGGTAAAAGAAAAAAAATGAAAAACACACTGAACAACAATATGAATGCAACATGCAACAATTTCAACATTTTAGAGTTACAGTTCATATAAGGAAATCAGTCAATTGAAATATATTAATTTGGCCCTAATCTATGGATTTCACATGACTGGGAATACAGATATTCTGTTGGTCACAGATACCTTCAAAAAAAAGGTAGGAGCGTGGATCAGAAAACCAGTCAGTATCTGGTGTGACCACCATTTATTTGCCAAATGCGGTGCGACATCTCCTTCGCATAGAATTGATCAGGTCTACCTACACCTGTTGTATTCGGAGCATGTGACAAATAAAATTGGATTTGATTTCATCCAAAATATTGATCAGTCACATTTATTGTACAGTTTAATTTATACAAACATATATATATATATATATATATTAGTATACAGTTGAATATACAGTTGAAGTCGGAAGTTCACATACACTTAGGTTGGAGTCATTAAAACTAATTTTTCAACCACTCCACAAATTTCTTGTTAACAAACTATAGTTTTGGCAAGTTGGTTAGGACATCTACTTTGTGCATGACAAAAGTAATTTTTCCAACAATTGTTTACATACAGATTATTTCACTTATAATTCACTGTATCACAATTCCAGTGGGTCAGACGTTTACATACACTAAATTGACTGTGCCTTTAAACAGCTTGGAAAATTCCAGAAAATTATGTCATGGCTTTAGAAGCTTCTGATAGGGTAATTGACATAATTTGAGTCAATTGGAGGTGTACCTGTGGATGTATTTCAAGGCCTACCTTCAAACTCAGTTCTTCTTTGCTTGACATCATGGGAAAATCAAAAGAAGTCAGCCAAGACCTCAGAAAAAAATAGTAGACCTCCACAAGTCTGGTTCATCCTTGGGAGCAATTTCCAAACGCCTGAAGGTACCACAATCATCTGTACAAACAATACGCAAGTATAACCACAATGGGACCACGCAGCCATCATACCACTCAGGAAGGAGACGCGTTCTGTCTGCTAGAGATGAACGTACTTTGGCAAAAAGTGCAAATCAATCCCAGAAAAACAGCAAAGGACTTTGTGAAGATGCTGGAGGAAACCAGTACAAAAGTATCTATATACACAGTAAAACAAGTCCTATATAGAAGCCACTGCTCCAAAACTGCCATAAAAAATCCAGACTACGGTTTGCAACTGCACATGGGGACAAAGATCATACTTCTTGGAGAAATGTCCTCTGGTCTGATGAAACAAAAATGGAACTGTTTGGCCATAATGACCATCATTATGATTGGAGAAAAAAGGGGGAGGCTTGCAAGCCGAAGAACACCATCCCAACCGTGAAGCACGGGGTGGCAGCATCATGTTGTGGGGGTGCTTTGCTGCAGGAGGGACTGGTGCACTTCACAATATAGATGGCATCATGAAGCAGGAAAATTATGGGAATATATTAAAGCAACATCTCAAGACATCAGTCAGGAAGTTAAAGCTTGGTTTCAAATGGGTTTTCCAAATGGAATGTGCGGGAATGTGCCTTAGGCATGCTGCAAGGAGGCATGAGGACTGCAGATGTGGCCAGGGCAATAAATTGCAATGTCCTTACTGTGAGACGCCTAAGACAGCACTACAGGGAGACAGGACAGACAGCTGTTCATCCTCGCAGTGGCAGACCATGTGTAACAACACCTGCACAGGATCGGTACATCTGAACATCACACCTGCGGGACAGGTAGAGGATGGCAACAACAACTGCCCGAGTTACACCAGGAACGCACAATCCCTCCATCAGTGCTCAGACTGTCCCCAATAGGCTGAGAGAGGCTGGACTGAGGGCTTGTAGGCCTGTTGTAAGGCAGGTCCTCACCAGACAGGACTGGCAAAAAGTGCTCTTCACTGACGAGTCGCGGTTCTCTCTCACCAGGGGTGATGGCCGGATTCACGTTTATCGTCGAAGGAATGAGCGTTACACTGAGGCCTGTACTCTGGAACGGGATCGAGGTGGAGGGTCCGTCATGGTCTGGGGCGGTGTGTCACAGCATCATCGGACTGAGCTTGTTGTCATTGCAGGAAGACATCCTCCTCCCTCATGTGGTACCCTTCCTGCAGGCTCATCCTGACATGACCCTCCAACATGACAATGCCACCAGCCATACTGCTAGTGTAACAGATGTAACTTTACGTCGTCCCCTCGCCCCGACACGGGCGCGAACCAGGGACCTTCTGCACACATCAACAACGGTCGCCCACGAAGCGTCTTTACCCATCGCTCCACAAAAGCCGCGGCCCTTGCAGAGCAAGGGGCAACCCTACTTAATGTCTCAGAGCAAGTGGCGTAACTGATTGAAATGCTACTAGCGCGTACCCGCTAACTAGCTAGCCATTTCACATCCGTTACACTAGTTCTGTGCATGATATCCTGCAAGACAGGAATGTCAGTGTTAGTGCCATGGCCAGCAAAGAGCCCGAATCTCAATCCCATTGAGCACATGTTCATTTTGCTGAAAATAAACGCAGTTGACAGTGAGAAGATGTTTCTTTTTTTGCTGAGTTTAGTTAAGCAGTTATTGTTAACAAGTTGGAAATTATTTTAGCACACTTTGCTGTAGGCTACTATTTACAAGTTAACAAAAGATCATGTATGTCATATAAAATATATTCACCCCAGCCAGTATTGTAATCAAAACTTACCAGAAAGCATGTAGTCCTTGGCTCAGACAGTGTAGTAGTGTGGGCTCTATAGCATCTCATTAGTGTGCAAGATCTTGAAAATCAGCTGTACATGTGATGGAAGAGTGCACTGCACATGTGATCAGTGTTGCCAACTAATTTTCAGGGTAAGTTGCTAGAGGCAGGATGATTTGTTGCTAAAAGTTGCAAAAATGACATTGTGATGTCATTGCGTGATAACATAAAACTGCGTCATTACGTAGAATACACAATAACGTTACGCAAATTGACTGGCCATCTAAGCGAAAAATATGATTTGACATTTGTTCAGGTACAGACTCCCACTCTTTTCTGTACTTATGGCTGTACAATTTTGATTGAGACATGTTGATTGATGTTGTAAGTTCTGTTCAAGATCAAACATTCGTGACCAACTATATTCTTTGGGTTTGTCTTGTCGAACCCGTACTACTGCTGCTGCAGTCAGCCAACAATGATTTGCAATTTTCTGAAATTGCTGCTGGCCTGCTGCTGCCTGTGCACGAGCTGAGCGCCTGCTGCTGACGTCACTCACAATGCACTTTTGCAGCCAGGCACATGTGTTGTGACTGAGTGTGTTTTATTTTTTTATTTCACCTTTATTTAACCAGGTAGGCAAGTTCTCATTTGCAACTGTGACCTGGCCAAGATAAAGCATAGCAATTCGACACATACAACAACACAGAGTTACACATGGAATAAACATTACAGTAGAGAAAAAGAAAACAAAAAAGTCTATATACAGTGAGTGCAAATGAGGTAAGATAAGGGAGTTAAGGCAATAAATAGGCCATGGTGGTGAAGTAATTACAATATAGCAATTAAACACTGGATTGGTAGATGTGCAGAAGATGAATGTGCAAGTAGAGATACTGGGGTGCAAAGGAGCAAGATAAATACATACAGTATGGGGATGAGGTAGATAGATGGGCTGTTTACAGATGGGCTATGTACAGGTGCAGTGATCTGTGAGCTGCTCTGACAGCTGGTGCTTAAAGCTAGTGAGGGAGATATGAGTCTCCATCTTCAGTTATTTTTGCAGTTTGTTCCAGTCATTGGCAGCAGAGAACTGGAAGGAAAGGCGACCAAAGGAGGAATTGGCTTTGGGGGTGACCAGTGAGATATACCTGCTGGAGCGTGTACTACGAGTGGGTGCTGCTGTGGTGACCAGTGAGCTGAGATATGGCGGGGCTTTACCTAGCAGAGACTTGTAGATAACCTGTAGCCATTTGGGTTTGGCAACGATTATGAAGCGAGGACCAACCAACGAGAGCGTACAGGTCGCAGTGGTGGGTAGTGTATGGGGCTTTGGTGACAAAACGGATGGCATTGTGATAGACTGCATTCAATTTGTTGAGTAGAGTGTTGGAGGATATTTTATAGATGACTTCGCCGAAGTCGAGGATCGGTAGGATGGTCAGTTTTACGAGGGTATGTTTGGCAGCATGAGTGAAGGATGCTTTGTGGCGATATAGGAATCCGATTCTAGGTTTAATTTTGGATTGGAGATGCTTAATGTGAGTCTGGAAGGAGAGTTTACAGTCTAACCAGACACCTAGAATACGTGGACAACTACAAATACCTAAGTCAGAGCCGTGCGATCAGGTGGGGGCAGTGATCAATGGAATAGCATGCATTTATTTTTTCTTGCATTTAAGAGCAGTTGGAGGCCACAGAAGGAGAGTTGTATGGCATTGAAGCTTGTCTGGAGGTTAGTTAACACAGTGTCCAAAGAGGGGCCAGAGGTATACAGAATGGTGTCGTCTGTCTAGAGGTGGCTCGGGGAATCACCAGAAGCAAGAGCGACATCATTGATGTATACAGAGAAGAGAGTTGGCCTGAGAATTTAACCCTGTGGCACCCCCATAGAGACTGCCAGAGGTCCGGACAACAGGCCCTCCAATTTGACACACTGAACTCTATCAGAGAAGTAGTTGGTAAACCAGGCGAGGCAATCATTTGGGAAACCAAGGCTGTCGAGTCTGCCAATAAGAATATGGTGATTGACAGAGTCGAAAGCCTTGGCCAGGTCGATGAATACGGCTGCACAGTAATGTCTCTTACCGATGGCGGTTATGATATCATTTAGGACCTTGAGCGTAGCTGAGGTGAACCCATGACCAGCTCTGAAACCAGATTGCATAGCGGAGAAGGTACGGTGGGATTCGAAATGGTGGGTAATCTGTTTGTTAACTTGGCTTTTGAAGACCTTAGAAAGACAGGGTAGGATAGTTATAGGTCTGTAGCAGTTTGGGTCTAGAGTGTCACCCCCTTTGAAGAGGGGGATGACCGCGGCAGCTTTCCAATCTTTGGGAATCTCAGACGATACGAAAGAGAGGTTGAACAGGCTAGTAATAGGGGTTGCAACAATTTCAGCTGATAATTTTAGAAAGAGAGGGTCCAGATTGTCTAGCCCGGCTTATCTGTAGGGGTCCAGATTTTGGAGCTCTTTCAGAACATCAGCTATCTGGATTTGGATGAAGGAGGGGAATTTAATCAATTTTAAAATAAGGCTGTACTGTAACAAAATGGGGGAAAATTGAAGGGGTCTGAAAACTTTCCGAATGCACTATGTATATATAAATACAATTTTATACTGGCTGATAAACTGTTTAAATTTTTTAATGGTTGCAAGTAGGGCACCTATGCTTTAAATAAAAAATGCATAACTAACAAACACTCAAGAGTGCCATTCAATAATTTAATCAGGTTGTCAGTTTTGTTTTGTGTATATTTTTTACATAAAATCATATTTTTATATATATTTTTTGCTGCCTAAGTCCCTGTAAACCCCTGCATTAATCCGGCCCCACACATATAGCAGAGTTTACATTTCAGAGTAGTTCCGACTAGCACATGAACACGGCATACATCCTAACAAAGTAGCCTACTCCCTTACAGATGTTACATCCTCAATAGGTCTACTGTAGGGATACTGGGTATTTTGAAAATGAGCTAGTCAAGGCTATGTCTGACAATCACTTTTGGAGAAAGGACTGTCCTCTCATGTTTTTCCACTTTCTCCAAAAGGCCTATTCCCAATAAAAAATAATTCGTTTTTCTAAAGAGTAGGCCTACTGAACTCTTAAATCTGTTAATACACAGACACTGCTGCACGTTTGTGGTATACGCTATTATAATTTAGAAATAAATTCACAAACTCTTCATTGTGTGTATTTCTGCCTAGGCCTGTGGACAAACGCCTGACGTCATAATCAACTGATTATGACTTCAAGCAGCTCACTGAATTGCGTGAATAAAATAAAAAACACAACATAACATACATGTAACACAACACAATATCACGTTTCGTATGGATATTGTTGGTGCAACAACCCAAATCAGGTATCTGCTTGACTGAGGAGATTGTACAATATTACGGTAATATTTTCTAGATGTGATGTCCCTGATTTTACATGGGCATGTCTCACACTTTTAATTCATTTTAACTTGCAAGATTCAATGGAAAATTGCCACGATGATTAATCTGTCAAGAGAAATTGGGAAAACTGTTGCTGACACGATATTGCCACAGGGTGGCGCACATTGTCCTGTTTTCTGTTGTAACGATGAGAAGCCAACAGGCATGCGTGTTTTCCGACTTCTGGCCCGCCGGCTCCTCCTCTTCCAAGCTGTCAGTACAGCAACCTTCATGTAGCTGTCCATGTAGTAACTGTTGGTGTTAAGTCAAGTTCCGTTTGCTTTGTGCTAGTAAATACTGTATCAGATTGTATTTGTTTGTAAAAGTGGTTGGCTCATTATTACCCCGTTCTGCCGATAGGTTAGTGGTTGGAAATGTATTGGGCTGCATGGTTGCAACTGGCCAAGTTATCTTTCAAATTGGAAGTGGTTTGACAGCTCGCTGCTTATGCCTTGCCCACGAAGGCGCCCCAACAACGGGGTAAGTCAGGACAAATATCTCCGTTTGTTTACACCAACTTTGTTTATACACTTTTAATTGTACTACAGCAGCTATGCTGTGAACTCATGATGTGCTGTAAGTTTACTAGTTAGCAAGCAGATGAAGGACTTTTTTCCCCTCTTTTGTTGATGGTGCGTTTGTTTATGTCCGGACAGACAGCGCCTGATAAGGTCCAGCATCAGTTAGTTGATAAAATGTTGCTAACTAACGTTAGCTGGTTATCTAGAAAGCTATGTTGCTGGTTAGAACGAACTGTAAATATTTCCACTCGTCAAGAGGACTTGTGACGGTAATAACCATCTTGCAAGCTGCTACAGCCGATATATGCATTGTTTTGTCAAATGAGCCATGCAATCATTTTAGATTTGTACACAGAACCACATATCTAAAAAGTTAGCCAAAATATGTACAAGCGATGCATTCATGGATGTTGTTTCTCAGTTTGTGTGTCGTTATGTGCATTGCTGTGCACAGTATGTATGTCTGTATGTGTGTGGTGGTCTCTTACCTGGCTTTATGCCAGTAGTCATCCTATCTATGCCTTCAATGGCTTCCCCGTTCGACCCCACCCTGAACACAGCCCTCACTTTCAAACCCTCACTCTCTCCGCTGTAGTTCACCTAGGTCCTCCTCATCATTCAATGTACTTATTAGGATCAGCTTCAAGTTATGGCAACACATTCATGTGTTTGTTCGTGTCTTTTTGTGTCTTTTGTATCAGTGTCATTTTCAGTGGAATACAGGAGATTTGAGAGAATTACAGTACAATATGTTCCACTCTCAGTGAAAATAAAGGTTATTACATACCCAGAGGAAGGTAATAGGGCTAGGAATTACAAAGGGACCTCACAATAAGCTTTATCACGATACTTAGATGGCGATGTATGTATTGCGATTCGGACGATTCTATTTTGCAATTTGATACTGTGATTTTATTGCGATTCGATGTTTCAAAATATTGCTCACCATATTGTCTGCTGTAGAGGGACAAGAGAGCCTGGGGCGACTTCAGCAGGACAGAACGGTGTGCAACGTTTAATTAAACGGAAGCGGTGCTCTTCTGAACGACCAGTTGAGGGCGATTGTGTATGGTGTGCTGCACGAGTTTTGCTATTCCAAATGGTTACCCATATTGATCGGCCGGCCACACCCACCAAACGGGAGCAAAAAGGCTACCATAAGGATTGTTGAAGAACAGGGTGCACTGTTTTGGGGAAACGTGTCCTTCAGTACAAACTGTCACACAATGTAGGCTAGTAAAACGTTTGAACTTTAATGAACTGAATGCACACCCGGCTGGTTCTTATTTTACGAGCTCATGGTGTTGGCTCTATCCCACTTGGTCACTAGTCCTACCAGTGGCTGTTTGTCTGTCAGTAACCATGGAAACTAACATACACTGTGTCCGGTCTACAAGCGGCCTAAGCAACCTAAACTTGTTACTGTAGTTAAACCTGGTGATTAGTGTGAGTCAACTTCCTTTTCGCTGTCTACTCTGTCCTCTAAATGTGCATATCACTCACACAGATACACGCTCTGGCTTCCTGTCTCTGTGAACATACAAACACACAACATCTCACTCCGACCGTGTTTTTCCGGGTATTTGAGCTTCTCCGCAGTTCTCGTCTGCTAATTCTAATCAGTGTTAGCCCTGTTTGGAAGTTGAAATTCATTCCCACACAGCCTGGCTTTGTATGCTGTCTGAGCAAAAAGGATTTGGTAGCTCTAGCCTTTTCATTTGACTATACCAATGCTACCTGTGTTGTATTCAATCCTACACAAGATCTACTGAGAAACCTTTTTATTGCACACTGTAACACACTGTAACACACACTCCCACCCGTTGTACCATGCCCAGAGCGTGTGTGTGAGAGAGAGAGAGCAATGTGAGGTGCTAGGGAGTAACTGGATTAGAGGTTATACAGGAGAGCATCTGCCAGAGAGCTCTCCTACCAATAGCTCTAGGGTACCCTTAGGTACTAGGCTAGGCTATTTCTTGGATTTTTAAAATATTTTTTTTTAAACTCTGTGTTAACAACTTTTATTTGACCGTTACTGTAAATAAAGTCCTACGTGAAGACCTATAAACCAAGTGAATGTTACAAAGTGTGCTATTATTGATATATGTGTGAGTGATTCCTCCAATTAAATCAGCTTGTCACACAGTAGCCTATATGTGGCATTGACACTAATCTGTTTCTCTCTCTGTCAGACATGTCGCGACGGAGTATGAGGCTGGTTTTAGGGGGATACTACAACCAATCCTCCGAGGATGACGAATCCTCCTCAGTTTCCTACAGGGAGAGCCCTGTGAGGTGTGTGTGTGTGTGTGTGTGTGTGTCTTCCATCTTGTACAGTATAGCCTTATATCGTAGGCCTAATAGTTGCTTTAACACCATGTCAAACTCTCCCTCTCTCTTCTCTCCTCTATTTCTCATCAACCTCATTTCTCTTTCTCTCTTCTCTCAGGGTCTTTCCTAAGAGGAAGAGAGGGGGTCATAAAGTGGCCTCCTCTCGTACCTCCAGCCGGGCCAACAGCGTGGCTAGCACCGCTAGCATTGCTAACACGATGGAGCCACCCAGTAA
The DNA here is from genome assembly GCF_029448725.1 of Salvelinus fontinalis. Taxonomy (NCBI): domain Eukaryota; kingdom Metazoa; phylum Chordata; class Actinopteri; order Salmoniformes; family Salmonidae; genus Salvelinus; species Salvelinus fontinalis. The sequence continues at coordinate 47,316,150 of NC_074678.1, read as the reverse complement.
TGCTGAGGACTACATTGGTACGGTTCACCCCACTTTCTGCATCCACTGTCCCAATGACTCAGTTACTTTCACCCTCTACTGTATACTCAGTACTGTATGTGTTGTATTGCAGTGAGCTAGCTAGGTAGGTTAGCTTTGAATTGTAGTTACATAGCTAGGGTAGCTGCTTTTTGTTGTTGTTAGTTAGCCTGCTGGCAAGCCTTTTCTGTCTATGTTTATAGTTATCTATTCAAAACTGACCATCTGACTCTCTCTCTTTCTCCCCGCAATCCTTGCCCCTCAGTGGTCTCAAGTTTGGCTCAGAGGAGGAAGACCTTCCAGGAGCCTCAAAGTGTGGCTCCAGCACCAGCCCCCAGCCTGAATCTGGCTCCTAGCCCCAGGGGCTTCCCCTCCTGCCAGACCAGCCTTAACCAGGCCCAGAGCCAGAGCATCGCCGTGGACAGCTCTGGTTACTCCTCTTCAGAGGCAAGATGTTTCAAAGGATACTCTGGATACACCTCTTTATACGGACAAAGGGCTAGCGCCAGCCAGAGCTCTGGCGCCAACAGGAAAAGCGCCAGCGCCAGCTGGAGTGAGTAATGTGTGGGTGTGTGCTTGTTTGTTAGCATTAGCATAGCGTTAGCTTGTCTATATGCTTGAAGCTTGTTTGTTAGCATTAGCTTGTTTCTATGCTTGTAGTCTGTTTGTTAGCATTAGCTTGTCTCAATGATTTTTTAACTCGGTCTCCTCCTGTAGCCCCCCCGTTTGTCCCTGCCGGTGTGGGGAAGGCCATTCTAATTGCCTTCCTCCTCCTCTTGACTTTTGGTGAGTGGCATGACACCCCATAATCATACAGTCTATAGTTATATAGAACTGCCATGAAAAGAACCAACAGTAAGCTGTGTACACTTGCACTTTTACTTTATTGGTGCTAGCAGTAAATTGTCCACACATGACATCCCTAACCATAGTACTTACTGGCAATTTAATTCACTGAGGGAACGTATAAAATGGCACTAACAGAAGTACAACACATACTGTACGACCAATAATGTAGACACAATAATGTTCACACATCTAAATGTTGTCTGTGTAACCTGTACGATACTGTGCCCCTTGGCGTATTCAGGTCTATTCTGCTTCTCTCTGCTAGGCTGCTGGCACCTTGCACCCTTAGTATGGTCCACCCTGACTCCGACTATGACCCTGAACCGACCAGTCATCACCCCGACTCCACCCCCTATCTTCAGTCTGCCTCCCAAGGCTATGGTAGGATCTGATAGGACCACATACCCGCCAATCATCTCTCTATCATCTTTCTCTTGATTTGAAAGGATGCTGCATTGACGCTCTGCATATGTAACCTACTCCTGGATTGTACAATAAAGTTTGTCAACTCCTTCTGCAGGATGGCGCGTCGGTATTTAATTTTGCTTTGGAAGCCAAGATGAACACCATCCTGGTAAGAGAGACAGAGAGAGAATACAAACTATAGTTAATTTGGGTGTATTAATTTTTGCTGAACTGACATGTGCATGTTTCTCCCACAGACAGAAATAGAAATACTTAAGAAAGACCACCAGCAGAAATTTGTTACCGAGGTGAGTACTCTACCGCGGTGGTTCCCAAACTTTTTATAGTCCCGTACTCCTTCAAACATTCAACCTCCAGCTGCATACCCCCTCTAGCACCAGGGTCAGCGCACTCTCAAATGTTGTTTTTTTCCCCATCATTGTAAGCCTGCCACACACACACTATACGATACATTTATTAAACATAAGAATGAGTGTGAGTTTTTGTCACAACCTGGCTCGTGGAAAGTGACAAAGAGCTCTTATAGTCCAGGGCACAAATAATAATATTATAATAATCAATCATTTTGCTCTTCATTTAGCCATCTTACATATAAAAGTTTATTTGTTCATTACAAATTGTGAATAACTCACTACAGGTTAATGAGAAGGGTGTGCTTGAAAGGATGCACATAACTCTGCAATGTTGGGTTGTATTGGAGTCTGTCTTAAATCATTTTTTACACAGTCTGTGCCTGTACTTAGTTTTCATGCTAGTGAGGGCCGAGAATTCACTCTCACATAGGTAGTGGTTGCAAAGGGCATCAGTGTCTTAACAGCACGATTTGCCAAGGCAGGATACTCAGCGCAGCCCAATCCAGAAATCTGGCAGTGGCTTCTGATTGAATTACATTTTCACAGAACCGCTTTTTGCAATTTCAATGAGACTCTCTTGTTCGGATATCGGTAAGTGGACTGGAGGCAGGGCATGAAAGGGTTAACGAATCCAGTTATTTGTGTCATCCGTTTTGGGAAAGTACCTGCGTAATTGCGCACCCAACTCACTCAGGTGCTTCCCTATATCACATTTGACATTGTCCGTAAGCTTGAGTTCATTTGCACACAGGGGCTGTCGGGGGCAATACGGACTTTCAGCTCCCTCCAAAGATTTTCTATTGGGTTCAGGTCTGGAGAGTGGCTAGGCCACTCCAGGACCTTGAGATGCTTCTTACGGAGCCAAGTGAAATAATTTGTCTGTAAACAATTGTTGGAAAAATGACTTGTGTCATGCACAAAGTAGATGTCCTAACTGACAAAACTATAGTTTGTTAACAAGAAATTTGTGGAGTGGTTGAAAAATTAGTATTAATGACTCCAACCTAAGTGTATGTAAACTTCCGACTTCAACTGTACATGTCTTACTACTCTAACGTCGTCTTAATTCTCGCTGGAAAAAACTCCTGTGGTCCTTTTTCAAATGGGCATGTTTCGTTTCTAAATGTCTGCGCAAGAGTGAAGGTTTCATCAAGTTGTGAGAGAGTACTTTTGCACATGTAACACACTGTGGCTGAGGAAAGGCACTACTCCCAATATAAGTGAACCCCAAATCAATGTAGTTCTCATCATATTTGCGTCTCTTCGATGGTCCAACGTCCGTCTGTTGTTCGGTGCTTTCCCGGGTAAGGGGGCAGTAGCCCTTCGGCTGCATCAGATTCACAACTGTGTCCATGCTAGCTGGGCTAACAACAAATGTAGAATTACTGACGCTAGCATTGGATGTGCTCGTATAAGCAGAACAACTTGTGTCGTCGACAGGTGCAGGTGTAGTACTACCAGTAGAGCTGGTATGGGTCTTATGGATGTGGACCTTTAAAAAAAGTAACCATTTATCAATTTTCAAGCTAACGGAATGAGCAGCAGCTACGTTTGTCTACATAGTGGAATTCACGCGAGAGGGTAGCGGTTAATGTGATTGGATGTTAATTATTTGCCTAGGCTACCTGTATTTGACATTGTTGTTATTTCGCTGAACACTAGATGGTTTAATTTGATTTTTGGCATTAAAACGAGGCTACTCAGGGGAGAAATAAACCTCATCCAAATGTATAGTCCAGTTGGAAAATATAAATGGACTGTATGAAAATGTGAATTTTTAAAACATTTTTATTTGGCCTACCTGCTTCTACAGTATACTATTATGTGGATTGGGGTGTCATAAGGTTTCAGTTATAGATGTCTATAGTAATGTACGATATATGTAATAGGGAGTCATTTACAGGGCTCTATAGAAGTGCAGTATTTTTGCAAATAGGGTTTAATTTAGAGCTGAGCGATTTGGTGCTTTTTGAGGTCAGTTCTGTTACTGTTCGATTGTTAAAAAATAACGTTTTCGGTTTCGCACATTTTTTTAAACATGAAATTCATTATAAAATAATGACATTTACTATACATTTAGAGCTTATTTTTTATATATATATATTTGTGAAAAATGTTATTGTGTATTTTATCCCCAATTTCGTTCTTGTCTCATCGCTGCAACTCCCCAACGGGCTCAGGAGGCGAAGGTCGAGTCATGCGTCCAAAAACATGACCCCCCCCCCACAATCTGCGTTTCTGACAACCCGCCCGCTTAACCCACAAGCCAGCCGTGTCGGAGGAAACACTTTTCGACTGACAACCGAATTAAGCCTGCAGGCACCCGGGGCACCCGGCCCACCACAAGGAGTCGCTAGAGTGCGATGAGCCAAGTGAAGCCTCCCCGGCAAAACCCTCCTCTAACGTGGACGACGCTGGGCTAATTGTGCTGGGCTATGGGACTCCCGATCACGGCCGGTTGTGATACAGCCCGGGGTCGAACCCGGGTCTGTAGTGATGCCTCTAGCACTGTGATGCAGTGCCTTAGATCACTGCAGCACTCGGGAGGCCTGGAGTTTGAGATTTTTTATGGAAATTCCAAAGCCTAAAATTGTGAAAATTCAATTGAAAAACATAGAAAATATTCCATTGTCTCTGATCGGGTCCGCATTGGAAATTACTATGCAAAAATAAAACATTTCAGTTCAGCTGCAGAGCTGTCTGACGATGTCATTTTACTAGTTCTTCAAAGTAGATTAGGCATACTTTCACGAACGGTCTGTCTCTCTTTCGTCGTTATGTACATTCCTCTCATGCGGCCAGTGTGTATCTAACCTAACGTAGCAGATGTAAAAGTGTATCATGTCCAGAGGTCTGTATATAATAACGAGATGCTCATGTCTCTGCTCTGACATTGGGAGTCGTTGTCTCAAATGAGGGAAGGCAGGCGACAAGCTGAGGTCCAAAATAAGCCCATAGAAATGCATTGGGCTTATTTTGGACAGATTCTGGCGAGAGTGAAACCTTTCACTTCACCTCTTCCTCTCTGATCTGTCTGAGGTGGAAAAAAACTGGTGCAATGGGTTATGGACATTGAGGTTAATTATCACATTTCTGCTAGGTTGAATATTTGCTTAATGAAAACTACAACTCCCTTCAGCCCAGCGTCCCACATAGTTCTTGACTTGATTTCTGTCTAGAGAAACGGTGCGTTGGGCTCAGAAAAAAACAAACTAAATGGAATTCAAGTAATTGAACCGATGTCGGTCAATTAGTTGTTTAATAACCGAACGAAATGTAATGTTGGTTAATCGCTCAGCACTAGTTTCATTTCCAGGGTTTTATACTATACTATATTTACATACATGGTTGAGATGTGGTCTTTGTGCTTGTCTATCCCAACAGATGGTAGAGAGACTACAGACAGACTTGACAGACGTGAGGACAGACATGAGGAATGTGACAGTGAGAGTGGACAGGTGAGTGTTTTTTATTTGATTTAGTTATTTAACGTATATTTAACTAGGCAAGTCAGTTAAGAACAAATTCTTATTTTACAATGACGTCGTGGGCCAATTGTGTGCCGCCCAATGGGACTCTCGATCACGGCCGGTTGGGATACAGCCCGGGATCGAACCAGGGTCTGTGTTGACGCCTCTAGCACTGAGATGCAGTGCATTAGATTGCTGTAACATTCGGGAGCCGGCCCCATTCAGAAACTACCCCTAGCTCCTTACCCATGCTCCCTAGGCAGATTTGAAAGGATTTAAGACATTGGTTAATAGGAAAAGTATGAGACAATCTAACATCCCAAACTAGCCAGCAGCATACCACCCTGCATCCAACTGCTGGCTTGCTTCTAAAGCTAAGCAGGGTTGGTCCTGGTCGGTCCCTAAATGGGAGACCAGATGCTGCTGGAAGTGGTGTTGGAGGGCCAGTAGGAGGCACTCTTTCCTCAGGTCTAAAAAATATCCCAATGCCCCAGGGCAGTGATTGGGGACACTGTCCTGTATAGGGTGCCGTCTTTCGGATGGGACGTTAAACGGGTGTCCTGACTCTCTGAGGTCATTAAAGATCCCATGGCACTTATCGTAAGAGTAGGGGTGTCAACCCTGGTGTCCTGGCTAAATTCCCAATCTGGCCCTCATATCATCACGGTCACCTAATCATCCCCAGCTTACAATTGGCTCATTCATCCCCCCTCCTCTCTCCTGTAACTATTCCCCAGGTCATTGCTTTAAATCAGAATGTGTTCTCAGTCAACTTACCTTGTAAAATTAATAAAACTGTTCGATTTGGGGGGTGAGGATAAAACATATTTTTCTCGCTAAATAGACAAAGTTACATTATAAACTCTTTTCAAGACCCTGTCTTTCAAAGATAATTCGTAAAAATGTAAATAACTTCACAGATCTTCATTGTAAAGGGTTTAAACACTGTTTCCCATGCTTGTTCAATGACCCATAAACAATTAATGAACATGCACCTGTGGAATGGTCGTTAAGACACTAACAGCTTACAGACGGTACTCAATTAAGGTCACAGTTATGAAAACTTGGGACACTAAAGAGGCCTTTCTACTGACTCTGAAAAACACCAAAAGAAAGATCCCCAGTGTCCCTACTCACCTGCCTGAACGTGCCTTTGGCATGCTGCAAGGAGGCATGAGGACTGCAGATGTGGCCAGGGCAATAAATTGCAATGTCCTTACTGTGAGACGCCTAAGACAGGGCTACAGGGAGACAGGACGGACAGCTGTTTGTCCTCGCAGTGGCAAGACACGTGTAACAACAACTGCACAGGATCGGTACATCCGAACATCACACCTGCAGGACAGGTACAGGATAGCAACAACAACTGCCCGAGTTACACCAGGAACGCACAATCCCTCCATCATTGCTCAGACTGTCCGCAATAGCCTGAGAGAGGCTGGACTGAGGGCTTGTAGGCCTGTTGTAGTAAGGCAGGTCCTCACCAGACATGACCGGCAACAACGTCCCCTTAGGGGCACAAACCCACCGTCGCTGGACCAGACAGGACTGGCAAAAAGTGCTCTTCACTGACGAGTCGCGGTTTTGTCTCACCAGGGGAGATGGTCGGATTTGCGTTTATCGTCGAAGGAATGAGCGTTACACCGAGGCCTGTACTCTGGAGCGGGATCGATTTGGAGGTGGAGGGTCCGTCACGGTCTGGGGTGGAGGGTCCGTCATGGTCTCCTCCTCCCTCATGTGGTACCCTTCCTGCAGGCTCATCCTGACATGACCCTCCAGCATGACAATGCCACCAGCCATACTGCTCGTTCTGTGCGTGATTTCCTGCAAGACAGGAATGTCAATGTTCTGCCATGGCCAGCGATAAACCCGGATCTCAATCCCATTGAGCACGTCTGCAACCTGTTGGATCGGAGGGTGAGGGCTAGGGCCATTCCCCCCAGAAACTTGCAGGTGCCTTGGTGGATGAGTGGGGTAACATCTCACAGCAAGAACTGTCAAATCTGGTGCAGTCCATGAGGAGGACATGCACTGCAGTACGTCATGCAGCTGGTGGCCACACCAGCTACTGACTGTTACTTTTGATTTTGACCTCCCCCCTTGTTCAGGGACACATCATTCAATTTCTGTTAGTCACATGTCTGTGTAACTTGTTCAGTTTATGTCTCAGTTGTTGAATCTTGTTATATTCATACAAATATTTACACATGTTAAGTTTGCTGAAAATAAACGCAGTTGACAGTGTGAGGACGTTTCTTTTTTGCTGAGCTTCTTTTAATTGATCCTATTCTATTGTAGTGTGGATCCTTTGGATTGGGACCGTCGTTTGAGCCAGCAGACAGCCGGCTTCACCAGTCAGGTAGACGACCTCAAGGAGCAACACACACACATCAGGGGGAGAGTCGCTGCCCTGGAGGACCAGACTGCCACGGTAATGTACACACCCACAAACAGGTACACAAACCCGGTCAAATTTGTAGCACTGAACTTATCCAGAGCCACGTATGTGTGCCGAATAACTGAAATATGAATGGCTGAGTCCAAAATGGCACCCTATTCCCTACATAGTGTCCTGGTCAAAAGTACTGCACTTATAGGGAATGGGTGCCATTTTTGTACTCAGACAACGTGAATGATGAGCCTTCCTAACCTAATTGATTTGGTGTCTGTTGTGTAGCTGCAGCAACAGGTCTACTCTGTCCAGAACCAGCCTCCTCCAGAGCCCAGCCCCACCAAAGCCGACGCACACCTGACCACCGAGCTCAAAGAGGCCATGGCCAAATGGCTGCATGAGAATGTGCCCCAGAATGAGCCACGGGTAGTGAAAGAGATTGTGAATGACTGCAGTCCTCCATTGGCCGACAGGATGCCGGACTTTGCCTTAGAGTCCCAAGGTGCCAGCATTGTGAGCACGCGGTGTTCCGAGACGTACCGCAGCCGCTCGGCATGTGTGACCTTCCTGGGTATACCTCTCTGGTACCCCTCTGAGAGCCCCCGCACCATTATCCAGGTACCTCTTTCTAGCTCTTTTTATATTCTTTCTTTGCTGTTTGTTGCCACCGTGTCAATAGGAATCTCCACTCTCCTTTTCTCTGTTTCCTTTCTTTTTTGCATTTTATAATCTAACTAAACGTGAACCTCACCTGTCCGCCCCTCAGGGCCAGCCTGTGCAGGCTGGGAAGTGTTGGGCGTTCCACGGTGCGCAGGGCACCTTAGTCATCGCCCTGTCTCATCCCGCTCGCATCACCCACGTCACCCTGGAACACCTGCCTGTATCCACCGCCCCCACCGGACGCATCAACAGCGCCCCCAAGGCCTTCTCTGTCTACGTGAGTCACCTCTGACACCTGACCTAACTGTGATACCGAGACCCCCCCCCCCCCCGCTATTCCTTGTAGAATCTTCTGTTGGACATTTCCCACCGAGATATCTGGAGCAGTACGCTAAGGACTGGTTTCTCCCTTAGAAGATCTCACTCGTCTATTTCTCTCTCTGTGAAGGGTATGTCCACCGAGACAGAAGACGGCACCTTCCTGGGAACCTTCACTTATGACCAGCATGGAGAGCCAATCCAAACCTTCCAACTGCCCGTGAGTCGCGTCATTCAAACTTAGTCAGGGTTAGGCTAGCTAGGTTTAACTTTTGGGACTTGCTATAGCTGAAATCTGCCACACTCAGTTGAGTTTCTCATGCTAACTCTTTATCCTTCCTGTTCTCTCCCTCTCTTTCTCTCAGAACCCTACCAGGGCCATCTATCGCTATGTGGAGCTGCGCGTTCTGAGTAACTGGGGTCACCTAAAGTACACGTGCGTGTACCGCTTCCGTGTTCACGGACACATGGCCCCATCCTCCATATGAGAAGGGTTCACCGTCCACCATCTACCCCAACCGCAGACCTCAGAGAGGCTACGCTTTCATGTTCCGTCAACATCATGACGGAACAGTCTAAATAAATCCCTCTGGTTTCATACACGGGCTTTTGTCTAGTGCGAGGTTAGAGGTCGTGAGGTTAAATATCTATAGTGATTTATTTTTATTTTTTTTGGTGCTGACCTGGGGGGAGTGAGGGGATGAGTTTTTCTGAGATTGAAGTTTGTGTGCATGTGCTTTTGAGCATAGATGGTTTGTTTGCATTTTGTCTGGCCACAGCAGACAGACATTTCAGATTGTACCTTGAAGGTGTGTGTATAACAGTCCTGCCTGTGTTACTGGACTTTTATTCAGTTATTTTTTCTTTTTGTCTTTTATACAAAAGTAGAATTATGTTGAGAAAGAACGTTGTTGGGTGTGTATTTTGCAAGTATCAAGGTGTATTGTTAATATAATTTATTGCGATAATGATGTAATGTAGTTGCAAGTTATTCTTTTCTGTTGCTCTGAATGACCATACAAGTTTTGAAGTACCTTGCCAATAGGCATCCTATTGAAGGATGTATGATATGATTTGAGATGCTTGATATAGAGACGTTTCCGTTTCCTTACACAATAATACCGAATAGAAAGAAATAGGCAGGAACACACCATGAGAATTGTCTTTACTCAAAAACACATCTTAGTTTACACGGCTTGTCACATTTATTTAAAGTTACTCTTTTTTAACATTTTGCCTTTTTTTTGAACAATTCAAATAATTTTCATAGTAGTGAAAGCACATCCAGGCAATTTCCCAGATGCAAGGTACAAATCATAGAAAATAAATGCATATTTATTTTGTCTTGAATAACTCCTCTCAAAAGCAATGAGGCCATTTCAATGTCAGTGAGTCCAAATGTCAGGGTTTCTACGTCCAAACATTGGTAAATGGTACAAAAGTAACCTACTCATTGCTATTGTATTATTTAAATAATCTGAATGTTTTTTTGGAATCATATGTAACTTTTTTACATTCACAGTATTATTGATTTAAACATTTGCAGTAGTGTTACAGACTAACAAAAGACTGATTGTAAGAAAATACTAATATGAGAAAATACTAATATGATTTGCTATCAATAGCACTTTGAGGTGTTTGTTTTGATCTGAAATTACAACAACAACTCCGGGCCAATTTATGTTTACTTACGTTCTGTTGAATTGGACAAAGAATGTCCGCGTAGGAATGCAATTCAATTCTTGAAATGACTGGCAATATATAAATAATGAATGTGTATGACATCTTTTTCTACTCTGTTAAAATACCCTCTTTTTTTTGGTATGTTACTTTTATGCAGTAGTTATTTGAAAGCGAGGCATCTTAACAGGTATTTCAGATGTTTCGAATTGGGTTTTCAAAGAAAATACTTAGCTAGGTGTGTGTTCAATTGGCACAAGACAAGATCTTTTTTATTTATTTTTTTAAACAGTAGGATTAAAAAATGTTGGTAGTACCTGAACTTGTTCTATAAAAAAATGCTCAATTATTTTGTTGCTAAACATTTTGCTACATTGTGCTCAACGGAACACGGCCCAGGTGAACGTAATATTTATTTTATTTAATCATGTGCATATCATACATTATTTAATTAGGGTCATTGTATTTTTTTAATTTATCTTTAATCATTGGTCCAACTTTAATTTCATTGATTTGTTATTAATGATGCATCAATATTGTAGCATGTAATTAATGCAGGCTAATATAATGAGACAGCAGAAATCTTCCCTTCGACTGTTATAGCCGGGGGTGCTGGCCTGTGGTAGAGTAAGGTTAAGAGTGACAGTGAGGTGACTAACTTTTGCTTTTACCTCCTGATTATTTTCACTGCAATCGCTCAGCAATTCGATGCATTCATTGATTTTATATATAAAGATTTTGAAAATATATTTTATTTTGTTAAAGTATAGCTAAGTACTATGGTGGTTAGGTTTTATTTAACCAGGCAAGTCAGTTAAGAACAAATTCTTATTTTCAATGACGGCCTAGGAACAGTGGGTTAACTGCCTTGTTCAGGGGCAGAACGACAGATTTGTACGTTGTCAGCTCAGGGATTTGAACTTGCAATCTTACTAGTCCAACGCTCTAACCACTAGCCTACGCTGCCGCCATACACACCATAGCCTTAAATCACAGGGATTCACATGGAGTTATGTCACTATAATCTCTGAAATGTGCACTTGTTCACTTTCTATCAGGGATTACTTTAAAAAAGGGTCATCTGGAATTGTTACATCCATTTTTGGACTTTAAAATTGACTAGATGGTCCAGCTAACCATAATGATAGATTTATTTCCCTGATGGTGTCCATGTGCTTGTGTGTCCTGACAGTTATTTTTAATAAATTTGCAAAAAGTTCTAAAAACCTGTTTTTGCTTTGTCATTATGAGGTATTGTGTGTAGGTTGATGAGGGGGAAAACTATTTAATAAATGTTAGAATAAGGCTGTAACGTAACAAAATGTGGAAAAAGTCAAGGGGTCTGAATAATTTCCTAATGCGCTGTATTCATAGTTTTGTTGAATAGGAAATACATCATATTTGTACTGTGTACTTGAGCTTGTGTCCTTGAAAGTGACTACACCTCAGCAATTTATAACTATAAAGTTGAGATTTTAACCAGCATTACTAGTTATTGTTTATGGCCTGCCCGTGATAAATAATTACTTTGGGGATTACTTCAATTACATTTAGTTACATTTAATATGAAGTGAAAGCCCTGTAAACTTATTGGACCCTGATTCAGTGATTGACAGGAGTGATGACCAATGGGGCTGAGTTTTCACCAATAACATTATCACCAGGGTAGCAGCCAATGAAAGAGTAGATATCAGACCTGGCCTCCACATTTTAGAAGACCTGAACCTCCTCATGATCCACAAACACCCCCAATTTCTGAGGCTTCTCATCCAGACAGAGGTGAGTAACGGGAGTGGTAAAGGCCTCATATTTATCCCTATTCCTCAGTCCCACATTCCAGTATTCATCCGTAGGTCACCGTGTCAACACACAAAATCCTTCCTGTTGATGGACTCTCTGGCCACTTAACTCCCAGTAAGCCACCACCCCCCCCCCACCCCCACCCCCCCACACACACACACATCTACATTTAACCTCGTTGGGTTGTCAGGGAGATTCTGTGTTCTGCTTCCAATCTCACTTGTTTCCTGTCCTCAGGCATGATGAGTTGAAGATTTGTTGTATCAGGGTCCAGAGTCACAGCCACTGCATCCTCTTCAGCTATTTATGTATTTATTGTCTCCTCCAGTTGAGACACAGCTCTCCCCATACACAGCTTACTGTAAACACTGATCTCATACCAGCGCTTGGTAAGTGTAGGGAGGTACAGGGATAGGGAGCTTTGGTGGAGGTGGTTATCAGTATGCCAGAGCTGCTTCAGGTCAGTGTGTCTCCTACATAGATCAGTGATTCCCTGCTCCAGCTCTTTAATCAGCCCTTAATCCGGTTTCTCGGCTGCTTCCTGCTTCTCCTGAAAAACGTCAATGAATTCAGCCTGGGTTCTCTCAGTGGAGAGCGCCAGAGCAGTGAAGACCTGCAAGCTGTCTGCTATCACTCTCTCTGCCTCTCTCTGGCTGAGATCTACTGAGTGTTCTCCTGAACCTTCTGTAGTCACTCCTGGATCATCTGCTGTTCTTGTCCCTCCTTTATCCCCAATGTAGCCTTCCTCTCTCCTAACTATTTTTAGAGTAGGATTCCCCGACAGGCGGCCAACGGGACGATGTGTGGCCCCGCAAGTGGTTTTCTGAGAAAATTATAATAATTTTTTTGAATTTTCCTTGTTGGACATAAAATATTGTAAAATTACCAGGAAATCACCTTCAAGTGATTTACATTTAGTAAATTTGTTCCCAAGTATTCCCACACATAATAGAGACACATGATTAGGGCTGTTACTGTGACAGTATTACCGCCACACCGGCAGTCACCAGTCATGACAGCAGTCAAATTCCACACTTCCTAGTCCCGGTAATTAGCTCTGATGCTGCTGATGTTCAGTCGTAGCCTACCAAACTTGCCTGGTACTCAGGACTCTATTGTTCCTGTAATCACTCGGACATCAATGCAAATGTAATCAAAAATCTAATCTAACACTTCATGAGAGCCCATCACAACTAAAGTGGCCAAATAACTTCTTAAAATTAAACACATGAATCAGCTTTACAACGGGTGTAGAGCCTAACTAGCATACATACACTAAGCAGCGACTGAGTTTCAAGGTTGGGGAAGATCCTTTTCTCCATAAATATGCACCTTTATAATAAAAGCATTACATGCATAATCGCATTTGCTGTCACTTTTGAGTACGGCGTATTCCCGCTAATTTATTGCATTTTGGAACATTTGCGCTGTGTGTGTGAAGAGATAGCCTAATAGTTTATCAACATTTTAAGCTAAACGTTCTGATCTGTTGCTAGTTGCTAGTGGTTGTATTAATTCCACAACTGCCCAAATCAAATCAAATTTTATTGGTCACATACACATGGTTAGCAGATGTTAATGTGTTAATGCGAGTGTAGCGAAATGCTTGTGCTTCTAGTTCCGACAGTGCAGTAATATCTAACAAGTAATCGAACAATTTCACAACTGCCTAATACACACAAATGTAAAGGGATGGAATAAGAATATGTACATATTGGCATGTGTCCTAGACTATGTTTGGAATATTTATTTCTCTCGCAGAATATATTAGGTCAACTTTTGTACTATGGGAGCCTATGTCAATCCCCATAGTACAAATGTTGATAGGCTAGTGCTTTTGCTGTTTGTTATGTCTACTCATCTTGTTGGCTGGCGAAAAATATATGTGGACAGTTCATTCAATATCTTCAATATGCGCCTCAGAATTGGACAAGGACGTGCGCAGTTGTGTCCCCGATGTGTCTGTCTTCACTTGTAGCCTGTGAGAAAGACCTGATCATGTGACGGGCATTGGCTAAAAATAATTGAGCTACCTGAGTGAGCCATGTGAGTGAGAAGTGCTTTGGAGCACGCAGCCAGGAAAGGCATAGATTTTTTTTTTGGGGGGGGGGGGGGCATTACAGCCACACAATGGGGATGCCACCGGGAAATTCAAGGCATTATCAAGTGCTTGTCAAATTGTGAATGAGAGACTGATGAAGTGTGTGCAGCCTGCACAAATAACAAAGCAGAGCTCATGCCTTTCATGTGACTTTTTTCAAATCATCATTAGAGTCGCATGATGCAGTGTGATGCCTGTCCTGTGAGGATCAGAATGGGTCAGATCAGACTGGTGGGGGATGACAGTAACCAAGTCTCTCTCTCTCGCCCACAGAGGGGGGGGGGGGGGGGGGCTTCTGGATGGTCAACAGTTCACACCTTGATGTAAATTACAGGAGAAGGAGACTTTCTTTCCCCCTCCCGTATTTAACCCAAGGAATGTTCTTTGTTAACAGACATTTTCACGCCGAAACTCTAACATAGTCAAACGTGAATACTGGAACAATAATTCTAACATATGAAAGTGGGGAATATTCAGTTGTGGGCTATATAAAACTAATGTCATATTGGTTTTTATTTTGTGATGTCATAAAAAATTGTATGGACGAAATACTGTAACTTGGAAAGTATATCCCCTTTATCAGTCAAGTTTCCATCCAATACGTTGTGCTTATAATATAAAAAATTATGAAATAATTTTTGTTAGGAATGTGATTTTAGGAGTCATAGGAGATAACTGGCAATCATATCCTTCGCACAGTAAGTAGCCATGCCCCGAGTGAGGTCAGAAGAGCGTGTCAGCCCGATGGAACTTTCCCTTTCGACCAGAGTGCTTAAAAAGACTGGTGAAGAATGAACATTTCAGACCAGAACATTGCCAGGTTGCAGCTGTGCGTGTAAAGTGGTCTGAATCCTGAACCTTGAATAATCAACACGAGGTGTAGGCGAGAAGCTCACCTCCAAGACAATCACTGGTACGGCTTATTAGCTGTCCTAAGTCAGATATCGAGAAAAGCAAATCTCAGAGGGACCATCACACTACTCTTCAAACCATCTCATCCTACTACGAGTCTCAAATCGCCGGATTCTCCTACCATCATCACCAATGAGAACCGTCGACACAGCTGGCTATCTTCTAGAGTGAACAACAGTAGAAAAGACGGGTCCAGACCCTTTCGGACAATCAGAGCCTTACAAGCGTGCCACTGAAAGGCCAACCCACATCCTTCCTAAGAAGGACTGGTTCCGACAGATAAATGGCGAACAACGGCACTCACACGTAAATACATTAATGATGTCTTATTCCAAACGGTTGGCGGTTTGTGTGCAAAGTATATGATTAATGTGAGAATAGTTATAAATGTATCCACGATAAGTGTCCCCCCCCCCTTCCATCTCTGTTGTAACAAGCCGTCATATTGTGTCAGTCCACTAGGGGCATTTGTCTCATGTAAAGGGTGTATGTTTATTCTGTGTTATTATTTAGTTAGCTAGTAAATAAATAATTAAACCAATTTGTGTAGTACTGAATCATGATTAAGGCTAGGGTTTTTGAACCGTCGTAACCGCACAGAATGATGATGTGGTATGAGGTAATGATTAATACGTTGACTGTTTTATGGATGTGATAGGTAAAGACATTTAGAGTTTAATTAGGGAGATGGTAACTCTTTAAACAACCTCTTCCATGGTTTCCCAAATTCTAATGAGTTAATTGTTACATGATTCATTTAATTGGGTAACAATTAAACAGATTTAGTTGATTAAATAAATAACAGTCATCAATTTAATGAAAGTAAAGTCACGACAGCAGCCTTAGAATGTACTAAAAATCTAAACATATAGCCCGACATTTGTATCACAACTAAAGTTGCATAAATAGCTCTAAATTAAGCATATAGGAGGACCTGTTTCTTTGTTAACTGCTAAACACAGAATAGCCTCATGTGCTCACTCCCTCAAATCATTTGGAGAAAATATCCTTTCTATTTTATTCAGCTTTGTTCAACTGTATTCTTTCTACTATAAAATAATGCCACAAAAGTCTACACAAATCTTGTCTGCTAAATGAACTAGTGTAGCCCACAGCCATATCATGGCATAGCCAGATCAGGGCCTAACATAAGGACAACTCATTCTGTTCTTCTGAAATAGACTACATCTTTTTCATATCATGTTTCTTTAGACCTGTCTAAAATAGATAATGGATTTATTGTAAAATTGTAGGTTATATTATATGGATCTATTAGACTTTTTAAAATGTAGATGTTCC
Organism: Salvelinus fontinalis; assembly: GCF_029448725.1. Classification (NCBI taxonomy): domain Eukaryota; kingdom Metazoa; phylum Chordata; class Actinopteri; order Salmoniformes; family Salmonidae; genus Salvelinus; species Salvelinus fontinalis. Next base: position 47,299,872 of record NC_074678.1, on the reverse strand, counting down.
AAAAGATCTGCATCAGTGGCTTGTAGGTTATGCGTGGAACCCAGGAGATGCTAAATGTGTTCATGTTAATTAACGGTCAATTACCGTGAGACCAGCAGTTATTTGTTTGACAATCACCGGCTGACAAAATAGAAACTCTCCAATTAGTTGCAACTTATATTGGAGTTCAAATCAAATGTTATTTGTCACATGCTTTGTGAAATACAGGTGTAAACCAACAGTGAAATGCTTACTTCCCAACAATGCAGAGAGACCATATAGAAAAATAATGACACAAGGTACAAATAAATACACAATGAGTAACGATAACTTGGCTATATACAGGGGGTACCAGTACTGAGTCGATGTGCAGGGGTACGAGGTAATTGAGGTAGATATGTACATATACAGTGAGCTCCAAAAGTATTGGGACAGTGACATATTATTTGTTGTTTTGGCTCTGTACTCCAGCACTTTGGATTTGACATGTTTGATCTGAAAAGTTGAGGTTGGATTTGATGAGGTTAAAGTGCAGACTGTCAGCTTTAATTTGAGAGGATTTTCATCCATATCGGGTGAACCGTTTAAAAATTACACCACTTTTTGGCATAGTGTGTGTGGACCATGTTCATTCCTTAGTGATGTGGACACCCGAGGAACTTGAAGCTCCCGACCCGCTCCACCACAGCCGTGTCAATGTGGATGGGGGCGTGCTCGGCCGTCTCTTTCCTGTAGTCCACGATCAGCTCCTTTTGTCTTGCTGAGATTTAGGAAGATATTGTTGTCCTGGCACCACACTGCCAGGTCATTGACCTCTGACCTCCTCTCTATAGGCGGTCTCATCGTCGTTGGTGATCTGGCCTAACACCGTCGTGTCGTCGGCAAACTTAAAGATGGTGTTGGAGTCGTGCGCGGCCACGCAGTCGTGGGTGAACAGGGAGTACAGGAGAGGGCTAAGCACACAATCCTGAGATGCCCCCGTGTTGAGGGTCAGCGTGGCGGAGGTGTTGTTGCATACCCTCAGCACCTGGGGGCGGCACGTCAGGAAGTCCAGTGTGTGGATCTGTTGGGGCGGTATGTGAATTGGAGTGGGTCCAGCGTGTCTGGGATGATGGTGTTGTTGTGAGCCATGACCAGCCTTTCAAAGCTTTTCATGGCTACAGATGTGAGTGCTAGTCATTTAGACAGGTTACCTTAGCCGAGTTGTGTCTGTTGTTCAGGCTAAAATGTTCCCACCTGATCTCGCCTCCTCCCGCCCGCCTTTCCAGAAAAACCCTTTGACCTGACCAGAAAATAATAAAACCTCTATTGATAATTGATTCTGATTGTTTCTTCTGGATTGATCATTTATTAAAGCCATGGCTGTAATGCCTCCGTTTCTCTTAGCATTAATAAAGTAACTTCTTTGTATTTTACTGTTACCGTGTCTTGTGTTAGAAACTTTCTTAAGCTTCGGAGGAATAAAAAAAAAAGAATCAGTATTGTATATCTCAATAATCCAATAATAAGAATAATCCAAAGGCAATAATCCAACAAAATGTTTTACTAACGTCCAGCTGCCATACAGGAGCATCAAAAACAACATATAAAAATGAACATTTTCCATTTCGAGGACATAGCTCATGGAAAAAAATGTTTGGGATATTGCATAAACTACAGTGCAGACACTGAGGAAAATGTTGGCTCGTTTGGTCAATGTTTGGGGTCAGCTCATGAGTTTGACCTCTATTGGTTGATTTTCCTATTGAGTTGTGAATCAAACAGCCTCTTCTCACAAGTGTCTTTTTTACCATTCACAGAGACCATGTGTGTGGAGCTTCCCAGGGGATGTGGGGTCTTGGTAACCAGGGCAACAGTTCATCTCCCATTCTTCTCAGGACATTGGACCCTATAGCCCACCCTGTAAGCTTGCAGATACACACGCGCCTGGTTGATCCTGCAGCCACAGAGAACAGTCAGACTGAGGGATAGTGTGTGTAGTGCAGTATGTTTCAGTGATGGTTGGGTTGTGTGTTATATAAAGGAGTGTTGGTGTGTGTGTGTCTGAGTGAGTGAGTGTCTGAGTGAGTGAGTGAGTGTGCGCATGTGTGTGAGATCTGTCACCTGTACTTGGTGCAGAGCTGAACTCCCAGGGGTCCACAGCGGTCAACGTAACTCTCCCTCACACCCTTCCTGACGGCACGGGCCATACTGACCACAGTAGTGACCACAGGACACGTCCTGATCAACACACACAAAACAAACAGAGAAGAACTCAGGCCGGGATTCATTCAAAGGCGTGCTGCAGCGCTGCGCACTGCACTGTCTACAAATAAGGAATGTCGTGCAGCGTGTTGGTGCTGGGTTGGCTGGTTGGTACTCACAGCCTCTCACAGTGGATCCCAGCCGTGCCCTCTGGACAGGTGCACTTGTTGTGAGGACTACAGGTGGCACCGTGTTGACAAGGGGGCACACAGGGGGTGGTCACCGCTACAAACACAACACACAACACCTGCGTCATACTGTACAAGCACATTAACACACACATCCCTGTCTGTCTTTCACACGCAGGCATGTGCACACACTTACACACACGCACACACTCACCTGTCTCACAGAGACTCCCAGTAAAGTCACTGGCACAACGACATCTGTTGAGGCCCACACACACGCCACCATTTTTACAGGGCTTTTGGCACTGCACAGGCTCTGGGTGAAAAACACACACACACAGTGATGCCTTCACATTGTAGTACTGAGATACAGTACTATCACCACTAGAGGGCAGCATATCATTATCTTATTACCTATCTGGCAGCGAGCGCCTTGCCACCCTCCGACACACGTGCATTTGTTGACATCTACGCACCTCCCTCCGTTCTGACAGGCTGGTGTGCACAGAGCTAGAACACACACACGTCACACACAGACACATATATATGTAAAATGTGTGACCGTAAGTAGCTTTGGATAAAAGCGTCTGCTAAATGGCATATTATTATTATACTGTATATTTGTGGCACGGAAATTCAAATTTCTAACAAAATATAGCACGTTACAAGCAATGTTCCCTCTAAACTGCGCGCAGCCGCGCAGCTCCCCCGGGACTGCCGTGCAGAATAAATATTAGCCTGAACAGCGAAGCCCAAGACTGAACTTCACTCAACTTTCAAGAGTTTTTCCCCTTAGTTAACACTACCAACGTTTCAACACAATATTAGCCACTTTGAATGCAACATAACCGAAACAAAACAAACTATGCAAGACTTAGTATGCAAAACTAACTATTCAAGTGCTTTGTTGTAGGCAGACGGCATCCGAGTAGGATGCAATTGCCTTGACACTAACAACTCAGCCCCTTTTTTCGTTTTTGTACTTTTCACCTCTTTTTCTCCCCAATTGGTAGTTACAGTCTTGCTTCCTCTGAAACACAACTCTGCCAAGCCGCACTGCTTCTTGACACACTGCTCGTTTAACCCGGAAGCCAGCCGCACCAATGTGTTGGAGGAAACACTGTACAACTGGCAACCGAAGTCAGCGTTTATGCGCCCGGCCCGCCACAAGGAGTTGCTAGAGTGCGATGGGACGAGGACATCCCGGCCAGCCAAACCCTTCCCTTATCCGGAAGATATACAGACAGGCTGGGCAAATTGTGAGCCACCTCATGGGTCTCCCGGTCGCGGCCAGCTGTGACACAGCCTAAGATCAAACCCGGGTCTGTAGTGACGCTTCAAGCACTGCGATGCAGTGCCTTAGACCGCTGCGCCACTCGGGAGGCCAAACTCAGCCCCTACTCTACACAGACCGGTGGAGCATAACCAATCAGAGCTGAAGTAGGCATATATGCAAATAGACCATTGCCATATATGGATCTGAGCCATTCAATTTGAAGAGGACTGTGTTGGGTGCAGTGTTGTATTTTGATACGGTCTTGATTAAGCTAAGTAGCCAATAGGCAGAGGGTATCATAATTTGTCTGATTCTCTGTAATAATGGTATTGGAATAATGAATGCATTTTATTTTGTAGTGGTTTCTTGCATCAAACAACACAACATTTTCAGTCACCTGAAGTACAAGTGGATAAACAGGTTAAGTCAGGCCCTGCATATTTTTTTTCAAAAGGCTCATACAATGTAGATCTACATTGGCTGTTACTGTAGGCTGAATGATAGAACAGCTATTTCCATGTTAAATTGTCATGGGATGCATTTTCTCCATTGTTTTTGACGGTAGGATACTGGTAGACCTACATTATGATCAAATAGCCACAGTAGCCTACTTGACCACTGTCTGAATCTGTAACTTAAAGCAGGTTCAGACTCAGTGTTCACAGTAAACGCACACTGGAAGTTGCACAGAATGTTCAATGTTCAAGTCTGCGCTCAGCGGACCTGAAAGGTGCTATGTGGCGAAAAAAAAACAAGACGGAACATTGGATACAAACAGTGCCCCATAAAATGGTCTAAAAAAATGAATCTGAGGCTCATGTATCCAGTGTGGTTGGTGTGCTGGATGCAGATAGTTTGTTCGTCTACTCACGTGAGAGGCACTGAGGGCCCGTGTAGTCCGAGGGGCAATGGCAGGTCTCCGGGCCCACACAGCGACCACCGTTGGCACAGGGCAGCTCACACACAGCTAGGGAGAGAGAGAGGGGGGGGGGGGGGGGTATATATATAGAGAGAGAGGAATAGAGAGAGAAAGAGAGGGATAGAGAGAGAGGGAGAGAGAGAGAGGGGATAGAGCGAGAGGGAGAGAGAGAGAGAGAGAGACAGAGAGAGGGGGAGGGGGAGAGAGAGAGGGGAATAGAGAGAGAAAGAGAGGGATAGAGAGGGAGAGAGAGAGAGAGAGAGAGGGGGATAGAGAGAGAAGGGATAGAGCGAGAGGGAGAGAGAGAGAGGGGGGATAGAGAGAGAGAGGGGATAGAGCGAGAGGGAGACAAGAAAGGAGGATGAGAGAGAAGGGGAGGGAGGGAGGGAGATGAAAAGTGTCACAGTATGTGTCAGGGTGGGGGACTGACATTGGCTACGTCTGAACAGGTACCCTTTTCCCTTATATAGTGCACTACTTTTTGACATTCCAGATGCAGCCAGCATGACGGGGACAGTCTACCTGTGTGACAGCCGGTCCCCGTCCAGCCAGGTAGGCAGAGACACATGTTCCAGCGTATACATGTTCCTCCATGGGCACAGGGCGGGGAGCACATGGCTGAAACACATGTTATTCACGTCATGTCACAATGTTAACAACACTTACTACACTGAACAAAATATAAACGCAACATGTAAAGTGTTCGTACCATGTTTCATGAGCTGAAATAAATTCATTAAAGTCGCAGACGTTTTTCATACGCACAAAAAGCTTATTTCGCTCAAATTCTGTGTGCTCAAATTTTGTTTTACATCCCTGTTAGTGAGCATTTCTCCTTTGCCAAGATCTGGGTGTGGCATAACAAGAAACTGATTAAACAGCATGATCATTACACAGGTGCACCTTGTGCTAGGGACAATAAAAAGACACTCTAAAAGGTGCAGTTTTGTCAGACAACACAATGCCACAGAGGTCTCAAGGTTTGAGGGAGCATGCAAGGGTGCTGAGGAGTATTTCTGTCTGTAATTAGCCCTTTTGTTGGGAAGAACTAATTCTGATTGGCTGGACCTGGCTAGCCAGTGGATGTGCCTATGCCCTCCAAGGCCCACCCCTACCCAGTCATGTGAAATCCATAGATTAGGGCCTAATTTATTTATTTAAATTGACAGATTTCCTTGTATGAACTGTAACTCAGTCAAATCTTTGAAATGAATTGTTGCGTTGATATTTCTGTTCAGTTCATATACTACATGTGTCTATAGTATATGTGTGTGGATTTAGGCCCCAATACATACACACGTACCTGAACAGCCAGGACCAGGGTAACCTGCAGGACAGTCACAAGAGTGAGGGGCCACACACGCTCCATAGTTCTGACATGGGGGGTCACACACCGCTGGACAGGCACAAAGAGACAGAGAGAGACAGAGACAAAGACAGAGACAGAGACAGACAGAGACAGAGAGGAGAGAGAGAGAGAGACAGAGAGAGAGAGACAGAAATATAGGTCGAGAGCAAGAGATTGAAACTAAATCACATGCAGCATAATCATTAGCCTAGGCAGCTGATAAATGGGCGCTAGATCTGCACTACCGTTAGACGAGCTTATTACCGGGAATGCACGTGTCCCTTGTGGACCGGCTCGGAAATAAAGCATCCTCCATTCAGGCTGCAAAGGCATCATTTCCCTTTTTAACCAGTTTAAATGGTGAGCCGCCGGGGGAAAAAAACGGAACAAATATACTGCATGTGCTGAGTGCACATCAATACTAAACGATGCAGAACTAGCGGCCACGAGCGACTGCCTAGGCTACATAACCGTGGTAGATGCCTCAACACACATATAATAGTCTAATATACAATGATAAGTAGAAACCAGTCATTTTGTCCATTACATATGCTTTTTCAGTTACTTTTTATTTACTCATTAGAGTACTTCTCAGAGTTCAGGCCGTGGGATATACAGCAGACTCACGTTGGCACTTGGTGGTGTCGTCGGTACGAGCTACATAGCCCTCCCCGCAGCTGCAGTTAAAGCCACCAGGGTGGTTCTGACACAGCTGCTCACAACCGCCGTTAGTGAAGTCCCCACACTCATTCACATCTGAGACAGAGGAGAGAGACCGCCCAGTGTCAGACAAGCAGATAGACAGCAACCCAGACAGAGAAGGAGAAGACAGGGGCAGAAAAACAGAGACATGGAAGTTCATATTTGGAGGTGTTCTGTACATATAAGCCTGTTGTTTTAACCCCAAAGTAAAGGAAATATCTCATACATATTTTCAGACTGGACAGTTTTTCTCTCTTTTTTTATATCAAGAAGCAGGTGACCTTGAAGGGGAAAAAGCAAGAGGAAAGAGAAATAGAGGGAAGGAATAATAGGAAGACTTTCTCACCCAGGCAACTCCTCAGGTCCTTGCCCAGTTCCCATCCTGCACTGCAGCTACAGTAGAGAAGCCCCTCGGCGCGTACAGTACACACGTGGTCACAGCCGCCTCTCCTAAAGTCGCACGACGTCACGTCTGCCCAGGAGAGAAAGCACACGCTACGCGCCATAGTACACAGGAGACACACAACTGGTCCGATCTACTCACGCACAACACACTCTCGTGTATGTTGGAAACCTCCGACTTTTGGAAACGTAGGTCTGAGTTTCTCTGCGGAGCACTGTGAGAAATCACTTGATGGAAAGTGGACACGAGTACAATACCACAGCAACATGGGCAGACAATAAGGATGCAGTCATGCACACTGTCGGTCTGGGTTTCTTTGTGGAGCACCGTGATAAATTCAAACAAACACACACACACACAGTGAGGTAAGGCGAAGGTGGGGGACGTACTGACACAGCTGGTATTGTCCGCGTGCAGCAGTAGAGGGGCGGGACAGGAACACGTGTGTCCCCCTGGTGTGTTGGTGCAGGTGTGGGAGCAGGCCCCGTTCTGGAGCTTACACTCGTCAATATCTAACACACACACACCCACCCACACAGACACAGAGAACACACACCAAATTACAAACTGTGTTACAGTTAGCGGCATCCAACAGATACATAACAAGCTAAATAAAGTGCGTTTCTCAAAAACTGAAAGTAAGCCCGGATAAAATACAATACTCTAGGGAGTCTAGGCTGACTCCTTTACCTCCAACATACAGTCTAGTTGGATAGATTTACCATCCTACTCCACACTATGCTTTTCCAAGGTTTTACAGTAGCAGAACTGGGCCAGAACATGGCTGAACTGGATCTTAGTGGCCCACTGACTACTGACCTACACAGCTGTGGCGGTCGATATGAAGCTGGTAGCCAGGTCGGCAGGAACACAGGAAGGAGCCCTGCGTGTTGGTGCACACCTGCTCACACGTCCCGTTCTGCACCACACACTCATCAACGTCTGGGGGACCAAGGGCAGGGAGGAGATTCAGGTTAGTGCGTATTCATTAGCTATGTAGTGTACTGTAGGTAGTTAACTAGCTATGTACTCTTTATATGTTGAGGGTAGTTTACTCTTTATGAGTACACAAAGGAGAGCATTCTGCCTGTCTGTGTTAATAGCGATATGCTCTTTACCTGTACACGGAGTAGTATCCTCTAGTAATTGTGCAGTGCTGTAGTCGATCTGTTCAGTACTGTTGTTAACCAGTGCAGTACTGTAGTTCACCTGTGGTGTGTTGTAGTTAAAGGCCCAGTGCAGTGAAAAATGTGATTTTCCTATTTATTATATATATTTCCACACTATGAGGTTGGGATGATACTGTGAAATTGTGAAAACTATGATAATGCCCTTTTAGTGTAAGAGCTGTTTGAAAAGGCCGCCTGAAATTTCATCCTGTTTTGGTGGGATGGAGTTTTGGCCTTACATGGTGACATCACCATGTGGTAAATTAGTTAACAGACCGATAAGAGAGTTTCAAACCTCTCTGCCATTAACAGCTAGTTTTCAGTTTTTCCCTCTCCATTCAGACTGCTCCCAGACAGTCCAAGAAAAATTCTTGCTTGAGAAATTTGTCCTTTAAAATATATAGATATATTTTTTTTAATCGAAAACAATCGCAGTAAGGTACTTAACTGTTACCCAGAAATTATTGGATATTGAGATAAAAACAGCTGCATTGGACCTTTAACCTGTGTAGTACTGTAGTTTACCAGTGCAGTACTGTAGTTTACTGTGTAGTACTGTAGTTTACTGTGTAGTACTGTAGTTTACTGTGTAGTACTGTAGTTTCCTGCGTAGTACTGTAGTTTACTGTGTAGTACTGTAGTTTACTGCATAGTACTGTAGTTTACTGCATAGTACTGTAGTTTACTGCGTAGTACTGTAGTTTACCTGTGCAGTACTGTAGTTTACTGCGTAGTACTGTAGTTTACTGCGTAGTACTGTAGTTTACTGCATAGTACTGTAGTTTACTGCATAGTACTGTAGTGTACCAGTGCAGTACTGTAGTTTACTGTGTAGTACTGTAGCTTACTGTGTAGTACTGTAGTTTACTGTGTAGTACTGTAGTTTACTGTGCAGTACTGTAGTTTACTGTGCAGTACTGTAGTTTACTGCGTAGTACTGTGGTTTACTGCATAGTACTGTAGTTTACTGCATAGTACTGTAGTTTACTGCATAGTATTGTAGTTTACTGCGTAGTACTGTAGTTTACTGCATAATACTGTAGTTTACCAGTGCATTACTGTAGTTTACCAGTGCAGTACTGTAGTTTACCAGTGCAGTACTGTAGTTTACCAGTGCAGTACTGTAGTTTACCAGTGCAGTACTGTAGTTTACCAGTGCAGTACTGTAGTTTACTGTGCAGTACTGTAGTTTACTGTGTGGTACTGTAGTTTACTGCGTAGTACTGTAGTTTACTGTGCAGTACTGTAGTTTACCAGTGCAGTACTGTAGTTTACCAGTGCAGTACTGTAGTTTACCAGTGCATTACTGTAGTTTACCAGGGAAGTACTGTAGTTTACCAGTGAAGTACTGTAGTTTACCAGTGCAGTACTGTAGTTTACCAGTGCAGTACTGTAGTTTACCAGTGAAGTACTGTAGTTTACCAGTGAAGTACTGTAGTTTACCAGTGAAGTTCTGTAGTTTACCAGTGAAGTACGGTAGTTTACCAGTGAAGTACTGTAGTTTACCAGCGAAGTACTGTAGTTTACCAGTGCAGTACTGTAGTTTACTAGTGTACCAGTGTACCACTGTAGTTTACCAGTGCAGTACTGTAGTTTACCAGTGCATTACTGTAGTTTACCAGTGCAGTACTGTAGTTTACCAGTGCATTTCTGTAGTTTCCCAGTGCTGCACTGTAGTTTCCCAGTGCTGTACTGTAGTTTCCCAGTGCTGTACTTTACCTGTGCAGTTGTGTCCGTCCTGGGCTAGCTGGTAGCCTGTGCCACAGTGGCAGCTGTAGCCTCCTGGCTCGTTGGTGCAGTTGTGCTCACAGTGACCATTGCTCAGGGCACACTCATCAACATCTGTAACCATGGCAATCAACAGACATCCATAATAATACACTGTAGTAGAGCACAGTAAAACAATGGTATGTACAGCAACACCTTGAGCACACACACGTACACACACACACACGTACACACACGTACACGTACACACACACACACACACACACACACACACACACACACACACACACACACACACACACACACACACACACACACACACACACACGCCATCTGCTTCTGTCTCACCCACCGAAGCAAGAGTAGCCATCCCCATTGAAGCCCTGGTAACACTGGCAGAAGTAGGAGCCAATGATGTTCCCACAGCGAGCATTAGTATCACAACCGTGACGCCCTGATGCACACTCATTCTCATCTGGAGTAGAGAGACAGAAAGAGAGAGAGAGAGGGAGGGGACACAAGTCATTATCAACAAATCAACTTCAAATTGCATCTGCAACCCTTTACATCTGCAATCCTTTACATCTGCAACCCTTTACATCTGCAACCCTTTACATCTGCAACCCTTTACATCTGCAACCCTTTACATCTGCAACCCTGTGACTATTAAACTCTCTAAATCTAAAATAAATTTTCCGCAGAAATGTTAAGTTCTGTTATGCAATGACATTGCTTCTTACCTTCACAGTATGTGCCATTGCCCCGGTAACCTCTTTGGCAGACACACTTATAACTCCCAAGAGTGTTCTCACACACACCCTGACCAGCACACACCTCTGGATTTTCCTTGCACTCATCCACATCTGTGAAAGAGAGAGAGAGAGAGAGAAAGAGAGAGGGGATAGAGAGAGACGGAGGGGATAGCGAGAGGGGATAGAGAGAGACGGAGGGGATAGCGAGAGGGGATAGAGAGAGACGGAGGGGATAGCGAGAGGGGATAGAGAGAGACAGAGGGGATAGAGAGAGAGAGAGACAGAGGGGATAGAGAGAGGGGATAGAGAGAGAGAGAGGGGATAGAGATAGGGGATAGAGAAAGAGAGAGAGGGGATAGAGAGAGAGAGAGAGAGAGAGAGAGAGAGAGAGAGAGAGAGAGAGAGAGAGAGAGAGAGAGAGAGAGAGAGAGAGAGAGAGAGAGAGAGAGAGAGAGAGAGAGAGAAAGAAAGAAGTTAAGAAATACTTACACCTCAGAAGATAAGTCAGGGTGGTCCTGCATGGCCACCAAAGTACCAGTAAATCAAGCATCCAGCGTGAACCGTGAGCCATAGGTCCATAAACCGGAAGCTTTTCAGGGCGGTCATGAAGGGTCTACTGGGTTACACACGTGAGAATCTGCTGTTGGCACCCATTCAAATTAGCCTCAATTTGCCTTTTTTAATCTTGCCCATTCACTTAATTACTCATTTCTAATTAGCTAGGAATGTTGTTTTAAAATGTTTCAACCCAACATATTTGGCTGACCTACTGCACACCCATTATTCTTGTGCAGGGTCTGCTATTAACACGCTAATGTAACGGAGTTAAAAATGTACCGTAAACTCACTCCACAGCTAGCTTGAAATGTCGCCGATGGAGCTATCCCATTGCTACCATTGGTATAGCTCAAACGGTTGGTAATGTTTTCAAGGAGGATGGTCACGTGTGTTTGCGAGCAGAGGATCACTGGTACGAGCCCGGTATTTACGGACAGGGACAGTGGAGGACGATACAGTGAGCACCAAAAGTATTGGGACAGTGACACAAATACAGTATCATACCCGCAATACATGCTAACCTAACCGGGATGCTAGCCTTCTAGGCAGAGTTCCTCTGTCCAGTGTCTGTGTTCTTTTGCCCATCTTCATTTTTTCTTTTTATTGGCCAGTCTGAGATATGGCTTTTTTTCCCCCAACTCTGCCTAGAAGGACAGCATCCCGGAGTCGCCTCTTAACTGATGACGTTGAGACTGGTGTTTTGAGGGTACTATTTGATGAAGCTGCCAGTTGAGGACTTGTGAGGCGTCTGTTTCTCAAACTAGACACTCTAATGTACTTGTCGTCTTGCTCAGTTGTGCACCGGGGCCTCCCACTCCTCTTTCTATTCTGGTTAGAGCCAGTTTGCGCTGTTCTGTGAAGGGAGTAGTACCCAGCGTTGTACGAGATCTTCAGTTTCTTGGCAATTCCTCACATGGAATAGCCTTCATTTCTAAGAACAAGAATAGACTGACGAGTTTCAGAAGAAAGGGCTTTATTCTTGCTATTTTGAGCCTGTAATCGAACCCACAAATGCTGATACTCCAGATACTCAACAAGACTAAAGAATGCCAGTTTTATTGCTTCTTTAAATCAGAATAACTGTTTTTAGCTGGGCTAACATAATTGCAAAAGAGTTTTCTAATGATCAATTAGCCTTTTAAAATGATAAACTTGGATTAGCTAACACAACGTGCCTTTGGAACACAGGAGTGATGGTTGCTTCCGGCGCCGACAGAGATGGCCGCCTCGCTACGCGTTCCTAGGAAACTATGCAGTATTTTGTTTTTTTAAGTGTTATTTCTTACATTGGTACCCCAGGTAATCTTAGGTTTCATTACATACAGTCGGGAGGAACTACTGAATATAAGAGCAACGTCAACTCACCATCATTACGACCAGGAATATGACTCTCCCGAAGCGGATCCTGTGTTTTGCCTTCCACCCAGTACAATGGATCGGATCCCAGCCGGCGACCCTAAACAACGACGCCGTAAAAGGGGCAAATGAAGCGGTCTTCTGGTCAGGCTCCGGAGACGGGCACATCTCGCTCCACTCCCTAGCATACTACTCGCCAATGTCCAGTCTCTTGACAACAAGGTTGATGAAATCCGAGCAAGGGTAGCATTCCAGAGAGACATCAGAGACTGTAACGTTCTTTGCTTCACGGAAACATGGCTCACTCGAGAGACGCTAACGGAGTCGGTGCAGCCAGCTGGTTTCTTCACGCATCGCGCCGACAGAAACAAGCATCTTTCTGGTAAGAAGAGGGGCGGGGGGGGTATGCCTTATGATTAACGAGACGTGGTGTGATCATAACAACATACAGGAACTCAAGTCATTCTGTTCACCTGACTTAGAATTCCTCACAATCAAATGTCGACCGCATTATCTACCAAGGGAATTCTCTTCGATTATAATCACAGCCGTATATATTCCCCCCGAAGCAGACACATCGATGGCCCTGAACGAACTTTATCTGACTCTATGTAAACTGGAAACCACACATCCTGAGGCTGCATTCATTGTAGCCGGGGATTTTAACAAGGCTAATCTGAAAACAAAACTCCCTAAATTCTATCAGCATATCGATTGTGCTACCAGGGCTGGTAAAATCCTGGATCATTGTTATTCTAACTTCCGCGACGCATATAAGGCCCTCCCCCGCCCTCCTTTCGGAAAAGCTGACCACGACTCCATTTTGTTGCTTCCAGCCTACAAACAGAAACTAAAACAAGAAGCTCCCGCGCTCAGGTCTGTTCAACCTAGGTCCGACCAATCTGATTCCACGCTTCAAGACTGCTTCGATCACGTGGATTGGGATATGTTCCGCATTGCGTCCAACAACAACATTGACGAATACGCTGATTCGGTGCATCTGCGACGTTATACCCACAGCAACGATTAAAACATTCCCAAACCAGAAACCGTGGATTGATGGCAGCATTCGCGCGAAACTGAAAGCGCAAACCACTGCTTTTAACCAGGGCAAGGTGACCGGAAACATGACCGAATACAAACAGTGTAGCTATTTCCTCCGCAAGGCAATCAAACAAGTTAAGTGCCAGTATAGAGACAAAGTAGAGTCGCAATTCAACAGCTCAGACACAAGAGGTATGTGGCAGGGTCTACAGTCAATCACGGATTACAAAAAGAAAACCAGCCCCGTTGCGGACCAGGATGTCTTGCTCCCAGACAGACTAAATAACTTTTTTGCTCGCTTTGAGGACAATACAGTGCCACTGACACGGCCCGCTACCAAAACCTGCGGGCTCTCCTTCACTGCAGCTGAGGTGAGTAAAACATTTAAACGTGTTAACCCTCGCAAGGCTGCAGGCCCAGACGGTATTCCCAGCCGCGTCCTCAGAGCATGCGCAGACCAGCTGGCTGGTGTGTTTACGGACATATTCAATCAATCCTTATCCCAGTCTGCTGTTCCCACACGCTTCAAGAGGGCCACCATTGTTCCTGTTCCCAAGAAAGCTAAGGTAACTGAGCTAAACGACTACCGCCTCGTAGCACTCACCTCCGTCATCATGAAATGCTTTGAGAGACTAGTCAAAGACCATATCACCTCCACCCTACCTGACACCCTAGACCCACTCCAATTTGCTTACCGACCCAATAGGTCCACAGACAATGCAATCGCAACCACACTGCACACTGCCCTAACCCATCTGGACAAGAGGAATACCTATGTGAGAATGCTGTTCATCGACTACAGCTCAGCATTTAACACCATAATACCCTCCAAATTCGTCATTAAGCTCGAGACCCTGGGTCTCGACCCCGCCCTGTGCAATTAGGTACTGGACTTGCTGACGGGCCGCCCCCAGGTGGTGAGGGTAGGTAACAACATCTCCACCCCGCTGATCCTCAACACTGGGGCCCCACAAGGGTGCGTTCCCTGTTCACCCACGACTGCGTGGCCATGCACGCCTCCAACTCAATCATCAAGTTTGCGAACGACACTACAGTGGTAGGCTTGATTACCAACAACGATGAGACGGCCTACAGGGAGGAGGTGAGGGCCCTCGGAGTGTGGTGTCAGGAAAATAACCTCACACTCAACGTCAACAAAACAAAGGAGATGATTGTGGACTTCAGGAAACAGCAGAGGGAGCACCCCCCTATCCACATCGACGAGACAGTAGTGGAGAGGGTAGTAAGTTAAGTTCATCGGCGTACACATCACGGACAAACTGAATTGGTCCACCCACACAGACAGCGTTGTGAAGAAGGCGCAGCAGCGCCTCTTCAACCTCAGGAGGCTGAAGAAATTCGGCTTGTCACCAAAAGCACTCACAAACTTCTACAGATGTACAATGGAGAGCATCCTGTCGGGCTGTATCACCGCCTGGTACGGCAACTGCTCCGCCCACAACCGTAAGGCTCTCCAGAGGGTAGTGAGATCTGCACAACGCATCACCGGGGGCAAACTACCTGCCCTCCAGGACACCTACACCACCCGATGTCACAGGAAGGCCATAAAGATCATCAAGGACAACAACCACCCGAGCCCCTGCCTGTTCACCCCGCTATCATCCAGAAGGCGAGGTCAGTACAGGTGCATCAAAGCAGGGACTGAGAGACTGAAAAACAGCTTCTATCTCAAGGCCATCAGACTGTTAAACAGCCACCACTAACATTTAGTGGCCGCTGCCAACATACTCACTCAACTCCAGCCACTTTAATAATGGGAATTGATGGAAATTTATGTAAAAATAGCCACTTTAAACAATGCCACTTAATATAATGTTTACATACCCTACATTACTCATCTCATATGTATATACTGTACTCTATATCATCTACTGCATCTTGCCATCTTTATGTAATACATGTATCACTAGCCACTTTAAACTATGCCACTTTATGTTTATATACCCTATATTACTCATCTCATATGTATATACTGTACTCTATACCATCTACTGCATCTTGCCTATGCCGTTCTGTACCATCACTCATTCATATACCTTTAAAGGTCTAATGCAGACGTTTTTACCTCAATATCAAATAATCTTTGGTTAACAATGAAGTACCATACTGTGATTTTTTTCCTCAATTAAAATGGTCAAAAATAAACAAAAATAGCTTCTTAGCAAAGAGCAATTTCTCAAGACAGAATTTGCTGGGACTCTCTGGGAGTGATCTGAGTGGGGAGGGGAACACTGAAAAGTAGACGTTGCTGGCAGAGAGGTTTGGACACTAACAGCTCTTACATTAAAAGGCCATTAACATCATTTTTACAATTTCACAGTACTATTCCAACCTCATAGCGTGGGAATGTATATAATATATACTGTAAAATATACTCCACTGGGCCTTTAATATACTGTGAGAGTTCAATGACCACCCTCCTCAGGGGAGAGGTACTCAGTGTAAAGCCAATTAGTACACAGCTGGGCCCACTAATTGCTTCGTGTCTTCCTCCTATATAGGTGTGCCAGGAGAGGATCTGGGGGAGGATTGAGAGGTGAGACGGGGACATGTGAGGACGTCAGTTTTGCCTACCTCAGAGAAAGCTTCTGTGACTGGGCACCTTGTCTCTCTGTTAACCAAGACAGGCTTTAGGTAGAGAGAAGCGTTCCTCCTCTAACTGTTACGTGTAGACGATAGTCTAAGACGGGAGAAGAAGTTAGTTGTTTTGCTTTCTTTTTTGGTCAACGACTTAGTTTATGTTCATTTGTTTTGTTACGCTGGTGTTGGACGTTACCCTGTACTGGAGTTATTATGTCGGGCGAAAGAAGACCCGTTTTAGTAAACGATACAAAAGACAAGGAACCACTGCCTCTGGTCTGTTCATTTTATGCCTACCGCCTGTGTTCGATGCTTCGGACAATCTGATCCGTTCACAAAACTGAATTACAATTGAACTACATTGTCAGCCTCAGTCGGAATAAGATTGACACATACTGAAACAATAACAGCAACCACAAGAGACCAACTCACCGATGCAGGCTGGGGCCTCTGCGCTGAAGCCAGGCTGACACTGACACACGAAGCTACCAGGGGTGTTCACACACACGTTTCCCAGCTCCCTGCGACACTGCTCCTCAAAGCTGCACTCATCAACGTCTGAGAGAGATATACATATATCATTCACCCATCAATACCTAAAAACGTACACACACGGGAATGTACAGAGTGCAAACACACACACACAGTCTTGCACAACTGACCTTGTGGGGACACAGAATTCATACATCAACACTAATTCTAACCTTAAACCCCTAGAAATAGCATTTGACTTTGTGGGGCCTAGAAAATGTCCCCAGTTGGTCAAATTGTTGTTAGGACTGGTCTCCACAAGTATCCTTAAACACGTCCACACACGTAACAAAGACCTCACCCACACAACTGTGTCCGTCAAGAGCCATAACGTATCCAACTGGACAGGAACATGAGAAGGATCCAAGGGTGTTCCTGCAGTCTGCCCCAGACCCACAGGCCTGCAGCCCTGTCACTTCAGCTAGAGCACACTCATCAATATCTGAAACACACACATGAATAAGCACACACACAGAGAACATCAAATAACTCTCAAGCGCAAATGCTAAAGCCGCACGCACACTCACCTTGGCATCCTCCTGCACCCATCAGGTAACCACGGAGACATTTGCACAGGTATGAGCCGGGTGTGTTTGTGCAGTTGGCATGGAGACTGCATGGTCCTGGCCCCTCCCCTTTACACTCATCTACATCTGATACAGAACGAGAAACGCAATATAAAAGAGCAGCACAGTAGATTCCATGTTAAAAGTGGCACAGACCATACCACTGGTGTACTGTAGATGTATGCTCTTTACTGAGTTAGACAGAGGGTGCAATTGGACCAAAGCATGTTTTAGCATGGGCAGTGCCATTGAGGGCTTTCACCATTTGGAAGTAACAGGAGTGTTCTAGTACATCTCTATGGACTCACCTAGGCACCCTGCTGCCCGCTGCAGAGTGTAACCCACAGGGCAGGTGCAGTTCTCTCCTGCAATATTCACCATGCCAACAGGGCATCCACAGCCCTCGCTGCCCACCAACACTACCTGATTACCTGGGCACTGAGGGGTGGGGGTAGGAGCTGGGGCTGGGGTAGATGTGGTGTTGAAAGAGGCTGCCGTGGCTGAGGAAAAAGAGATGGATAAGAGGAGAATACGGAGATGCAGTAGAGAGAGACAGAAGGAAAGTAAGATAGACAAGAAGATTACAGATGCTCAGTATTCAATAACAACATAATAATAGGCTCAATATTTTGAGACACTCACTTGCGGCTGGTCCACCCCCCTGCTCAGTTCTACTGAAGTTCCCAATGGTGTTCTCGACCTCTAGGTTCTGAGAAGAGAGGAACAGAGCAATAGGTCTCCTCAAAATGACTCGCACCACTTCAACTCAAAAAGCAGGAGAGTATGGGATGATATGCTTTACTCAAAACAATGAGAAGCCGCAGAGAAAACGTTGACAACGAAGTCACTGCGCAACATGTTGCATCACGTCACTTAAAATCTTAATTTGAGCGTTTCCCACAGACTCCTATACCCTGGGCGCCAGGCGGATATAGCTTCAGCCGACTTCCAAATGTCTTGTCAAACAATAACGTTCTGACATTGCTTTAATGAAGAAACAGAAAGTCTAACGCCCAGGCTGATTTTGCTACTTTTGACCATTGAGCGCCACGTTCAGTCTGGTTTAACCAGCCTAGCAAACTCTGGCCCTGATGTGGAAGAGGGTCCCAGACACACAGACAGTCACTGACCTGGCTCTTGGTGAGTGACGCCTCTGTGTGTTTCAGGACCTCGTTGTCGCTGCCATTGGGGGTGGTAAGGGGCTCTGCCACACATATCGCTGCCAGCAGCACCAGAAGGTGAGTCCGAGGCCGTGGCATCATCTCCTGACCCTATGGGGAAGAGGGAGAGTTTAATACATCACAGGCAGGGCAACAACTTGACACACAGAAGGACAGAGGTGGACAGGTGATTGGGTCAATTAGACTGCAGAATACCAATCACCTACAAGTAGGTAACAAACTTACTTTCGAAACATGGTCAACTTTTTGGGGGGGGGGGGTGGCATATAGGCATACTAATACATATGATCAATGTTTATGAATAGTTCATGCTTTATATACACATTGATTCATTATCATACCGATCATCATGTATAATAAATAGGCCTAAAAACGGACTTCTGTATTTATAATTTTTTTTTGTGGTACTTTTTACCCCTTTTTCTCCCTAATTGGTAGTTAGAGTATCTTGTCCCATCACTGCAACTCCCGTACAGACTCGGGAGATGCGAAGGTCGAGAGCCATGCGTCCTCTGAAACACAACCCCGCCAAGCCGCACTGCTTCTTGACACACTGCTCTCTGGGGGTGGGAGTAGGAGCACTGCTTCTTGACAAACTGCTCTCTGGGGGTGGGGGTAGGAGCACTGCTTCTTGACACACTGCTCTCTGGGGGTGGGGGTAGGAGCACTGCTTCTTGACACACTGCTCTCTGGGGGTGGGAGTAGGAGCACTGCTTCTTGACAAACTGCTCTCTGGGGGTGGGGGTAGGAGCACTGCTTCTTGACACACTGCTCTCTGGGGGTGGGGGTAGGAGCACTGCTTCTTGACACACTGCTCTCTGGGGGTGGGGGTAGGAGCACTGCTTCTTGACACACTGCTCTCTGGGGGTGGGGGTAGGAGCACTGCTTCTTGACACACTGCTCTCTGGGGGTGGGGGTAGGAGCACTGCTTCTTGACACACTGCTCTCTGGGGGTGGGGGTAGGAGCACTGCTTCTTGACACTGCTCGCTTAACCCGAAAGCCAGCAGCACCACCAATGTGTCCGAGGAAACACCATACAGCTGGCGACCAAAGTCAGCGTGCATGCGCCCGGCCGCCACAAGGAGTCGATAGAACGCGATGGGACAAGGACATCCCAGCCGGCCAAACCCTCCCCTAACGCTGGGCCAATTGTGTGCTGGCTGCGACACAGCCCGGGATCGAAACCGGATCTGTAGTGACGCCACTAGCACTGCAATGCCGTGCCTTAGACCGCTGCGCCACTCGAGAGGCCATGGCATTCTCCTTAAGTAGGCTGCCATGATGGTCCCACCTGGTCGATAACATATTGCAGCCTAAATGTGATTCTATTTGGTTAATTACATGCTTCAAATCGTGATGATCACTGACCATTAAATAGCTTATTTCCAGTTTCAGATTTTTCATATGCCTCCGATTTATAAGGTCGAGTGGCGCAGCGGTCTAAGGCACTGCATCTCAGTGCTAGAGGCGTCACCACAGACCCTGGTTTGATCCCGGGCTGTTTCACAACCGGCCGTGATCGGGAGTCCCATAGGGGAGGGTTTATCCGGGGTAGGCCATCATTTTAAAATAAGAATGTGTTCTTAAACCCACTTGCCTAGTTAAATAAATGTAGTGAAGACATCTACAACTATGAAAAAACACATATGGAATCATGTAGTAACCAAAAAAGTATTAAACAAATCAAAATATATTTTATATTTGAGATTCTTCAAAGTAGCCACCCTTTGCCTTGATGACATCTTTGAACACACTTGGCACACTCTCAACCAGCTTCATGAGGTAGTCACCTGGAATCCATTTAAATTAACAGGTGTGCCTTGTTAAAAGTTAATTTAAGGAATTTCTTACCTTCTTAATACATTTGAGCCAATCAGTTGTGTTCTGATAAGGTAGGGGTGGTACACAGAAGATAGCCCTATTTGGTAAAAGACCAAAGTCCATATTATGGCAAGAACAGCTCAAATAAGCAAAGAGAAACGACAGTCCATCATTACTTTACGACATGAAGGTCAGTCAATTTGGAAAATGTCAAGAACTTTCAAAGTTTCTTCAAGTGCAGTCGCAAAAACCATCAAGCGCTATGATGAAACTGCCTCTCATGAGGACCGCCACAGGAAAGGAAGACCCAGAGTTCCCTCTGCTGCAGAAGATAAGTTCCTTAGAGTTACGAGCCTCAGAAATTGCAGCCCAAATAAATGCTTTACAGAGTTCAAGTAACAGACATCTCAACATCAACTCTTCAGAGGAGACTGCATGAATCAGGCCTTCGTGATTGTATTGCTGCAAAGAAACCACTACTAAAGAACCCCAATGAGAAGAAGACACTTGCTTGGGCCATGAAACATGAGCAATGGACATTAGACCGGTGGAAATCTGTCCTCTGAGTCCAAATTTGAGATTTTCAGTTCCAACTGCCGTGTCTTTGTGAGACGCAGAGTAGGCAAGCGGATTATCTCCACCTGTGGTTCCCACCGTGAAGCATGGAGGAGGAGGTGTGATGGTGTGGGGGTGCTTTGCTGGTGACACGGTCTGTGATTTATTAATAATTCAATGCACACTTAACCTGCATGACTACCACAGCATTCTGTAGCGATACGCCATCCCATCTGGTTTGCACTTAGTGGGACTATCATGTGTTTTCAAAAGGACAATGACCCACTACACATCCAGGCTCTGTAAGGGCTATTTTACCAAGCATGAGAGTGATGGAGTACTGCATCAGATGACCTGGTCTCCACAATCACCCAACCTCAACCCAAATGAGATGGTTTGGGATGAGTTGGACCGCAGAGTGAAGGAAAAGCAGCCAACAAGTGTTCAGCATATGTGGGAACTCCTTCAAGACAGTTGGAAAAGCATTCCAGGTGAAGCTGGTTGAGATAATGCCAAGAGTGTGCAAAGCTGTCATCAAGGCAAATTATGGCTAACTTGAAGAATCTCAAATATAAAATAGATTTTGATTTGTTTAACACTTTTTTAGTTACTACGTGATTCCATATGTGTTATTTAATAGTTTTGATGTCTTCACTACTATTCTACCATGAGAAACATAGTGAAAATAATGAAAAACCCTTGCGTCCAAACTTTTGACTGGTACTGTACGTCCAGTAAAACATGGTGCAGCCAAGCTCCTGGACGTGTTAATGTTTACAATTGTGCATATGACTCATAGGAGGCAGAAAGGAAAGGCATGAACCTTTTTTGTGCTTCATTTCCAAGAGGCTTCGATGTTAATAGGTGAAATGATGCACACTCATCCCTGCGCTATAGGCAGGTGAACATAGCCTACCAGGCACAGAAAGATGGTTTAAAGTGGCTCTGGCTCTTTGTTCATAACTAAAGCTATTTGCTTTGCCGTGATGACAATACGTTCCCTGGGAAATTAGCTAATTGCCAGGGTAGGTATCTAAAGAACCATTACTAATGTTTGCCCTTATGATTCAGAGGCATATGAAAACACTGAAAATGGAAATAAGCTATTGAATGGTTAGTGATCATCACTATTTGAAGCATGTAACTACCTAAATACCCACTGGGAACAGACGTGAATTCAACGTAATTTCACTGAAATGACGTGGAAACAACGTTGATTCAACCAGTGTGTGCCCAGTGGATAGAATTACATTTAGGCTGCAATATGTTAGTCTATCGGACAATACAGCACATTTGGTTCCTTGGATGTTGTGGAAACGTACATTTTTGGTTTCCCATTGGTTCTGGGAAAGGAGCCATACGTTTTCTGACTGTTAGAACTGAACGTTTTTTTTAAACGTTCTGAGAAATGAAGTGAACATTTTGGCCTGTTCTGGGAATGCACATTTTTAAGTTGCAGCGAGGTTCTGAGAATGTTTCTCTGTGGTTCACTGGAAGTTTTCCTGGGAGGTTTTTATTAACGTTCTGAGAAGGGAAATTCTAGGTTATTTGAAGGTAATTAAATAACGTTTTGAGAGCATGTTTGATTAAGACTTTTAATTACCCTGCTAGCTTAAGTTAACTGTTCTGAACTCCAAGCACAGACAGGACATTAATCATTAATCATGCAAACACATGTATTATTTATTGTGGCATGGCGTCAGTGAGATTCAAAACTATGATCTTCTGCTCTCTATCCATGGAATTAGTCCATTGTGCCACCAGGATGGTGCTTACATAATGTTTTTTTTTACTCATACAAAGCTGTTAATTTTAGTATTTTCAAACATACCTTATTTCAAAGGAAACAAGCACTCATTAAGATTACAAGATAGAGGACAGCGAGTTTTGTTAATCCTGAGAACGGAACGTGTATATTTTTAAATAACATTCCTTAGAACGTTCTTTGAACATTACTAATGATTTCTTGTGTTTTTTTTTATGGAAAGTTTTCTTAACGTTCTGAGAACATGACTTTAAATAGAACCATGAGGAAACATTATGCTTAAGTACTTCCAACGGGAACAACGCTGCTTCTTAACGTTCTGAGAACATGACTTCAAATAGAACCATGACAAAACCTGTAGGGAATGTTATGGGAAGGTTGTATGCAAAATAACCATAGGACAACCACCCTCTCAACAAGCTCTAAGAGACATATGGTTCTCAGAATGTTATATGTTAGCTGGGAAGTGGGAATGGGACCGTCATTGCACACAGTGATGTAAAGTACTTAAGTAAAAATACTACTTAAGTCGTTTTTTGCAGGTATCTGTACTTTACTATTTATATTTTCTTTACATTTTTCTTTCAGCATAAACTTTTACCTTTACTTCACTACATTCCTAAAGAAAATGATGTACTTTTTACTCCATACATTTTCCCTGACACCCAAAAGTACTCATTACATTTTGAATGCTTAGCAGGACAGAACATTTTTGTAATTCACACACTTATCAAGAAAACATCCCTGGTCATCCCTACTGCCTCTGATCTGGCGGACTCACTAAAACATACTTTGTTTGTAAATGATGTGTGAGTGTTAGAGTGTGCTGCTGGCTATCCATACATTTAAAAAACAAGAAAATGGTGCCACCTGGTTTGCTTAACATAAGGAATTTGAAATGATGTGCACTTTTACTTACTTTTGATACTTAAGTATATTTTAGCAATTACATTTACTTTTGATACTTAACTACATTTAAAACCAAATACTTTTAGACTTTTACTCAAGTAGGATTTTACTGTGTGACTTTCACTTTTACTTGAGTCATTTTCTATTACAGTATATTTACTTTTACTCAAGTATGACAATTAGGTACTTTTTCCACCACTGATTGTACATAATGAGAACGCTGTTCTAGTAGAGATTGTAGGCTACACAAATCCACAAGGAATCAGGAGTAGCTTGTGATTTGAACCATCGTTTATCAAGTCAGCCATATCAATCATGGTTCTGAAAAGGGAGTAAACAGTATGTAAATGAATGAGATGATCTCAAGAATATATTCAAACAATTAAGAAGATATTTGTATTTTACGTCCAGATTGAAGTAGAATTAAATTAACTCTGATCAATGCATGACGTGGACATGCACTCGAATCTGCAGCTGAGATCACAGGGAACAAATTAATAAATTTAGGGAACACATTTTTATATCGAGGGAATTATTTGTTTATATTGAGGGAACGAATAAAAAATGACCATGACCCCTAAGGGGCTCCCTCCATACTATGGAATACAACAACCAACAGCTGAGCTGAGCAGACAAGAGATTCGACCCATTTAAGCTGCTGGGGGTAGGCTAACAGACATCATGTCTAGACATGTAACACTGGCTACAAAGCTAGATGAAGAGAGCAGAGTAGACCCTGTTATTAACCATCTTCCGTTCTTGTTCTTTCTCCATGACACGCCCGGGTCACTATCCACTATCCAGAAGAAAATAAACGTGTTTCCACTTAAGGTGCGTCTGGGATGATGCAATGGAATAGAAAAGTATTTCGAACTGTGTGCGTAATAATAACTTTGTCTTTTCTATTCTGAATGCCCATGCCCAGAAATATATTATCCCTCCCGCTGTTTCTAGTATGGAACGCGTTTGCGCAATATCTTCACGCATCTCTTCAGGGTATAGCGGTCCAAATACGATGTCCTGCCCGACACACATAGACTATAGCCTAATAGCAAGAAGTATCTTACAAACTTCCAATAACTGCGGATCAGACGTGAATTCATAACCTACAGTTACAGTCGTATTCAGTTATTATCCCAGATCACACCATGTAAATGCGTTTGAAATGGACATATATAGAGAAAGCAAAACATGCAATCAAATAAAGTTGCTTACCAGTAACAGATAAAGTCGATTTGGGTCCACTGGGTGAGCGAGGTTTCGACTTGCCAAACGCGTTTCTTCCACGGTCTCCTCCAGATGCGAGATAAATCGTGTGGAGTTGTCTTTCCCCACAAACCAATCCAGCAACTCGACGTAAGGGGCTGTGCTGTACTCCTCCACATCCTGTCCAGGAATTCTATACTTCCCGTTCCTTAAATCCCAAACCGCAGTGGAGGAACAACAAGCTAAATCGCTCTCCTCCTGAGGGCGCGGCGTCCCCTGTCTGAACTTTTGATTGAGGTCATAAACTATAGTGGGAACAGGGAGTTATGCCGAGAGCGTGGCAGAAAACATTGGTAGAATAAAATAGCATTTCAATTTATTAGAAGAGAATAGATATGTATTAATCTAACTGTTGGGTTGCTTTCACAATACGCCCTACATCAGCAGTGGGCCTACAGCGAGGGTAAGCCTCAGAGCAGCGACCCATGGGCAGTTAGGGCTTAGGTCCCTTGCTCAAGGGCACAACGGCAGTATGCAGCCCCTGATATGTTGGTGCCAGCAACCCTCCGGTTGCCAGCTGGGTCATTCCACCAATTCGGTGCCTTTTAAGAAGTATAACTTGGTCAAAAAAACTTTTGATTTCACCTAATTTTAGCAAAAACGAGGCTATATACAGGCGGCATCAGTACCGAGTCAATGTGCAGGGGTTGAGGTAATCTGTACATGTAGGTGATGGAAAAGGGGGGGTGTCAATGTAAATTGTCTGGTGGCGTATTTTATGAATTGTTCAGCAGTCTAATGGCTTAGGGGTAGAAGCTGTTGAGGAGCCTTTTGGTCCTAGACTTGGCGCTCCGGTACCGCTTGCCGTGCGGTAGCAGAGAAAACAGTCTATAACTTGGGTGACTGGAGTCTCTGACAATTTTATGGGCTTTCCTCTGACACCACCTATTATATAGGTCCTGGATGGCAGGAAGCTTGGCCCCAGTGATGTACTGGGCCGTTCGTACTACCCTCTGTAGTGCCTTACGGTCAGATGCCGAGCAGTTGCCATACCAGGCGGTGATGCAACCTGTGAGGATGCTCTCGATGGTGCAGCTGTAGAACCTTTTGAGGATCTGGAAGGCTAAGCCAAATCTTTTCAGTCTCTTGAGGGGGAAAAGGTTTTGTTGAGCCCTCTTCACGACTGCCTTGGTATGTTTGGACCATGATAGTTCGTTGGTGATGTGGACACCAAGAAACTTGAAACTCTCAACCTGCTCCACTACAGACCCGTCGATGTTAATCGGGGCCTGTTCGGCCCACCTTTTCCTGTAGTCCACGATCAGCTCCCTTGTCTTGCTCACATTGAGGGAGATGTTGTTGTCCTGGCACCACACTGCCAGTTCTCTGACCTCCCTATAGGCTGTCTCATCGTTGTCAGTGA
The DNA here is from genome assembly GCF_029448725.1 of Salvelinus fontinalis. Lineage (NCBI taxonomy): Eukaryota > Metazoa > Chordata > Actinopteri > Salmoniformes > Salmonidae > Salvelinus > Salvelinus fontinalis. Next base: position 47,273,707 of record NC_074678.1, on the reverse strand, counting down.
TCAGGCCTACTACTGTTGTGTCAGCAGAAAACTTAATGATGGTGTTGGAGTCATGTTTGGTCACGCAGTGGTTAATAAAATAAACAACACTATTAAGTCCCAAATAAAGTAACAGGGTTCACTGTTGACTGATTGAAGATTATCTTAAAGGGATAGTTCACCCAAATTACACATTAGTTTCCTTACCCTGTAAACAGTCTATGGACAAGGTTTGACAGAAATCCATGCTTTGGTTTAGTTTCCCTGGAACGGTTTCCACAAATCCAATTAAAGTCATGGTACTGATATCATAAACGTCTTTGCACATCATGTTAAAATCTCTCTATAAGTGACTTTGTTGAGCTTCACAATCAATTTTAGATACTTTTGGATGATTTGGATATGATGCGCAAAAAATGCTAATATCGGTACCAGGACTTGGATGGGATTTGTGCCACAAATGCTAAAACGTTAGCATTTTGAATAAGTGCAAGTGAAACTCAACCAAAGCCGGAATTAAATGCAAGCTTTAGAAAAATGTGGTTTATATTAAAGGGCACTTCAATTAATGTAACAGGCTTTTAAAATTCAATATTGGTACACATTTTTTACTTAACATAAAGGGATGCTAAAAGGCAATAATTTCCAGGAAAGACCCAGCTCACTTCAGATAGGTTGTAGAATTGTCGTAAATTGTCTTGCAACACGAATCACCACTTGAAGGCAGTGAGATTGATACTCTTAGCAGACACCATCGATCCTTGCAAATACAGTAGCCTGTTCAAGTATAAATGTAGCTTTATTTCAAGAGACACCACATTCTTCTATGTAAAATTCTGTTTTATTATGTATCACATTCAGCCTACGTTAAAGCACACAGCTTTATTCAAACATAATTTGTCCCTAAGTAGAAAAAAAATCAACAACAGCACACAATGCAGTTGTCATGGTATCTGCACTGCACGTGTAGCCATATTTATTTTCAAAGTAGAAATGAGGTGAGTGACAAAGTAAAAATGCATAGGTCCCGTTTCCTCATATTTCTTGGCACAGCTAGAGGCTAATGAATTTCTATCCTGTGGTGTATTTCTCCTGCTTATGGTCAATAGCCACAAAAAGCCATATCTGAGGACCTCAAGGGGACCTAATACTGTATACAGAATCTATGGCATTGGAGCAATGGCCATGCGCACACACACACACACACACACACACACAAACACAAAAAGAGAGAATCACACAGACAAAAAGGCACTAAAACACAGAGAGAATGCAACACACACATCATAAGATAATATTCTAATAAAACCTGAAAAACAGGGGCACGTTTGATACATAAAACCATCTATTTTCCAGTAGAAGGTCAATCCTATTGACTTGCTAAAAACACATCAAAACGTGGTGAAGTACCACAGAGAATGTAAGGTAAGGCCCTGGACCAGAGCTACACAGAGATAGACTTCCATTGTCCTTAAATGTAACAAAACCGTAGATGATGCTGAGTGGAAGAGGAGGAGAATTTCACAATGCGCCAAACAGTTAAACTCGAGCTGGACACAATGGATGAACTCAATGGTGGTCCCTTTAGAAATGAGATTGTGACGAGAGAGGAGAGGACATTGTAGGTTTCAAGGACACAATGTACAGCACTTGCTCCTAAAAGTACATTGTCAATGTGTGGAGGCCACAGGAAGGAGAAGAAGATGACTTTATTGTCCAATGTAAACAGATATCCAAATTGTCCCCCGCTTTATTCCAACCCCTCTACGAAAGACACTCATTAAAAACACAGAGGTTGGAGAGGAAGAGGAGAGGTGGATGAAGAGCACTAGAACGGTGTGTCCATCTGACTACCCTTGGCACCGGGCAGTACCACTCCGTAGCTGTTATCCTGCCACCTCAGCCACCTCATATGGATCTCCTTCTGGACCTGATAGAAACAGACACACGCCCAAAGACCTTAGATTGTAGAACCAGAGTACACATTGTACGATCTCCAAAAGCAGCCAATTTCAGTGTTGTTGACGGATGGATGGACGGAGGTGTTTCTGATGTGCTGTTTCCTTTAATAAAACCTTTATAAACCCTCTATAAACCCTCTATAGATCCCTCACCCCCTCTCCTATGTACAACTTTTTTAAACTGTTTTTTATATTAAAGACATGGTTGCATTACCTTTAAAATGTGTTATGAACACAACCAGTCATGTTTTCATCTGATTGTCAAAGAAATCACTTCAAAAACTAGGTCGCCTTTGCAAGTTCATCCAAAAATAACTCCAGTAACTGAATCGTGAACTGTGCACCCACCAAGTGGCTGAAACTATCTCACCGGAGAAAGAATCTGAGTGAGCGAAACAGCGCCCCTCTGTCTTACTATATATAGCGCATGTATCAGATGCTGTCTGGTCAAAAAGAGTATGACATGCCATACTCTTTTTGGCCAGACAACATCAGATACAGTGTCTATAGAAATTCTACACCGCCTTGAACTTTTTTCACATTTTTCTGGCTTAAAATTTCATTGAATTTGTTTCCTAGATCTACGCAACCCTACTCCACATTTTCAAAACAAAAGAAAGTTATAGAAAAATATTGAAATTAAGAAAAATGTCAAACTGTTATCACGGGCTCCACACCCCAGAGTTAATACTAGGTGGACGCACCATTGGCAGCCATTACAGCTGTGAATCATTTTAATTAAGATCCTATCAACTTTGCACAACTCTCAGGGCAAAATAGATCCATCGTTCTTTTTTCTTCAAAATTGCTCAGGCTCAGGAAGTTTGGTTGGGGATCATTGATGGACAGCTATATTTAAACCTCGTCTCAGATTTTTTTTGAAAGCAGATTTAAGTCAGAACTGAGACAGGAACACTCAACACCTAATCGGAAAGCCATTCTGGAGTGTCTTTTGCATAAAACTATGTGTAATTGTCCCGCAGAAAACGCCACAGTCCCTGCTGGTGACAAGCATATCCATAACATGATGCTGCCACCACAATACTTGAAAAAACAAAAGGGATCAACAACATTGTATTCAGTCCATATTACTGGCCTGCATGACAAAGTGAAAAGAAAGAAGCCTGTGTGAAAAGATCCACTCTAAATGTCACGTATACTCCCTCTCCGGCCTCTAGGTCATCAGGCTGCTGATTACCCCGCACACCTGTCACCATCGTCAAGCGCACCAGCGCCTCATGACACTCACCTGAACTCCATCACCTCCTTGATTATCTTCCCTGTATCTGTCCCCTTTGGCTCTTTCCTCAGGTGTTATTGACTCTGTTTCATGTCGGTGCGTTGTTTGTGTTTCGTGTTTTGTTTATTTATTCAAACACTTACTCCCTGAACTTGCTTCCCGACTCTCAGCGCACTCGTAACACCAAATAATCCAATGACCCAACTTCTTTTTGGTTACTACATGATTCCATATGTGCTATTTTATAGTTTTGAAGTCTTCACTATTATTCTACAATGTAGAAAATAGTCTAAATAAATAAAAACCCTGGAATGAGTAGGTGTGTCCAAACTTCTGACTGGTACTGTATATTTAATCAATTTTAGAATAAGGCTGTAAGGTAACAAAAGGTGGAAAAAGTCAAGGAGTCTGAATACTTTCAGAATGCACTGTATATATACACTATATTACCAAAAGTATGTGGACACCTGGTCGTCGAACATCTCAATCCAAAATTGGTGTTCCAATTTATCCCAAAGGTGTTAGATGGGGTTGAGGTCAGGTTTCTGTGCAGGCCAGTCAAGTTCTTCCACACCGTTCTCGACAAACCATATCTGTTTGGACCTTGTTTTGTGCATGGGGGCATTGTTATACTGAAACAGGAAAGGGCCTTCCCCAAACTGTTGAAACAAAAGATGGAAGCACAGAATAGTCTAGGATGTCAATGTATGCTGTAGCGTTAAGATTTCCCTTCACTGAAAGGGGCCTAACCCGAACCATGAAAAACAGCCCCAGACAACTATTCCTCCTCCACCAAACTTTACAGTTGGTACTATGCAAAGGTGCATGGGAGGTAGCGTTATCTTGGCATCCGCCAAACCCAGATTCATTCGTTGGACTGATAGATGGTGAAGCGTGATTCATCACTCCAGAGAACGCGTTTCCACTGCTCCAGAGTCCAATGGAGGCGAGCTTTACGCCACTTCAGCCGACACTTGGCATTGCACATGGGGATCTTAGGCTTGTGTGCGGCTGCTCGGCCATGGAAACCCATTTCATGAAGCTCCTGACGAACAGTTATTGTGCTAACGTTGCTTCCAGTGGCAGTTTGGAACTCGAGCTTAATGATGAGCTTGGAGGGTACTATGGTGTTGAAGGCTGAGCTATAGTCAATGAACAGTATTCTTTCGTAGGTATTCCTCTTGTCCAGATGGGATAGGGCAGTGTGCAGTCCAATGGTGAGTGCATCGTCTGTGGATCTATTGGGGCGGTAAGCAAATTGAAGTGGGTCTAAGGTGCCAGGTAAGGTAGAGGTTATATGATCCTTAACTAGCCTCGCAAAGCACTAGTCATAGTCATTTAGCTCAGTTACCTTCACTTTCTTGGGTACAGGAACAATGGTGGATCTCTTGAAGCAAGTGGGGACAGCAGACTGGGATAGGGAGAGATTGAATATGTCCGTAAACACCCCAGCCAGCTGGTTTGCGCATGCTCTGAGGACGCGGCTAGGGATGCCGTCTGGGCTGGCAGCCTTGCGAGGGTTAACGTGCTTAAACGTCTTACTCACGGTGGCCACGGAGAACGAGAGCCCACTGTCCTTGGGAGCGGGCCGCGTCGGTGGCACTGTGTAATTCTTAAAGTGGGCGAAGAATGTGTTTAGCTTGCCCGGGCGCAAGACGTCAGTGTCCGCGACGTGGCTGGTTTTCCCTTTGTAATCCGTGATTGTCTGTAGACCCTGCCACATACGTCTCGTGTCTGAGCAGTTGAATCGCGACTCCACTTTGTCTCTGTACTGACGTTTTGCCTGTTTGATTGCCTTACGGAGGGAATAACTACACCGTTTGTTTTCGACCATATTCCTAGTCACCTTGCCATTGTTAAATGCGGTGGATCGCGCTATACTGTATTGTATGTTGCCTTAAAAGTTGGTAGAATCTTATTCCAAATGATTCACAGCTGTACTGGCTGTTAAAGGTGCTTCCACCAAGTATTAACTTGTGGCGGGTCTAGGAAAATGTTCTTATATTACACTTTGAAAATGTGGAGTAGGTTCTGTAGATCTGTAGGAAAAAATCCCATTTTAAGGCAGCGAATTATGAAAAGAGTTCAAGGGTGTGTAGATTATATATAGGCACTTCAACAGGTTTCCCCTTCCAGTCCTCTGCCTCCACGACGATGGCAGTATTATCAGCAGCACTGTCTTTTTAATAAAGAAATGTGTTAACTTAGGTCATTTTTCTGTTCAAATTAAATCTTCCTTCTTTCTTTTCTCTACCCACTCTGACAGCGACTCATTGCTGCAGCTTAATGTCAATGAAAGTCACATTTGCAATCCTATCGCGTGAAACAATGCACGTGAACTCTGTCAGGGTGGAATAGTCCATTATTATAAACCAGTCTGTGGGTGATTAACTACACTTTCTACAGAAAAACATGGATTATATTAATATGGATATAAAATATGTGTATATGGACAGAAATGATTGATTATGAATTAATATTTCGGCTGTATGTATTTATTTACTTTTTTGGAGGCTTTCTTATGTCTACAATGTGGCCTCATTAACCTGGCCACAGTGCCCAGGCAAAACCCCCCTCCCTCCCCCATTTTATTTGAAACTTTGAAGCTTCCTGCAGATTTTGCTCCTGCTGAGCCAACCTGCTGAAGAAAGACACATTTATGTCGGTGAAGAGAAATGTGAGTGTGTTTGTATGGCGAGAAACAGATTTGAACACGTGGCACTGTGTTACAACGCACACAGCAATGCATGGGTCGTGGGTTTCACTCCTGCTGGGGTCACAAACTGAAATGTAAGCACTCACTGTATCGTAAATTGCTTTGGTTACACACCTGCGAAATCGCTTATATTGTATTATTCTAATGCTTTATATCAAAGCAACATCTACAGAGCAGTATGGTTGGTGTCTATTAAAGGCCCAGTGCACCTAAAATTCATTTTCCCTTTGTTTTATAAAACTAACTCTGTAAAACTATGAAACCATTTGATTAGTGTTTTTTTCCTGATAGTTGCTGGTTGAAAATATAATCTACACAGGACTTTCTAAATCAGCAGGTTTTGCATGGGCGGGAGTTTCTGCTTTCCATGGTGACATCATCATGAGATCAATTGGTTAATAGGCCAATAACGAAGAGAGTTCCAATCTTCTCTGCCAATAACAGCTAGTTTCAGTTTTCCCCTTCCCACTCGACCACTCCCATGAAAATCCAAGCTAAATTCTAAAAAGCAATGGAAAATCCATTACGGTAAGGTACTTCATTGTTACCCAGGAATTGTTTGACATTGATATAAATACGGCTGCATTGGGCCTTTAAAGTAGAATGTTAGACTACTCACTTCTTGGTTGAGAAAGCAGTAGAGAATTGCGACAATCAGCCCCTACAAGAGAGAGGATATATAATCAACTATCAATATTCAAAACAATTAAGCACAAAGATGTTCTCAACAGTTAAGAGAAGAACTGTGGGCAGTATAATTGTAAACAATGCCATAAAAAGGTATATGATACAGTGCATTCGGAAAGTATTCAGACCCCTCGACTTTTTTCCACTTTGTTAGGTTACAGCCTTATTCTAATATTGATACAGTCATCCCCCCCCTCCCCCCCCTCATCAACCTACACCGTACACCCCATAATGACAAAGCAAAAACTGTTTTGTAGAAAAACAGAAATATCACATTTACATAAGTATTCAGACCTTTTACTCAGTACTTTGTTGAAGCACCTTTGGTAGCGATTACAACCTTGAGTCTTCTTGGGTATAACGCTACAAGCTTGGCACACCTGTAGTTGGGGAGTTTACCCCATTATTCCCTGCAGATCCTCTCAAGCTCTGTCAGGTTGGATGGGGAGCCTCGCTACACAGCTATTTTCAGGTCTCTTCAGAGATGTTCGATCGAGTTCAAGTCCGGGATCTGGCTGTGCCACTCAAAGACATTGAGACTTGTCCCGAAGCCACTCCTGCGTTGTCTTGGCTTTGTGCTTAGGGTCGTTGTCCTGTTGGAAGGTGAACCTTCACCCCCAGTTGGAGGTCCTGAGCGCTCTGGAGCAGGTTTTCACAGAGGATCTCTCTGTACTTTGCTCCGTTCATCTTTGCCTCGATCCGGACTAGTCTCCCAGTCCCTGCTGCTGAAAAACATCCTCACAGCATGATGCTGCCACAACCATGCATCAACATAGGGATGGTGCCAGGTTTCCTCCAGACGTGACGCTTGGCATTCAGGCCAAATAGTTCAGTCTTGGTTTCATCAAAACAGAGAATCTTGTTTCTCATGGTCTGAGAGTCTTTATATGTCTTTTGGCAAACTCTAAGCGGGCTGTGATGTGCCTTTTACTGAGGAGTGGCTTCCATCTCGCCACTCTTCCGTAAAGGCCTGATTGGTAGAGTGCTGCAGAGATGGTCGTCCTTCTGGAAGGTTCTCCCATCTCCACAGAGGAACTCTAGAGCTCTGTCAGAGTGACCATCGAGTTCTCGGTCACCTCCCTGACCAAGTCACTTCTCCCCCGAATGATCATTTTGGTCGTGTGGCCAGCTCTAGGAAAAGTCTTGGTGGTTCCAAACGTCTTCCATTTAAGAATGATTGAGGCCACTGTGATCAATGCTGCAGAAAAGTTTTGGTACCCTTCCCCAGATCTGTGCGTCGACAACAATCCTCTCTCAGAGCTCTAAGGACAATTCCTTCAACCTCATGGCTTGGTTTTTGCTCTGACATGAACTGTCAACTGTGTGACCTTACAGTATATAGACAGGTGTGTGCCTTTCCAAATCATGTTCAATCAATTCAATTTACCACTGGTGGACTCAAGTCAAGTTGTAGAAACAGCTCAAGGATGATCAATGGAAACAGGATGCACCTGAGCTCAATTTTGAGTCTCATAGCAAAGGCTCTGAATTCTTATGTAAATAAGGTATTTCCGTTTTTAAAACATTTGCAAAAATGTCTAAAAACCTGATTTCGCTTCGTCATTATGAGGTATTGTGTGTAGATTGATGAGAAAAGTGTTTGACTTAATCCATTTTAGAATAAGGATGTAACGTAACAAAATGTGGAAAAGGTCAAGGAGGCTAAACACCGAAGGTACTGTAAACCACATTACATTTACATTACATTTAAGTCATTTAGCAGACGCTCTTATCCAGAGCGACTTACAAATTGGTGCATTCACCTTATGACATCATGACATTGACACCTTATGACACCTTATGACATTAATTTTGCTTTCTCTAAAATGCTTAATGTTAACTGTTCTATCTTTCAATTACTTTGTTTGACTGGCTGTAAAAGTGCTATCCATGCCAGGAGTAATTTACGTAAGTTAGATGTATATACATATTCATGACATAGTGTATAAATACCACATACAGTGAGCTCCAAAAGTATTGGGACAGTGAACATGTTGTTGGTTTGGCTCTGTACTCCAGCACTTTGGATTTGAAATGATACAATGACTATGAGGTTGAAGTGCAGAGTGTCAGCTTTCATTTGAGGGTATTTTCATCCATATCGGGTGAGCCGTTTAGTTATTATAGCACTTCTTATACATTTTAGGGGACCAAAAGTATTGGGACAAATTCACTTACGATATATGTGTATTAAAGTTGTAAAAATGTAAGTATTTGGTTCAATATTTATAGCACACAATGACTTCATCAAACTTGTGACTCTACAAATTTGTTGAATGAATTTGCTGTTTGTTTTGGTTGTGTTTCAGATTATTTTGCACCTAATAGAAATCAATGGTAAATAATATATTGTGTCATTTTGGAGTAACTTTTATTGTAAATATGAATAGAATCCGTTTCAAAAGACTTCTACATGAATGTGGATGCTACCATAATTACAAATAACCCTGAATGAATTGTGAATAATGAATGAGTGAGAAAGTTACAACGACACAAATATCATATCACAAATATCATATCCCCAAGCCTCTCACCAGTGAGTACAGTATCTGAGAGAGCGTGAATTTGTTTGTGTGTGCAGGCCAAGCGAGTGAGTGTGCGCAAAAGGATTAGAACACCTGAAAGGACCCCATGCAGAGCTCGATGCAGAGGCGCACGCTAACATGGAAGTAGTCCGGCAGGAAGTTAAACACCATGTAGTGGCTCCCAAAGAGAGGGATGAGGAGGAGAGTGGACTTAGTCAGCCGTCTGGCAGAGAGGAAGAAAGAGAGAGGGAGGAAAAGAGAGAGAGAGAATAAGCTTGAGTAACAAGCTCTTGGGTTGTTCATGTTAACGAATACGCATGTGATTGTGTACAAGAATGCATTTCAAAGCCAATTTTACATTTACGTATGGGAGAATACCGGTACACGTAATATTTTTTTTACCAGTCTACTTGACTGACCTTAGCTAAGAATATAATAGGATCTACATATGCATGAGTGCTTTCGGGGCTCAAGTCAATTATTCTGCACTGCGCTCTAATGAGGATTTCATCTGCTAAGCCTTTGGAGGTGTGAAGTGGTGTAGGTGATCCGTTGTCAGACAGACCGCATTGACTCAGTGGGTGAATCAGACCTTGCACACATGAAAACATGCTCCCTTCCCTCAAACCTTGACAACTTCTCCTTCCTGGATACAAAGGAACTGGATATGTATAAGTGATAGGTAGACTTTCCCGCCATTGTTTTCACCTATTAAACCAGTTCTCTCAGATCTGTGTTGGGAGGGGAGTTTTCAAAGTGGCTCAATGAGAGTGGAAGGGAGTGAGTTTTTCAGAAGTGGAATGCAGCCCTATGGTTACAGAATGTAGACCATCAGCAGACAAATAAACTATAGGAACCGAAATAAACTGTAGGAAATTAAAATTAACTAAAATTAACTGAAATTAACTGTAAGAACTGAAATGAACTAAAAATAAACTTTTACTCCAGTTCTAAGTTCAATACTGTTTTACCTGTAATTTTTCACAATTCCTGACATTTAATCTTAGTAAAAATTAGGATCACCAATTTATAGTTAGGATCACCAATTTATTTTAAGAATGTGAATTGTCAGAATAATAGAGAGAATTATTTCTTTCAGCTTTTATTTCTTTCATCTCATTCCCAGTGGGTCAGAAGTTTAAATACACTCAATTAGTATTTGGTAGCATTGCCATTAAATTGTAAATCTGGTGTAACCGAGTCAGGTTTGTAGGCCTCCTTGCTCACACATGCTTTTTCATTCTGCCCACAAATGTTCTATAGAATTGAGGTCAGGGCTTTGTGATGGCCACTCCAATACCTTGATTTTGTTGTCCTTAAGCCATTTTGCCACAACTTTGGAGGTTTGCTTCGGGTCATTGTCCATTTGGAAGACCCATTTGCAACCAAGCTTTAACTTCCTGACTGATGTCTTGAGATGTTGCTTCAATATATCCACATAATTTTCCTATCTCATGATGCCATCTATTTTGTGAAGTGCACCAGTCCCTCCTGCAGCAATGCACCCCCACAACATGATGCTGCCACCCCCGTGCTTCACGGTTGGGATGGTGTTCTTCGGCTTGCAAGCATCCCTCCTTTTCCTCCAAACATAACGATGGTCATAATGGCCAAACAGTTCTATTTTTGTTTCATCAGACCAGAGGACATGTCTCCAAAAAGTACGATCTTTGTCCCCAAATGCAGTTGCAAACCGTGGTGTGGCATTTTTATTGCGGTTTAGGAGCAGTGGCTTTTCCCTTGCTGAGCGGCCTTTCAGGTTATGCCGATATAGGACTCGTTTTACTGTGGTTATGAACTCAGCAAAAAATAAACATCCCCTCACTGTCAACTGCGTTTATTTTCAGCAAACTTAACATGTGTAAATATTTGTATGAACATAACATGATTTAACAACTGAGACATAAACTGAACAAGTTCCACAGACATGTGACTAACAGAAATTGAATAATGTGTCCCTGAACAAAGGGGGGGGTCAAAAATAAAAGCAACAGTCAGTATCTGGTGTGGCCACCAGCTGCATTAAGTACTGCAATGCATCTCCTCCTCATGGACTGCACCAGTTTTGCCAGTTCTTGTTGTGAGATGTTACCCCACTCTTCCACCAAGGCACTTGTAAGTTCCCGGACATTTCTGGGGGTAATGGCCCTAGCCCTCACCCTCCGATCCAACAGGTCCCAGACGTGCTCAATGGGCTCTTCGCTGGCCATGTCAGAACACTGACATTCCTGTCTTGCAGGAAATCACGCAAGGAACGAGCAGTATGGCTGCTGGCATTGTCATGCTGAAGGGTCTTGTCAGGATGAGCCTGCAGGAAGGGTACCACATGAGGGAGGAGGATGTCTTCCCTGTAACGCACAGCGTTGAGATTGCCTGCAATGACAACAAGCTAAGTCCAATGATGCTGTGATACACCGCCCCAGACCATGACGGACCCTCCACCTCCAAATCGATCCCGCTCCAGAGTACAGGCCTCGGTGTAACGCTCATTTCTAACCATCACCCCTGGTGAGACAAAACCACGACTTGTCAGTGAAGAGCACTTTTTGCCAGTCCTGTCTGGTCCAGCGACGGTGGGTTTGTGCCCATAGGCAACGTTGTTGCCGGTCATGTCTGGTGAGGACCTGCTTACAACAGGCCTACAAGCCCTCAGTCCAGCCTCTCTCAGCCTATTGTGGACAATCTGAGCACTGATGGAGGGATTGTGCATTCCTGGTGTAACTCGGGCAGTTGTTGTTGCCATCCTGTACCTGTCCCGCAGGTGTGATGTTTGGATGTACCGATCCTGTGCAGGTGTTGTTACATGTGGTCTGCCACTGCGAGGACAATCAACTGTCCGTCCTGTCTCCCTGTAGCGCTGCCTTAGGCGTCTCACAGTAAGGACATTGCAATTTATTGCCTTAGCCACATCTGCAGTCCTCATGCCTCCTTGGGCATCTTTGTTTTGGTGTTTTTCAGAGTCAGTCGAAAGGCCTCTTTAGTGTCCTAAGTTTTCATAACTGCAACCTTAATTGCGTACAGTAACAGTAAGCTGTTAGTGTCTTAACGACCGTTCCACAAGTACATGTTCATTAATTGTTATGGTTCATTGAACAAGCATGGGAAACAGTGTTTATACCCTTTACAATGAATTTTTGTGAAGTTATTTGGAGTTTTACGATTTATCTTTGAAAGACAGGGTCCTGAAAAAGGGACGTTTCTTTTTTTGCTGAGTATAGATACTTTTGTACCTGTTCCCTCCAGCATCTTCACAAGGTCCTTTGCTGTTGTTCTGGGGTGGATTTGCACTTTTCGCACCAAAGTACGTTCATCTCTAGGAGACAGAATGCGTCTCCTTCCAGAGCGGTATGACGGCTGCGTGGTCCCATGGTGTTTATACTTGCGCACTATTGTTTGTACAGATGAGCGTGGTATCTTCAGGAGTCTACCATTTTTTTCTGAGGTCTTGGCTGATTTCTTTTTGATTTTCCCATGATGTCAAGCAAAGAGGCACTGAGTTTGAAGGTAGGCCTTGAAATACATCCACAGGTAAATCTCCAATTGATTCAAATGATGTCAATTAGCCTATCAGAAGCTTCTAAAGCCATGACATCATTTTCTGGAATTTCCCAAGCTGTTTAAAAGCACAGTCAATTTAGTGTATGTAAACTTCTGACCCACTGGAATTGTGATACAGTGAATTATAATTGAATAATCTGTCTGTAAACAACTGTTGGAAAAATTACTTGTGTCATACACAAAGTAGATGTCCTAACCAACTTGCCAAAACTATAGTTTGTTAACAAGAAATTTGTGGAGTGGTTGAAAAACGAGTTTTAATGACTCCAACCTACGTACGTAAACTTCCGACTTCAACTGTAGCTCAATAATCTGCAACAGAGCTCTTCATAAGAAATCTGTGTTTGAACTCCCTAAAAGCAGCCCTAGAGAAGGCCATGGAAAAGAAAAGTGCTTTTACATTACGATACAGACTCTCTAATGTACTGCTGAAATGTAGGACACTTAACCGGCGTCATGCAGACACCACGCAACTGAATAGACCGTTCTCTTCAATAATGGTCTAAATGCACTGGACTTCAGTGACCCCAGAATGTGCTTGAGCAACAAACTGTATTACCTACTACTGCATTACATAAGGTACTCAGAAGTAGGGTTGCAAAGTTTCTAATTTTACCAGTAAACTACCAGAATGTTTGTATTTTTGTGTAATCTATCACAAGACTAGTGGCGCTTTTGGGTACTTCAGATTATCACAGGTGTCTAATTATCTCTGGCCCTTTGTGTGGCCTTAATCACATGTAAAATAAAGATGACGCTGATTAAAATACAAATGGAATGACAAAGCTGTAAAACATTATCCTAAATATAAACCATCAATTTAGTGAATAACATTGGTGTTTAGTGTGAGAGTTTCATTATAAAATATCCTTTATATTTTTATTTACACACTTTTACTTATTTTACTATGTCAAATTGTATTTGTTGTGACTGTTTTGGCGTCAAACTGGTGGCTGGTGTAAACAAAGTCAATAGTTGGATGAGTTGCAGAGGTAATTAAAGATAATTCCATTGTTGATTAGATGCTTTTTTCATTAATTTGGCTATTTTCACTTGAACCATGTGGTTCATCAACGAACAACTCATGGACAAGAGACACAAATATATAAAAGCATTATACTATATATGAATTCATTTTTTCAAAGTTATTCAAGTATAAATTACCAACGTTACGATAGATTGACAAATGTTTTCTTAATTACCAAAATAACAGAAGATTCCGGCTTTGCAAACCTACTCAGAATACTCAGTCGCTCATAATGGTTATGATGACTTTGTCTGTGTCCTAAAAATGGAGACTAAGAAAGTTGGCTTCACTCAGATCTCCCATTTCTATGTAGCAGACAGACATTATGGTAGTCTACAGCAGATATCATCTATAGATTGTATCCTATAAATCACCTCCCCTGTCTTTTCCAGTCCGACAACTTCATATTAGAAGGGCCCGATAAAATCATCTCTCCACTGACCTAGGATACCCGACTTTTTGTCCAATTACATTGCTCCTCTTTTGTATCATCCAATGAAAAGACTCCTCACCTGTACTGGTCGGAGTTGTTGAACTGGATCAGACGAGGGTTCAGTTTCTGGATCAGGATTCTGATGATGTTCATGAAGAGGATGAAATTGACCTGTCGATAAAAAACTATTTAACACAAATAAAAAAAGCTCTGTGTTTTTAATCTATCATTTCATAAACCCCCCCCCTTTTTTTTAAATCAACAGTTGTCATAAAGTACTTTACAGTAGCACAACACCAGTACAAATCTGGAAAATAGGGGAGACATAATACAAATATTCCCAGGAGGATTCAATAAAGTAAATCTAAACAAACAATATTCCTCCATTTCTGGGTTGCATTGACGTTATGGCAATAGTCAAGACACAATTTGTACAGCATAGGACACAGGACTAAATGGGATAGGACCACCTGCTGTGTTGACTATTGGTTGTTCAAGCCCAACAACAGATTTCATCTTTATACGACACTAAAACACCTGAATGAATTAAACACAACCAAACAATTAAGAGCCCTGATGGTACCCCACAGAGATCAATAGAGACGTATCAGAATAGGGCATCAAAGCTTAAAACCGTTCACTTTAAAAAAAAAAAACGTTCTTTTAAAGTAGGCACATACAGTAACAACCACAAGTGCGCTGTGACATAAGTAACAGATAATCGGTATGTCCCTTTAAGACAATCACACATTGTGTATGACTGATACCCCCATAGAGCCTAGTCACCCCAATAGAAACCACGATTGGCCCTTTGATGATCCACCAATAGGGAGAGTTCTCGTTGATGTCCCAGCATCTGTAGGAGAGGGTAACGATCGGTCAGACCAAATTCAATAACAGAGATACAGACAGTACCGTACAGTAAATAAAGGCCCTTCTGCTCTTTCAGTCTCCGGTGGGAGTAAGAGCAACAAGAGCCTTTCTCAGTGCATAATATACTTACATGTAAAAACTGTACAACCCTTTTGAGAATAGTGAGTTTCAAATCACAAACCATTTTCTATAGAAAAGGAAATGGCCTCAATTAAAGATAATACCCGATAAGGCTTATCAAATATAGAGTACTGGGAGAGTAAAAAGTACAGAGTAATATACTCACTCAGTATCCTCAAAATACACCCTGGACCCAATCCATATGATGATGAAGACGATGGGTACACCTGAAAATGAGTACAAAAAGTCAAGAAATAAACTTCAAAAGGAAAAGTGAGTGTAGATGGAAAGAGGAACATTTGTTATACCGGTCAGTTTAAAGCCTTATGCTGCTCGGCTGAACATGAGAGACTTAAACATAATAAGATGCACATTTTGGCGTAGTAGGCAGGATGCAACAATTATATGCTGAGATGTCGCACTTACTGAGTAATTATGAAGAATTCAGAACCAAGTACTAATTTCAGTAGCTGCACAGGTTTTACCAGAACTCCTTGATAGCCTACTCCCTGTGCCTATTTAATACACCTGAATGTCTAAGGAGAATTGAAATACCAGAAATACCAAAAGTAATGTGTTTAATGAAATGCTTAACTGAGTGGAAGAACACTCTGCTGTTAATATCTCAATAAAATGTGCGTCATGATCTTGATTCATATGCACTTGATTCATATGACACCCCTCAGCTAAATCGAAAAAACTAAAAAAAGGATGATGTTTGCACTTCCCGATTCATCTCAGACAATTAGTACTAATAACTATAACAAGCAATCAAAACTAGACAGCATGAAATCCTAAAAGTCACATAAGGGATAAAATAATGAGTAAAAAAACAAAATACAAGTGGGAATTGCAGTGGGCTACTAAGTTTAACTTAATTTGTTGCATTATTCAAGTTTACTCCTCTCTATATACAGAGAGTTATTTGTGCCATTTAAAAATAATGTATAGGCAATGTTTTGCACACAGTTGTTTGACCTTGTGTTCATTTGAATTCATTTTCAAATGTGGGGTGGAATCAATATCAAACAGGATTTGAATAGTGACACACTACAAACCAGAGGAGCAAAAATAAATGGCTCTGTACTTCCCACCAAAGGACTTACTAAAGACAAGACCAGACAAGACCAGACCAGACCAGACAGACAACGATGAAGCATGAGGTGCTCACCCCAGCCCAACAGGCCAAAGCCCCAGAGGCAGCGGCGGCTGTGGTGGAAGGAGGAGAGGAGCAGGGAGTTGAGGTAGAGGGCCTCCACCAGGAGCCAGAAGAAGTTAGCCATGACACAGTAGTGACAGAACACCACTGAGGCTTTACAAGCTGCCTGGGAGGGACAATAAGAAAGAGAGAGAGACACACAGAGAAAGTGAAGGGTGGGAAGGAAGAGGGGAAGAGCGAGAAAGAGAGAGGTGAGAGTAGTGCGAAGACAGACAAACAGGGGGAAATAAAGAGTCTCAGAAAGAGAGGATAGCGTGTTGAAAAGCTAGCAAATTGGA
Organism: Salvelinus fontinalis; assembly: GCF_029448725.1. Lineage (NCBI taxonomy): Eukaryota > Metazoa > Chordata > Actinopteri > Salmoniformes > Salmonidae > Salvelinus > Salvelinus fontinalis. The sequence goes on along the minus strand of NC_074678.1, from coordinate 47,257,091 downwards.
CCTCTTCCATTTCCCTCTTGACTTACGGTGGAGAGGGTGCAGTGGTTGACTTACGGTGGAGAGGGTGCAGTGGTTGACTTACGGTGGAGAGGGTGCAGTGGTTGACTTACGGTGGAGAGGGTGCAGTGGTTGACTTACGGTGGAGAGGGTGCAGTGGTTGACTTACGGTGGAGAGGGTGCAGTGGTTGACTTACGGTGGAGAGGGTGCAGGGGTTGACTTACGGTGGAGAGGGTGCAGGGGTTGACTTACGGTGGAGAGGGTGCAGGGGTTGACTTACGGTGGAGAGGGTGCAGTGGTTGACTTACGGTGGAGAGGGTGCAGTGGTTGACTTACGGTGGAGAGGGTGCAGTGGTTGACTTACGGTGGAGACGGTGCAGTGGTTGACTTACGGTGGAGACGGTGCAGTGGTTGACTTACGGTGGAGACGGTGCAGTGGTTGACTTACGGTGGAGACGGTGCAGTGGTTGACTTACGGTGGAGACGGTGCAGTGGTTGACTTACGGTGGAGAGGGTGCAGTGGTTGACTTACGGTGGAGAGGGTGCAGTGGTTGACTTACGGTGGAGAGGGTGCAGTGGTTGACTTACGGTGGAGAGGGTGCAGTGGTTGACTTACGGTGGAGAGGGTGCAGTGGTTGACTTACGGTGGAGAGGGTGCAGGGGTTGACTTACGGTGGAGAGGGTGCAGGGGTTGACTTACGGTGGAGAGGGTGCAGGGGTTGACTTACGGTGGAGAGGGTGCAGGGGTTGACTTACGGTGGAGAGGGTGCAGTGGTTGACTTACGGTGGAGAGGGTGCAGTGGTTGACTTACGGTGGAGACGGTGCAGTGGTTGACTTACGGTGGAGACGGTGCAGTGGTTGACTTACGGTGGAGACGGTGCAGTGGTTGACTTACGGTGGAGACGGTGCAGTGGTTGACTTACGGTGGAGACGGTGCAGTGGTTGACTTACGGTGGAGAGGGTGCAGTGGTTGACTTACGGTGGAGAGGGTGCAGTGGTTGACTTACGGTGGAGAGGGTGCAGTGGTTGACTTACGGTGGAGAGGGTGCAGTGGTTGACTTACGGTGGAGAGGGTGCAGTGGTTGACTTACGGTGGAGAGGGTGCAGTGGTTGACTTACGGTGGAGAGGGTGCAGTGGTTGACTTACGGTGGAGAGGGTGCAGTGGTTGACTTACGGTGGAGAGGGTGCAGTGGTTGACTTACGGTGGAGAGGGTGCAGTGGTTGACTTACGGTGGAGAGGGTGCAGTGGTTGACTTACGGTGGAGAGGGTGCAGTGGTTGACTTACGGTGGAGAGGGTGCAGTGGTTGACTTACGGTGGAGAGGGTGCAGTGGTTGACTTACGGTGGAGAGGGTGCAGTGGTTGACTTACGGTGGAGAGGGTGCAGTGGTTGACTTACGGTGGAGAGGGTGCAGGGGTTGACTTACGGTGGAGAGGGTGCAGGGGTTGACTTACGGTGGAGAGGGTGCAGGGGTTGACTTACGGTGGAGAGGGTGCAGGGGTTGACTTACGGTGGAGAGGGTGCAGTGGTTGACTTACGGTGGAGAGGGTGCAGTGGTTGACTTACGGTGGAGAGGGTGCAGTGGTTGACTTACGGTGGAGAGGGTGCAGTGGTTGACTTACGGTGGAGAGGGTGCAGTGGTTGACTTACGGTGGAGAGGGTGCAGTGGTTGACTTACGGTGGAGAGGGTGCAGTGGTTGACTTACGGTGGAGAGGGTGCAGTGGTTGACTTACGGTGGAGAGGGTGCAGTGGTTGACTTACGGTGGAGAGGGTGCAGTGGTTGACTTACGGTGGAGAGGGTGCAGTGGTTGACTTACGGTGGAGAGGGTGCAGTGGTTGACTTACGGTGGAGAGGGTGCAGTGGTTGACTTACGGTGGAGAGGGTGCAGTGGTCCGTGTCCTCGCTGGCGAACAGCTTGGCGTCCTTGTTGAACACAGCCATCGCCTTCAGCATGAAGGTGACAAACAGCTGGATGTGAATATAGTTCCTGGCACAGCGAAGCCTCCTGGAAAGAACCACAAAACACAGTCAGGAATGGGGACCGCAGGGCAACCCAAAAAACACGGTCAGGAGTGGGGACCGCAGGGCAACCAAAAAAACACGGTCAGGAGTGGGGACCGCAGGGCAACCCAAAAAACACGGTCAGGAATGGGGACCGCAGGGCAACCAAAAAAACACGGTCAGGAATGGGGACCGCAGGGCAACCAAAAAAACACAGTCAGGAATGGGGACCGCAGGGCAACCCAAAAAACACGGTCAGGAATGGGGACCGCAGGGCAACCAAAAAAACACGGTCAGGAATGGGGACCGCAGGGCAACCAAAAAAACACGGTCAGGAATGGGGACCGCAGGGCAACCAAAAAAACACGGTCAGGAATGGGGACCGCAGGGCAACCAAAAAAACACGGTCAGGAGTGGGGACCGCAGGGCAACCAAAAAAACACGGTCAGGAGTGGGGACCGCAGGGCAACCAAAAAAACACGGTCAGGAGTGGGGACCGCAGGGCAACCAAAAAAACACGGTCAGGAGTGGGGACCGCAGGGCAACCAAAAAAACACGGTCAGGAATGGGGACCGCAGGGCAACCAAAAAAACACGGTCAGGAGTGGGGACCGCAGGGCAACCAAAAAAACACGGTCAGGAGTGGGGACCGCAGGGCAACCAAAAAAACACGGTCAGGAGTGGGGACCGCAGGGCAACCAAAAAAACACGGTCAGGAGTGGGGACCGCAGGGCAACCAAAAAAACACGGTCAGGAATGGGGACCGCAGGGCAACCCAAAAATCACGGTCAGGAATGGGGACCGCAGGGCAACCAAAAAAACACAGTCAGGAGTGCTGGACAAGGGACCACATTCACAAAGCATGTTCAGGACCAAGGACCACACACACGAAACACAGTCAAGAGCATGAGGGGGAAAAAACAACAAAACGATCAAGATCAAACAACTACTAACAGGAAGTGAGATTGAAGTTGCACAAGCCAATCAACATAAAATAAAACCACCTCTCAACCGACACTTGAAAGACATTATTAAAATGAGGCCCACCAAAAAAGTTGCACAACAACAGGGCGGATTCAGATTCAGGAACAAGAGTTGAGGATGAGAGAGAGAGCGAGGGTAACAATTTACTTTGACTACAGATCCATAATGCATTCATTACACATCATTAAGAACATCATGACGTGTTATAACAGGTCCCATCTGCATTATTAAAGGTTAATTAAACATAGCCATAGCATATCTATAGCACATTCTTGTCATGCTCGGCAAGAGCTCATATTTAGGCATGTTAATAGATGCAGTACTACAATGGCAGCATAGCGTCATCATTATTGCTGTTCTCAAAAGTGTGCTTCTGTCATACCAGTGTTAGTGAATATGCCAAAAGGCCAAACAAAGTTTAGCAAATGATGCTGATATATAGCCTGTACTAGCCCCATTTCCCCCACAGACCAGTAAAAGCCCACACTTACCTTCTTCTCACTGAGGTCAACGGTGCATGGGGGAAATGGGGCTAGCTAAGATAGTAAGATAAACATTAGTTATTGCATAGCATGACATGAACGTGCCATAAATATGCTATGTATATGTCATAAACTTTTAATAATGCAGTTGGGACCTGTTATAACACGTTAATGAATTGCTTATAGTTGTGTCATAAATTCGCTATGGATATATAGACGAAGTAAATCAGTTAAATAAAAGGTTGAATAAAATAAAAAATAATTACGGGCGGGCGGGCGGGCGGGAGCGAGAGAGCAAACAAGAACGTGCTTGACAGTAGCAGGTGTGCATTATTGAGACTATACACTTATACCACATTAGCATTAGCAAAGGCTTAGAGCATCTGCCCCTCTGATTATTACATTTCCAGCTCATGCAATCCAAATGTCATGGGCTCTATATATCGCCATCCCCAATGTGTGAGCCCAGTCAGTTCCCTATCACTCGGTCCAACACAGCTATAGGGAGTTCGCGAGCTAGCGCCCTTTACTGAAGAAGGTTAGAATCACGTCTGACAAGGCCAATGAACAATGTGTCTCACCGGAAGCCCCGCCTTCAACAGGTGATAAACCCTCATTCCTTCAATTCAATCGCTCTGCACCTCGAGCTGAGCAGAACCATTCATGCATTTCTTTAAAAAACAAAAAACATTGGTACACAAGATTTATCAGGCTTTACTCCAACTTAACGGATGTAGCAGGGGAATATCTGATTTGTAGCGCACTGCTCATTGATCTATGTCGCAGAGCAGCTTCGCGATTGTCAGTGGAGTGGCCATCCCCCCTGCGGCAGAAGGTGTCAGGTTTGGTGGGAAATACCTGGCACCGGTGCTAGCTGCAGTCAAGCACCGCTTGCCTCTTTTTACAGAGTTTGTCCATGAGCTTAGGGGGTGGAGGCCCGGTCCCTGAACAAGGTCATAATGCTGCAGGTTTACCAGACTGAGTAGTTGGCTGATCTGAGGGAGACGGTTTCTCCTATGGTGTTGTTCGGCTCAGCCCTGGAGTATAGTGTATGCAGTCTCGTTTTGAGGAGAAAAATAAGCGGGGGGCCGGAGGCATTGTCTTCTAGAGGGTCTGCAGACAGAGTACAGGCGGGTAAACGGGCTGCGCTGGCTTCCTGGTCCAACCCCAAGACTGTTCCTGCTTGTCCTGTTCCACAAGAGCAGTGGCAAGGATGAAGTGAAAGCTCTCAAGGATGAAGTGAAAGCTGGTCCCTCTGTGGAGCGGGGGAGGCAGCAGCCCCCATGCACCTAGCGCGATGAGAATGGAGGTGGCATGGCCCACTCTCCAGATGTTTGCTTGACAACAGTACCCGCAAGTGGCACGGCCAACCGGGGTAGGTAACTGGTAGCCGAAGTCCCCAAACACAGAGTGAACCTGGCTTCAGGCAAACGTCGGCACTTAAACACCCTGTTTCCACCCCAAGTTCCACGGTTTTCAAGAGTGTCGTCTCCTTCACACGTGAGCTTAATAAAAATAGTTCCGTCAGACACTTGGTTGTTGAGAGTGGTGGAAATTAAAAAAGGCATGAAAATTTGTTTTTCTCCCAGTCCGCCCCTTCAGATGGCACTTTACAGGACACATGCTGTCTGTGTCAACCAATGGCGTGCATGCGCAGTGTCACCCTGGATGATGCGAACCGTGACATTGGGGTATACCCTACAATTTGTTGTGCGTCCCCCACGTCTTTACGGCATCATTACGTCGACTGTTCCCGATGCCTCAGCGCCCGTTTTGAGGGAGGAGATTTCTTCCCTTCTCCAGAAGCAGGTAATCCAAGTGGTTCCTATATCAGATGCCCAAGACCGCTGGTACAACCGGTATTTCCTGGCTCCCAAAAGGGGTAGGACTTTGCATCCCATTTTGGACCTGCGTGCCCTAAACAAGCACCTCAGGGTCTACAAATTCAGAATGCTCACGAACATTCGGCTGTTACAGTCAGTGCGCCCGGGCGATTGGTTCACCCCCATTGACCTGAAGGACACGTACTTTCATCTGGCACTATATTTCCATCACAGAAAGTTCCTGAGGTTCCGTTTCAAGGCTGCATGAGCTTGGTTTCTGGTCCTCACTTTCAGGCTTTCCGTCTCGCCACGCAAGTTGTGGAGGCGGGTTTGGCACCTATGCAGTGTCTGGGGCTCAGGATATTAGACTACCTGGACAATTGGCTGGTGGAAGCAGAGTCGATGGAGCTGGTTTCCCATGTTCAGTCTGTCTGGTACGAGCATTATGTATGTACATTGAGTGGACCAGGAGTGACCAACTAACTTCTTGTCTGTTTTGCTAATCTGGCTCTGGCATATGACAGCAAAAGTCAGGAATTACCTAACCCCACTTCCCGGCACACCATTTTCTGTAAACAAATCTGTGCACCCAGATGCAATTCAATGCATAGTAAATTTACTGTTGAAGAAAAAGCCTCTTTATAATTTGCGATATGGTATAGGCTATACTTAAGCAGAGGTGTTTTTAGGATTTCCACACACGGGGAACAGTTAGCAGGATCAGATTTTTCTTTTCTTTTTAAAAACACATTTCATGCAATTCTACGTCAGTTACATGATAGAAGACATACGATGAATCTTTTTTAGCCATACACATATGACCAAAATGAGTGGCTACTCTGACACTGAAAAACTAAGATCAATCTGGTCTTGAATTCAAACAAAGTTGTTATCAAGGCAAAGGGTGGCTACTTTGAAATATAAAATATATTTTCATTTGTTTAACACTTTTTTGGTTACTTCATGATTCCATATGTGTTATTTCATAGTTTTGATGTCTTCACTATTATTCTACAAAAATAAAAAATAAAAGAAATAAAGAAAAAAATAAATAAAGAAAGAAAACCCCTCGAATGAGTAGGCGTCTCCAAACGTTTGACTGGTACTGTAGTTAGCTAGCTAGATAATTAATTAAGTGTAAAACGCAGCTAGCTAGCTAACCAACTAGGCAGTTATCAAAGACACTCACTCAGGTAACTTACCATACTTTTCTGATCAACTAGACATTACTTTAGCCACCATCGGCCGACTCCTTCTTGCCTACTTCCGTCTATAGGTCTTCTAGGTTCCAAACTATATGGCTGTAGTAGGGTGCTTCATTGTCAAAAGAAACCCAGTCGCACTCTACCACCTTGTGCAGCCAGTGGCTCAGCATTCCATAAGTATTCACCTGAATTTACATCAAGCCTGGACAACGTTCTATTTCATATTTATTTGGTGCACATGCAGCCCATAAATCGATTATATCACCAATTTACTGTCAGATTGAAGAACAAAAAAGTGACATAACAGATTCATACATATACACTGTCTTGCAAAAGTATTCATCCCCCTAGGCGGTTTTCCTATTTTGTTGCATTACAACCTGTAATTGAAAATTGATTTTTATTTGGATTTCATGTAATGAACATACACAAAATAGTCCAAATTGGTGAAGTGAAATGAAAAAAATGACTTGTTTCAAAAAATTATTTAAAAATAAAACATGGAAAATTAGTGCGTGCATATGTCTTCACCCCCTTTGCTATGAAGCACATAAATAAGATCTGGTGCAACCAATTACCTTCAGAAGTCACATAATTTGTTAAATAAAGTTCACCTGTGTGCAATATAAATGTCACATGATCTCAGTATATATATATACACCTGTTCTGAAAGGCCCAAGAGTCTGCAACACCACTAAGCAAGGGGCACCACCAAGCAAACGGCACCATGAAGACCAAGGAGCTCTCCAAACAGTTCAGGGACAAAGTTGTGGAGAAGTACGGATCAGGGTTGGTTTATAAAAAAATATCATCCCACGGAGCACCATTAAATCCATTATTAAAAAATTGAAAGAATATGGCATTACAACAAACCTGCCAAGAGAGGGCCACCCACCAAAGCTCACGGACCAGTCAAGGAGGGCATTAATCAGAGAGGCAACAAAGAGATCAAAGATAACCCTGAAGGTGCTGCAAAGCTCCACAGCGGAGATTGGAGTATCTTGTCCATAGGACCACTTTAAGCCGTACACTCCACAGAGCTGGATTTTACAGAAGAGTGGCCAGAAAAAAAAGCCATTGCTTAAAGAAGAAAATAAGCAAACAGGTTTGGTGTTCACCAAAAGGCATATGGGAGACTCCCCAAACATATGGAAGAAGGTACTCTGGTCAGATGAGACAGAAATGTTGCTTTTTGGCCATCAAGAAAAACGCTAAACCCAACACCGCTCATCACCCAGAGAACACCATCCCCACAGTGAAGCATGGTGGTGGCAGCATCATGCCGGGACTGGGAAACTGGTCAGAATTGAAGGAATCGTGGCTGGCGCTAAATACAGGAAAATTCTTTGGGGAAACATGTTTCAGTCTTCCAGAGATTTTAGACTGGGACGGAGGATCACCTTCCAGCAGGACAATGACCCTAAGCATATTGCTAAAGCAACACTCGAGTGGTTTAAGGGGAAACATTTAAATGTCTTGGAATGGCTTAGTCAAAGCCCAGACCTCAATCCAATTGAGAATCTGTGGTATGACTTAACGATTGCTGTACACCAGTGGAACCCATCCAACTTGATGGAGCTGGAGCAGATTTTTCTTGAAGAATGGGCAAAAATCCCAGTGGCTAGATGTGCCAAGCTTTTAGAGACATACCCCAAGAGACTTGCAGCTCTAATTGCTGCAAACGGTGGCTCTACAAAGTATTGACTTTGGGGGGGTGAAAAGTTATTCACGCTCAAGTTCAGTTTTTTAAACTTATTTCTTGTTTGTTTCACAAAAAAATGTATTTAGCATCTTCAAAGTGGTAGGCATGTTGTGTAAATCAAAGAAACAAACCCTCAAAAAAATCTATTTTAATTCCAGGTTGTAAGGCAACAAAATATGAAAAATGCCAAGGGGGTGAATACTTTCGCAAGCCACTATGTGCACTACTCGTTATTGTTTGGGGGGTTTTAAAGTAAAACATGGCCTTTAATAAGAGTATATTGACGCACCCGTGCATGAATCTAAGTAACATAATAAAACAAATCCCTATCAAAATCCGTTAGTTTAAGCTAGAGATATCAGGTTTTTGCATGGGACTTTTTTCTGAGCCTGTGTGATGTAGGATGTGTAATCTGAAACCACTTGAAGCTGGGATGTCCCTCCTACCATTTAATTTGCTCTTCCGACTGTCCATCAACTCCTGGCTGAACCCTACATCGCAGCCACTGACAAAGCACATGCCTGCAATCACTACATAGTTGCACAGCAGGAGAGAGTGGTTTTTCACAGTAGCACATTGAGATCTATTTATAGCCATAAATCTAAAAGAATTCACGATTTTAAACAAAAAACACGTTTGCCATAGACAGACAATATTAAAATTAGATGAAAGGAGAGTTCCTAACAAGTTCAGGGAAGCAAGTTAGAGCTCTGTGAGACATTCACAGCTATGGGTGCAGACGTTTTGATCAAGAGAGACCTTTAGAAAATATGCACATTTTCTCTAACACTAAATATGTATTTTACAGTTATAAGGAATGTGAAATCTTATAGTTAGTTGTTTTAAAATTTGATTATACTATATTTAGAAAGCATACAAGTAATTTCAAGCCTTATTCATGCAATTTTGTTGAATAGGAAATACATCACATACATTTTTTTCCCCGTATTTTTTTAGCATATTTGTACTGTGTACTTGAGCTTGTGTCCTCAAAAGTGACTACACCTCAGCAACATATAACTATTTTGACCAGAAAGGTGATTTTGAACATTTATTTGAGTATTCAACATTACGAAAAATCATTGTATATGGCCCTCATGATAAATACTTACTTTTGGGGATTACGCAGATTACATTCAATTAAGGTATCTTTACTTTTACTAAAGTATGAAAAGTGGGTACTTTTCCCACCACATGACATATATAATACATACAATGGGCTTCAGCCCCGGTAAGCCCCTGCATTACTCCGGACCTGCTTGAGAGAAAGCTAATGCTCAGTTGATTCTATCTCAGCATCATAAAAGCTGTTAGTATTTCAACCCAAAAACATATTTTATTTTTATTTTTTATTTAACCTTTATTTAACCAGGTAGGCAAATTGAGAACACGTTCTCATTTACAATTGCGACCTGGCCAAGATAAAGCAAAGCAGTTCGACACATACAACAACACATAGTTACACATGGAGTAAAACAAACATATAGTCAATAATACAGTGAAAAAAAAATAATAATTCTATATACAATGTGAGCAAGTGAGGTGAGATAAGGGAGGTGAAGGCAAACAAATATATGTATAAATAAATAAAAATATAAAAGGCCATGGAGGCGAAGTGAGTACAACACAGCAAGTCAAATAGAAACTAAAAAAACACTGGAATGGTTGGTTTGCAGTGGAAGAAAGTGCAAAGTAGAGACAGAAATAATGGGGTGCAAAGGAGCAAAATAAATTAATAAATAAATACAGTAGGTAAAGAGGTAGTTGTTTGGGCTAAATTGTAGATGGGTTATGTACAGGTGCAGTAATCTATGAGCTGCTCTGACAGCTGGTGCTTAAAGCTAGTGAGGGAGATAGGTGTTTCCAGTTTCAGAGATTTTTGTAGTTCGTTCCAGTCATTGGCAGCAGAGAACTGGAAGGAGAGGCGTCCAAAGGAAGAATTGGTTTTGGGGGTGACTAGAGAGATATACCTGCTGGAGCGCGTGCTACAGGTAGGTGCTGCTATGGTGACCAGCGAGCTGAGATAAGGGGGGACTTTACCTAGCAGGGTCTTGTAGATGACCTGGAACCAGTGGGTTTGGCGACGAGTGTGAAGCGAGGGCCAGCCAACGAGAGTGTACAGGTCGCAGTGGTGGGTAGTATATGGGGCTTTGGTGACAAAACGGATGGCACTGTGATAGACTGCATCCAATTTATTGAGTAGGGTTTTGGAGGCTATTTTGTAAATGACATCACCGAAGTCGAGGATTGGTAGGATGGTCAGTTTTACAAGGGTATGTTTGGCAGCATGAGTAAAGGATGCTTTGTTGCGGAATAGGAAGCCAATTCTAGATTTGACTTTGGATTGGAGATGTTTGATGTGAGTCTGGAAGGAGAGTTTACAGTCTAACCAGACACCTAGGTATTTGTAGTTGTCCACATATTCTAAGTCAGAGCCGTCCAAAGTAGTGATGTTGGACAGGCGGGCAGGAGCAGGCAGCGATCGGTTGAAGAGCATGCATTTGGTTTTACTTGTATTTAAGAGCAGTTGGAGGCCACGGAAGGAGAGTTGTATGGCATTGAAGCTCGCCTGGAGGGTTGTTAACACAGTGTCAAAAGAAGGGCCAGAAGTATACAGAATAGTGTCGTCTGCGTAGAGGTGGATCAGAGAATCACCAGCAGCAAGAGCGACATCATTGATGTAAACAGAGAAGAGAGTCGGTCCAAGAATTGAACCCTGTGGCACCCCCATAGAGACTGCCAGAGGCCCGGACAACAGACCCTCCGATTTGACACACTGAACTCGATCAGAGAAGTAGTTGGTGAACCAGGCGAGGCAATCATTAGAGAAACCAAGGCTGTCGAGTCTGCCAATGAGGATGTGGTGATTGACAGAGTCAAAGGCCTTGGCCAGGTCAATGAATACGGCTGCACAGTATTGTTTCCTATCGATGGCGGTTACGATATCGTTTATGACCTTGAGCGTGGCTGAGGTGCACCCATGACCAGCTCTGAAACCAGATTGCATAGCGGAGAAGGTGTGGTGGGATTCGAAATGGTCGGTAATCTGTTTGTTGACTTGGCTTTCGAAGACCTTAGAAAGGCAGGGTAGGATAGATATAGGTCTGTAGCAGTTAGGGTCAAGGGTGTCCCCCCCTTTGAAGAGGGGGATAACCGCAGCTGCTTTCCAATCTTTGGGGATCTCAGACGACACGAAAGAGAGGTTGAAGAGGCTAGTAATAGGGGTGGCAACAATTTCAGCAGATAGTTTTAGAAAGAAAGGGTCCAGATTATCTAGCCCGGCTGATTTGTAAGGGTCCAGATTTTGCAGCTCATTTAGAACATCAGCTGACTGTATTTGGGAGAAAGAGAAATGGGGAAGGCTTGGGCGAGTAGCAGAGGGGAGGGCAGTGCTGTTGTCCAGGGTAGGGGTAGCCAGGTGGAAAGCATGGCCAGCCGTAGAAAAATGCTTATTGAAATTCTCAATTATAGTGGATTTGTCGGTGGTGACAGTGTTTCCTATCTTCAGAGCGGTTGGAAGCTGGGAGGAGGTGTTCTTATTCTCCATGGATTTTACGGTGTCCCAGAACTTTTTTGAATTTGTGTTGCAGGAAGCAAATTTCTGCTTGAAAAAGCTAGCCTTGGCTGTTCTAACTGCCTGTGTATATTGGTTTCTGGCTTCCCTGAAAAGTTGCATATCACGGGGGCTGTTCGATGCTAATGCAGAACGCCATAGGATGTTTTTCTGTTGGTTAAGGGCAGTCAGGTCAGGAGAGAACCAAGGGCTATATCTGTTCCTGGTTCTAAATTTCTTGAATGGGGCATGCTTATTCAAGATGGTGAGGAAGGCAATTTAAAAAAAATGACCAGGCATCCTCTACTGACGGGATGAGATCAATATCCTTCCAGGATACCCCGGCCAGGTCGATTAGAAAGGCCTGCTCGCTGAAGTGTTTCAGGGAGCGTTTGACAGTGATGAGTGGAGGTCGTTTGACCGCTGACCCATTACGGATGCAGGCAATGAGGCAGTGATCGCTGAGATCTTGGTTGAAAACAGCAGAGGTGTATTTGGAGGGCAAGTTTGTTAGGATGATATCTATGAGGGTACCCGTGTTTACGGAATTGGGGTGGTACCTGGTAGGTTCATTGATAATTTGTGTGAGATTGAGGGCATCAAGCTTAGATTGTAGGGTGGCTGGGGTGTTGAGCATGTTCAAATTTAGGTCGCCTAGCAGCACGAGCTCTGAAGATAGATGGGGGGCAATCAGTTCACATATAGTGTCCAGAGCACAGCTGGGGGCAGAGGGTGGTCTATAGCAGGCGGCAACGGTGAGAGACTTGTTTTTAGAGAGGTGGATTTTTAAAAGTAGAAGTTCAAATTGTTTGGGAACAGACCTGGATAGTATAACAGAACTCTGCAGGCAGTCTTTGCAGTAGATTGCAACACCGCCCCCTTTGGCCGTTCTATCTTGTCTGAAAATCTTGTAATTGGGGATGAAAATGTCTGAATTTTTGGTGGTCTTTCTAAGCCAGGATTCAGACACGGCTAAAACATCCGGGTTGGCAGAGTGTGCTAAAGCAGTGAACAAAACAAACTTAGGGAGGAGGCTTCTAATGTTAACATGCATGAAGCCAAGGCTATTACGGTTACAGAAGTCATCAAAAGAGAGCGCCTGGGGAATAGGAGTGGAGCCAGGTACTGCAGGGCCTGGATTCACCTCTACATCACCAGAGGAACAGAGGAGGAGTAGGATAAGGGTACGGCTAAAAGCTATGAGAATTGGTCGCCTAGAGCTACTAGAGCAGAGAGTAAAAGGAAGTTTCTGGGGGCGATAAAATAGTTTAAAGGAATAATGTACAGACAAAGGTATGGTAGGATGTGAATACAGTGGAGGTAAACCTAGGTATTGAGTGATGATGAGAGAGATATTGTCTCTAGAAACATCATTGAAACCAGGTGATGTCATCGCATATGTGGGTGGTGGAACTGAGAGGTTGGATATGGTATAGAGAGCAGGGCTAGAATCTCTACAGTGAAATAAGCCAATAAACACTAACCAGAACAGCAATGGACAAGGCATATTTACATTAAGGAGAGGCATGCTAATCGAGTGATCAATAAGGGTCCAGTGAGTAGAGGTTGGTTGGGGTCGTGGCGATCCAGACAGCTGGCCGGGTATATGGCTAACGGTAGCAGCATAGGATGGAGGTCTGTTTGTAGATACCTCGTGCGTTTCCGTCGGTAGGTTAGTGGGGTTCCGTGTAGTGGGGTTCCGTGTGGTAGAGGGGATCAATCCAAATTGGCAAAATAGATATAGTGACCCAAGGAAAAAAATAAAATAAATAAATAATAATAATAATAATAGTTGTCCGATATACTTGTTCAAATAGCAGCCGATAAGACAGCTAACGATTAGCGGGCCTCAGATGAGCGTTCAGGTAACGTCGGGACGGAGGTGCCAGTTGGATAAATCCCTCGGGCAGATAACGTCGGCAGTCAGTCGCGGCAGTCAGTCGTGAAGGCCCGGTGGGGTTCCGTATCTGCAGCAGCAACAAAAGAAACGGGTCCGGATGGTGATGGAACTCCTCAGCTGGCTAGCTCCAGAATGATTTGAGTTTGCTCCGGGGTCGACGTAAGCCAATAGTCACACGGTTTGCAGCTAGCTAGCTGCGAAATCAAGGTGCAAGTGTCCAGAGCCTGCGGCTGGAATCCGGGGAAACTGAGAGAAAAAGAGTCCCGGAATGCTCCGGTCCGAGTCGCGTTGCACAAAAGTGCCGGTAGATTATCGAGCTAAAGGAATAGCTGATGACCACTAAACGTGGGCAGCTGAAACACCAACGCTAGCCAGCAAACCGGCTAATTTCGGGGCAGCTACAGATTAGCTTCTGGCTAGCTATCGGAGTAGCTTCTGGTTAGCTTTCAGGCTAGCTTCTGAGTTAGCCCCTGGCTATCTTCCACGATGGATTTTCAGATTGAGGTAAATAATACTTTTTGTAATTGGTGAAGCGGGTTGCAGGAAAGCTTTTGCAGGAAAGCTTTTGTAGTTGAGTTCTTGGATAATAAAATAAATAAAAGATATGCGAAGAAAGGTTTAAATATATATATATACAGGACACGACAATACGGAACAGAAAAAGACGTCTGAACTGCTAAGCCACCTTGGACGAGAGCTGAGAAACAGTGCATCAAAGCCGAACTGAAATCTTATCAGAAACATGTTGGGTCAATATTTCACAGGAGTTATAGCATTTTCTTCCCGGTCCCTAAATGTCTTTGCTCCATGAAAGAAGCAGAGATGACAGAGAAAACTTTACCAATGTCAACTAGATTAAAACATCAATTTATGGCATTCTGGTGAGCAAGGGTTCATTTAGGCTTCTAGGACAACATATGACAGAAGTGAAGCTGCATGTATCTAATTATAGACGAGTTGACTAACAAAGCCTACCAAAATGTCTGAATTCATAAGCAGAGACATCTAAATCCCCCAAAATATATCCTGCACCCCCCGTCAAAAAATCATTTATTAGCCTGCATGGTCAATCCGACGTCTGCAGTGGCCGTACAGCATTTAATGTGATGCGGCCTCTGCAGAAGGAAAAACATTCATACTTCTTGCGCTTCTCTGAACAGAGCAGAACTGTTGTGTAGGAAGAAGTCAAGTAAGTAGGTTTCAGGACCTCCCGCCCCCAACTACTGTCAACCAATCATGTCAATGCGGAGCTATACAGAGCCCTCCGCATTGTTACAACATGTGGGTGGCTTAAGGCGATGCGGTACATAGTTCGATTTGGCCTGCCACAAGCCTCCGGAGGCTTCCAAACTGCGTTACAACCTTCCACACTGAGCCTCCGGACCACATTGCCAGATCAAGCATAAATTGCCTCAGATTTTCATTTTATCACCTATAGTCAGACGGTCGTGGATTGGTTATTAGCAATTGCGGGCGGAACAAACAGCTGACCCGCTGACCACTAGTAGGCGCCCACTCCACCTGGGGTCTGGTGGCATCTTGGGCAGAGATATTTGTGTTGCGGCGAGTTGGGCATCACCACAAATTTTTATGAGGTTTTATCGCTTGGATGTCTCTACCCCCAGTGTAGCCCGCTGCCCACAGTGTGCTTATTATGGCTGGGGCAGGAGATGGTCATTAGCCAGTGTGCAGATTAAACAATACCCGGGTACTGCAGGTTTTCCTGTCCAGTTGCAACTCTGGGTGGTCTGCCATGGGCCATTTTTGTTGGTGTCTGCTGGGGTCGTCTTGCGGCGTGATGTCATGTACCCATTGCAGTGTTGTACAGAGCTGAAAGGGAACGAAGTTATGACGAACTACTGTTCCCTGAAGGACCGAAACAAGGTACAACACCTGTTCGGCCTGTGCCGCCACTTCTGGGCTCGGTGAAGAGAGGTAACGAATTGATGGAATTAATCCGTGTCTCGGGTTAATCACCTGTGTAAAACAGGGCTTCCGGTGAGGCAGTGTTCATTGGCTTTGTCAGGCGTGATTCGTTTGTTCTTCAATAGAGGGCGATATTTAAAAGAAATAAAAAATAGAATGACAAAGCTGTAAAACATTATCCTAAATATAAACCATACATTTAGTGAATAGCATTGGTGTTTAATATGTTGGTTTCAGTATGAAATATCCTGTATAATTTTATTTAAACAATATGGACAATATGGATACATTTTTAAAGTTATTCAAGTATAAATCACCAACAAGTTACTATAGATTGCCATCGATTTTGTGTTAATTACCAAAATGACTGCAGATTCCGGTAACTTTGCAACCCTAGTCATAACTGTACGATATAAAACACCAGTCTCTCTTTTACCTTCATTTATTAAAGAGACTCCCTTTAATTTGGTATGAGGCAGAGAGAGAGCCAGAGCGAGAGAGACAGCAAATCACAATCTATGGATTTGTCCTTTCAGAGCGCCCACATGTTTGAATAGATTAGACTGCAAAAAAATGTCTGGAGGGAGAGGAGGGAGGAGAGATGAGAGGAGGGAGAGAAGAGGAGGGAGGAAAGCATGCTAGACATTCTCTCAACAGGAACGTCTGAATCCAACATGGGTGGAGCGGGGAGAAATGGAGTGCCATTGTCCCTCATTAGTGACAGGGGTCCTAGGCTTCACCCCAATGGTAAAATGGACAGAATACAATAGTGTTGGTTAACTCTAGTCCTCATTGGTCTTTAATCCCCCTTTATAAGGATCTGAGCACATCTCTACTTCTGTTAGTTGTAGTTATATTGAGAAATCTTTCATTTGACTAATATACAGTTGAAGTCAGAAGTTTACATACACTTAGGTTGGAGTCATTAAAACTTGTTTTTCAACCACTCCACACATTTCTTGTTAACAAACTATAGTTTTGGCAAGTCGGTTTCTGGAAAATTCCAGAAAATCATGTCATGGCTTTAGAAGCTTCTGATAGGCTAATTGACATCCTTTAAGTCAATTGGAGGTGTACCTATGGATGTATTTCAAGGCCTACCTTTAAACTCAGTGCCTCTTTGCTTGACATCATGGGAAAGTCAAAAGAAATCAGCCAAGACTTCAGAAAAACAATTGTAGACCTCCACAAGTCTGGTTCATCCTTGGGAGCAATTTCCAAATGCCTGAAGGTACCACGTTCATCTGTACAAATAATAATGTGCAAGTATAAACACCATGGGACTACGCAGCCGTCATACCGCTCAGGAAGGAGACACGTTCTGCCTCCTAGAGATGAATGTACTCTTGTGCAAAAAGTGCAAATCAATCCCAGAACAACATTAAAGGACCTTGTGAAGATGCTGGAGGAAACAGGTACAAAAGTATCTATATCCACAGTAAAACGAGTCCTATATGAACATAACCTGAAAGGCCGCGCAGCAAGGAAAAATACACTGCTCCAAAACCGACATAAAAAAGCCAGACTACGGTTCGCAACTGCACATGGGGACAAAGATCGTACTTTTTGAAGAAATGTCCTCTGGTCTGATGAAACAAAAATAGAACTGTTTGGCCATAATGACCATCGTTATGTTTGGAGGAAAAAGGGGGAGGCTTGCAAGCTGAAGAACACCATCCCAACCGTGAAGCACAGGGGTGGCAGCATCATGCTGTAGGGGTGCATTGCTGCAGTAGGGACTGGTGCTCTTCACAAAATAGATGGCATCGTGAGGGAGGAAAATTATGTGGATATATTGAAGCAATATCTCAAGACATCAGTCAGGAAGTTAAAGCTTGGTCGCAAATGGGTCTTCCAAATGGACAATGACCCAAAGCATACTTCCAAAATTGTGGAAAAATGGCTTAAGGACAACAAAGTCAAGGTATTGGAGGGGTCATCACAAAGCCCTGACCTCAATCCTATAGAAAATATGTGGGCAGAACTGAAAAAGCGTGTGTGAGCAAGGAGGCCTACAAACCTGACTCAGTTACACCAGCTCTGTCAGGAGGAATGGGCCAAAATTCACCCAACTTATTATGGGAAGCTTGTGGAAGGCTACCCGAAACGTTTGACCCAAGTTTAAATTGTTTAAGGCAATGCTACCAAATACTAATTGAGTGTATGTAAACTTCTGACCCACTGGGAATGTGATGAAAGAAATAAAAGCTGAAATAAATCATTCTCTCTACTATTATTCTGACATTTCACATTCTTAAAATAAAGTGGTGATCCTAACTGACCTAAGACAGGGATTTTTCTACGAGGATTAAATGTCAGGGATTGTGGAAAAACTGAGTTTAAATGTATTTGGCTAAGCTCTATGTAAACCTCCGACTTCAACTGTAATTTCTGTGGGTGGACCATGGAAAATCATGTGGAATCTGGAACTGTTCCAGCCATTCTATTTCTTCATCCCAATCAATCAATTAATGAATCAACAAATCAATCACCTGGTACACCAGGTTACAACCTTTGACCTCCGCCTACCTGAAGAGCAGCAGAATCACCACGGCGATGGACAGGAAGAACAGGGAGGTGCCGTAGCCAATGGAGTAGATCAGCTTCACCGTGGCAAAGTATGACTCCTGCATGGTTCACATACAGAGAAGCAGACATCACAGTAGGAGTGCTGATCTAAGTTCAGGTCTGACCGTGTGCCCTATCCATATACATGTTATTCATTATGAACTAAAAGGCCAAACTGATCCTATACCAGCATTACAACTTTGACTGTAAATATGGGCCCAGTTTCCTGCAAAAGTCGGCATTTATAAAAAATTTAACTTGTCCTTACCCCCACGCAAACTGTAGAGCTTGTGTACGTACATTTTCTTGTGGTCGAAGTTTTATATGGCAAGCAGACAAGAAAATATTTTGTGCAAATGGGGGATATGATGACAGGCTTATCGAAATGCAAAAATGTGTGTTTTATTTTTGGAATTAAAATTATTATTATTTTTCTTTTGTTTTCATTACCATTGCAGAATTTCTCACATTTTCTGGCTGTGATGGGTTCATATTCCCAAAGTATCCATACAACAAATTACCATGCGCATCTCTCATTTAATTGTCCATAATTTTTTCTTTCAGAAACTGTCACAGTCCTTTGCCAAATACAGTATCCATATAACAAATTACCATGCTCATTTCTCATTTATATTGCACAAGATTAAAACATTTTGCCAACACCTCCAAAAACATTTGATCAAATGTGCCATTGCTCTTTCGTTTAGATACAACTATGGCCTAAATCCAATAGTTTCAATTTATACCTAAATTAAGGGAGTTATTGTCACTATAAAAGGTGAATGGAGGAAGAGTTATAATGCTTGTTCACGCACGCACAGTATTAGGATGGATCTTACTGATAACGGGCATGCATATGTGATGCACCAAGTTTCAAAATCTCAATATTTTGAGACGTTCATATCCTTATAAGAAATTGTGCACACGGATATTTAGTGTGAAATTTACAAAACATTTGTAAATAAGGCCTCTGGACTTGTATTCATGGAGCCTCTCATAGTATGAGTGCTGATCTAAGATCAGTTCTGCCTTTTAGATCATAATGAATATGATTGTATGGACAGGCGGACCTGATCCTAGATCAGTAGTCCTTCTCTGAAACATGTAAATCCTGCTAACTGTCTCTTAATCATATCATTATTCATGACTCATACAAGTGATTCATCATAACATAATCCGCTCATGTCTACCGAATGAAAACCAGGCTATTCATGGTTGCCAATCACATCGTGTCTTCATGGACATGGTTAAGTTTTCAACTGTGGTACTGATTATGTGAAGATACAAAAATCCAAGCCAAATCCTCTCATCTTGTTTACAGGAATGATCCACTAGACAAACAAAATACAACTAAATATCCATCCTCACTCTTTAAAAGGATAGAAATGTATTTATTACTAAGCTATAAAATTCTACACAAATGAGGGACATTTAGATATGGATAGACTCTCCAAATTGTTATTGTTCCAAATAACTATATCGTTCCAAAATTGAAATTACATGGTCATTATATTCCGTTGAAATCAAATTCCAATAAATATATACAAACGAGAGACAATTACATATGAATAGACTCTCCAAATCGTTATCGGTCCGTCGTTGAAATGACATGGGTATATTCCACTTAAATTGACTACTCAATCAGTAGTGAGTAGGCTAATATCTAAATTTAACAATGGATACTCAACCTTCCGCCAACAACCCCGTCATTCGTTTTTATTGTGTGCCATAATTGCACTTGATTCAAACATAGATTTAGAGTACAGGCGAATGTAAGTCTGCCCTTCAACAGACTCCCAACAGCAGGAAGCAATTTCATATGGTCAAATGTAGGATGTTTCAATTCAACGGACTGCAATGATGATTTTTGATTGTTTTTCTGGTGTCCAAACGTTGAATCCTGTCCACTAATATCATTTATGAAACACTCAAATGTCTATCTATTTCCTCCAAGGACCAGATGCAGCCAGGGCTAAGGTTGCAAAGGGAGTGTATATTACTGAAACTTTTTAAGTTTACCAGTAAATTACCAGAATTTTGGTAGCTTTCAAGGATTTTATGTAATCTATCACAAGATATCTAGCAGCCCTGTTGGGTACTTCAGATTATCACAGCTGTGGTGTAATTATCTCTGGCCCTCTGTCTGTCCATAATCACATGTAAAATATATAAAACAATTAAATACGATTTTAAAAATAATATTAATAACAAAGCTGTAAAACATTATACTAAATATAAACCATCAACTTAGTGAATAACATGTGTTTAGTGTGAGGGTTTCAGTATAAAATATCCTTTAGATTTTTATTTTCACACTTTTACTTATTTTACTATGTCAATATGTATTTGTTGTCAGTGTTTTAGCATCAAACTGGTGGCTGTTGTAAACAAAGTCAATAGTTGGATGAGTTGCAGAGGTAATTAAAAATAATTTCATTGTTGATTAGATGCTTTTTTTCATTAATTAGGCTATTTTCTCTTGAACCATGTGGTCTATCTACAAAAAACATGAATACTATATATGAATACATATTTTTAAGTTATTCAAGTATAAATTACCAAAGTTACGATAGATTGCTATAGATTTTCTGTTAATTGCCAAAATGAACTTTGTTAATTACCGGTAGCTTTGCAACCCTAGTCCAGGGCTCACTTCCCTTAGTAAACAGTAGGAATCAAGCTAGGGAGATTGTAGTCCATGACTATGGGTAAAATGTTCTTGCATGCCCCTATGAATTATTTCAGATCAAAATGCATTTGGCATTGTTTCAAACCAAATACTGTCAAAACACATCGATATATGTCACGACTTCCGCCGAAGTCGGCTCCTCTCCTTGTTCGGGCGGCGTTCGGCGATCGACGTCACCGGCTTTCTAGCCATCACCGCTCCATCTTTCATATGTCCATTTGTCTTGTCTTGTTTCCATACACACCTGCTTTTCATTTCCCCAATCAATCTACTTGTATTTAACCCTCTGTTTCCCATCATGTTTTGTGTGTAATTGTTTCATGTTATGTGGTGTTAATTTAAGCACTTTACTTTTATGCTCCGTTTTTTGAGAGCGTTTTATTTATGGAGTGCTCTCGTTTTTTGGAACTTTAATAAAAGGGCTCCTGTTCATTATACTCTGCTCTCCTGCACCTGACTTCGCCTCCAATACACCCTTGATAATATAGCTGTAGTTCAGTCGATTGCATTGACAGACAGCTGTAAAGCTATTGTTAGTAAAAACAGTACACTGCAGATGCTCATGATGACCCTCCTGACCTTATCACATGACCCTTCTCTCTAAACTCTTTCTCACCTCTGGAATGTGAATGTTGTCATCCGCACTACAGGCTATGTGGTACGGGGGGAAGGGTCGAGACCATCCGTTGCTAGTGCAGTTTCGGCTGACTGACCCTGCTGAGGTAGAGGTCAAAGGTTAGGAGTCACCTGTGATGAGAAACAGAAGCACTATGAGGGGCTGGACTATGGGCTGTCAGTCACTGCGACTGACAGGGATCGGAAGCCAATGGAAAACGGACAGAGAGAATTACTGTAAAAGAGAAAAGCATAACATAGTACCTGTATGTCATTGTATATTATTTGTATACTTTATACAGTACATCATGGTATCTCCACCCACACACGTTCTCCCCTGCCCTTCACTGTGACAAATGTCAACTGCACCTGTGTTATTCCCAAAAAGAGAGAAGACAGCAGGACAGGCCGTGTGGAATGTCTCCCCAACCGCAGCATATGGCCAACACACCACAGAGTCCCAGAACGGTAGACAACCTTCAGGAGAGAGAGTGAGAATAGAGAGACGAGAGCCAGAGGTGGAAGGATAGAGAGCAAAAGAGACACAGATGAGAGAGACAGAGATAAAGGTGAAGTATGCTCTACTCAGTTACTTGTACATTTCTGTAAGAAAAGGTACAGTATGTTACTATAAATTCCAAAGCAACTTTGGTTTAGCAGTACATTACTGTAGATGTACAGTGATCAGTGGCGGCTGCTGAGTGGAGGATGGCATCAACACACATGGAAACCATTTGTTCAATGTATTTGATACAATTTCACTTATTCCGCTCCAGCCATTCCCACGAGCCCATCCTCCCCAATTAAGGTGCCACCAACATCCTGCGACAGCGACGTAATGTAAAACCAAAGATTCTTCGGAATTTACGGTAAGATACTGTATCTTTGTACTGGCTGCCAGTAAGTTACCGTAAAAACAACAGGATTTTTTTCAGTGTACTTAATCGAAACCTAAACACAATACCAAGAATTTAATCTTGCTATAAATTACATACATATTCCTCCTGACAGTGCTGGTGTAACTTAGTCAGGTTTGTAGGCCTCCTTGGTCGCATGCGCTTTTTCAGTTCATCCCAACACATTTTCTATAGGATTGAGGTCAGGGCTTTGTGATGGCCACTCCAAAACCTTGACTTTGTTGTCCTTAAGCCATTTTGCCACAACTTTGGAAGTATGGTGGGGGTCATTATTATCCATTTGGAAGACCCATTTGCGACCAAGCTTTAACTTCCTGACTAATGTCTTGAGATGTTGCTTCAATATATCCACATAATTTTCCCTCCTCATGATGCCATCTATTTTGTGAAGTGCACCAGTCCCTCCTGCATCAAAGCACCCCCACAACATGATGCTGCCACCCCCGTGCTTCACGGTTGGGATGGTGTTCTTCGGCTTGCAAGCATCCCCCTTTTTCCTCCAAACATAACGATGGTCATTATGGCCAAACAGTTCTATTTTTGTTTCATCAGACCAGAGGACATTTCTCCATGTGCAGTTGCAAACTGTAGTCTGGCTTTTTTATGGCGGTTTTTGAGCAGTGGCTTCTTCCTTGCTGAGCGGCCTTTCAAGTTATGTCGATATAGGACGCATTTTACTGTGGTAATAGATACTGGTTTCCTCCAGCATCTTCACAAGGTTCTTTGCTGTTGTTCTTGGATTCATTTGCACTTTTTGCACCAAAGTACGTTCATCTCTAGAAGACAATGCATCTCTTACTGAGCTGTATGACGGCTGCGTGGTCCCATGGTGTTTATACTTGCATACTATTGTTTGTACAGATGAACGTGGTACCTTCAGGCATTTGAAATTTGTGGAGGTCTACAATTGTAGACTTGTGGAGGTCTACAATTGTGTTTCTGAGGTCTTGACTGATTTATTTTGATTTTCCCATGATGTCAAGTAAAGAGGCACTGAGTTTGAAGGTAGGCCTTGAAAATCATCCACAGGTACACCTCCAATTGACTCAAATTATTTCAATTAGTCTACCAGAAGCTTCTAAAGCCATGAAATAATTTTCTGGAATTTTCCAAGCTGTTTAAAGGCACAGTGAACTTAGTGTATATAAACTTCTGACCCACTGGAATTGTGATACAGTGAATTATAAGTGAAATAATCTGTCTGTAAACAATTGTTGGGAAAATTACTTGTGTCATGCACAAAATAGATGTCTTAACCAACTTGCCAAAACTATAGTTTGTTAACAGTTTGTTAACAAGAAATGTGTGGAGTGGTTGAATAACGAGTTTTAATGACTCCAACCTAAGTGTATGTAAACTTCAACTGTATCTTACGTCCTCTTTTTTGATTAATCATAATACATGTATTACTTTTCCACTACGATAGTTTCCCCCTCTGAATCTGTCCTTTCCACAAATGATTCTCTGCAAACCATTTATTCAATGGCGGACTCTCACGTTTAGATGTGAACATATGTCATATTATGTTATGTATATATCATATTATGACTCGAGTATAGACAATCTATACTCGGGATCTAATCTATGAGCCGTAAACTGGAGTGAGAAAACATAATAGGTGATTCTAGGAGGATAATGTCACGGATACCTAGCATACTGTGGTTCTGCAATGCATCGAAGTTGAAAAGTACTGTCCTGTTTTCAACTGTACTGTGGTTCTGCTCTGCAATGTATCGAAGACAACGCCGCTCCTCCCTCTCCAGCTGAAAGATGTACTCGCAGTCTGGGTGCAGACTCGACAGAACCTGGCGAGAGAGGGGGGGGGGGGGGGGGGGGGTCAGAGACAGACAGACAAACAGAGAGCAAGAGAGAAACTAGTGAAAGAGACAGAGAGAGGGGGACGAGAGACTACTATTGGAACAAAAATGTAAACTATCGAGACAAAACTAATAATTCTCACCAGAAGTGTATGGAAGAACACTCAAGTCTCCCTCCAGCAACTCACCTACCCAGACTTGGCCTGATTGCCTAAATGGGTGTTACGTGACTATAGTCAGGCGAGAGTTCCATCAGGCCCCCTAGCAACATGCCTAGCAACAGAGGTATGAATGCCATCTACTGAAAGACAAGAGTCATGATCTGGGGGATGGTAATCTACTTGATGCAACCTGGGGTCACAAAGTTTCTGCCTCTAAGACAGACTGAGGGAGTCTGGTTTTCTACAGCCGCCCCAACATGTAAATAGTACATACTTAACTCTGTAAAACCAGCTTACATGTCTTGTTGTCTAGCAAAATAATTTGTGGAAGGTACAGTACTAGGCAGCGCACAGACCACCACACGCAATCAACTTAGTCAAGATACGTTGAGTTTCCTTGAGTTTCCTTGTAGGCCTATTTGCCAGCGAAAATGTATAAATACCGTATACAGGGGGTATTTCGGAAAAGCAACAGGATGGTTTTTCAATGCCATCAATTCCTTCAAAACTATTTCTTTTAAGTTTTTCATTTACATTTACATTTACATTTAAGTCATTTAGCAGACGCTCTTATCCAGAGCGACTTACAAATTGGTGCATTCACCTTATGATATCCAGTGGAACAACCACTTTACAATAGTGCATCTAACTCTTTTAAGGGGGGGGGGGTTAGAAGGATTACTTTATCCTATCCTAGGTATTTCTGAAAGAGGTGGGGTTTCAGGTGTCTCCGGAAGGTGGTGATTGACTCCGCTGACCTGGCGTCGTAAGGGAGTTTGTTCCACCATTGGGGTGCCAGAGCAGCGAACAGTTTTGACTGGGCTGAGCGGGAACTGTACTTCCTCAGAGGTAGGGAGGCGAGCAGGCCAGAGGTGGATGAACGCAGTGCCCTTGTTTGGGTGTAGGGCCTGATCAGAGCCTGAAGGTACGGAGGTGCCGTTCCCCTCACAGCTCCGTAGGCAAACACCATGGTCTTGTAGCGGATGCGAGCTTCAACTGGAAGCCAGTGGAGAGAGCGGAGGAGCGGGGTGACGTGAGAGAACTTGGGGAAGTTGAACACCAGACGGGCTGCGGCGTTCTGGATGAGTTGTAGGGGTTTAATGGCACAGGCAGGGAGCCCAGCCAACAGCGAGTTGCAGTAATCCAGACGGGAGATGACAAGTGCCTGGATTAGGACCTGCGCCGCTTCCTGCGTGAGGCAGGGTCGTACTCTGCGAATGTTGTAGAGCATGAACCTACAGGAACGGGTCACCGCCTTGATGTTAGTTGAGAACGACAAGGTGTTGTCCAGGATCACGCCAAGGTTCTTAGCACTCTGGGAGGAGGACACAATGGAGTTGTCAACCGTGATGGCGAGATCATGGAACGGGCAGTCCTTCCCCGGGAGGAAGAGCAGCTCCGTCTTGCCGAGGTTCAGCTTGAGGTGGTGATCCGTCATCCACACTGATATGTCTGCCAGACATGCAGAGATGCGATTCACCACCTGGTTATCAGAGGGGGGAAAGGAGAAGATTTTTTTTACATTTTCAGTTTTCAATACATTTGAATATTTGCAGCTACTTTAAAAGTTAATACCTGCAGTCAACCTGTGCAATACATTAGGGAAAAAAGTGGATTGCGTTATTCAAGTCATATGTCGTATTATTTTACATTATGAAACTTACCGTAGTTCCCCAGAACATTTGAGCCAGTCACATGTTTGTTTGTAAATAACACAATGGGAGAAAGCAGGAGCTGGCGAGTCCATAGCGTTCAATATCTGTCAGTGATTCTCTGTTGTACAGCGCACATGAGGTGATGAAGATACACTTGTATGCAATTCACTACTAAATGTTTACCCTCAGATATCTTATAATTGCTTTCTGACAGAAGCACGAGGACTAAATAAGTACACAATGAGCAATGATACAGTAGCTTGGCAATATACGAGCCGATGTGCAGAGGTACGATAGACGATAGACAGGATAGATAATAAACACTAGCAGCAGCGTATGTAATGTATAGAAGTGTGTGTGTGGCAAATGTGTGCCTGTGTATACGTGTTGTGTGAGTGACTGTGTGTGTGTATGTATATGATTTGGAGTGTCAGTGTAAGTATGTTTGAGTGTGTGAGTAGAGTCCAGTGTGTGTGCATCCGTTTCCTGTAGTCCACGATCAGCTCATTTGTCTTGCCAACGTTGAGGGGGAGGTTGTTGTCCTGGCACCACACTGCCAGGTGTCTGACCTCCTCCCTATAGCCTGTCTCGTCATCGTTGGTGATCAGGCCTACTACCACTGTCGTGTCATCAGCAAACTTGATGATGGTGTTGGAGTTGTGCACGGCCACGCAGTCGTGGGTGAACACGGAGTACAGGAGGGGAATTGGCACGCACCCTTGAGAGGCCTCCGTGTTGAGGGTCAGCGTGGCGGACGTGTTTTGACTACCGTCACCAACTGGGGGCAGTCCATCAAGAAGCCAGGATCCAGTTGCAGAGGGAGGCGTTCAGTCCCAGGGTCCTTAGCTTAGTGATCAGCTTGGAGGGCACTATGGTGTTGAACGCTGAGCTGTAGACAATGCACAGCATTCTCATGTAGGTGTTCCTTCTGTCAAGGTGGGAAAGGTCAGTGTGGAGTGCAATAGAGATTGCGTCATCTCTGGATCAGTTTGTGCCGTATGCACATTTTAGTGGGTCCAGGATTTCTGGGATGATGGTGTTGATGTGAGCCATGGCCAGCCTTTCAAAGCATTTCATGGATACAGATGTGAGTGCTATGGGCGGTAGTCATTTAGACAGATTACCTTGGCACAGGGACTATGGTGGTCTGCTTGAAACATGTAGGTATTACAGACTGGGTCTGGGAGAGGTTGAAAATGTCAGTGAAGTCCTTGCCAGCTAGTCAGCGCATGCTCTGAGTATGCGTCCTGGTAATCTGTCTGGCCCTGCGGCCTTGTAAATACTAACCTGCTTAAAAAGGTCTTACTCACATTGGCTACGAAGAGCGTGATTACACAGTCACCCGGAACAGCTGGTGCTCTCAGACATGGTTCAGTGTTGCTTGCCTCGAAGCGAACATAGAAGGCATTTAGCTTGTCTGGTAGGCTTGCATCACTGGGTAGCTCTCGGCTGGGTTTCCCTTTGTAATCCATGATAGTTTGCAAGCCCTGCCAAATCCAACGAGAGTCAGAGCCTGTGTAGTAGATTTCGATCTTTGTTCTGTATTGACTCTTTGCCTGTTTGATGATTCATTGGGGGGCATAGAGGGATTTCTTGTAAGTGGATTAGTGTCCTACTCCTTGAAAGCGGCAGCTCTAGCCTTTAGCTCAGTGCGGATGTTGACTGTAATCCATGGCTTCTGGTTGGGATTTGTACATACTATTAATGTGGGGACGACGTCGTCAATGCACTTATTAATGAACACGGTGACTGATGTGGTAAACTCTGGCTAACGAAACAGTCCTGTAGCTTAGCATGTGCTTCATCTGACCACTTTCATCTTGAATACGTCACTGGTACTTCCTGTTTGAGTTTTTGCTTCTAATCAGTAACCAGGAGGATAGATTTATGGTCAGAGGGCGAGAGTGGAGTAAATGTGATCTAGAGTTATTTTTTCTCTGGTTGCACAGGTGACATGCTGGTAGAAATGAGGTGAAATGGATTTCATTTTTCCTGCATTAAAATCCCAGGACACTAGCAGCGGCGCTTCTGGATGAGCATGTTCTTGTTTGTTTATAGCTCGTTGAGTGTGGTCTTAGTGCTAGCATCAGTATGTGGTGGTAAATAGACAGCTTCCAGTCCTGGTCCAGTCTTGTTGTGTCTGTTTGCTGTTTTTCATTAAAACCCTCCCGTGCATGCATGGCTGTGTGTCCCCAGTTGCCGCCCTGTGAAAGTCAATGGCTGTAGGGCACTGGCGGAGAAGGAAGTCCCGCCGCCCCATGTCTCCACCCCTTCAGTGGCATGGATGGAGTGGGCAGTAAGGGGCAAGGTGCTCACAGTATCTGTGAGGCTGGGCTGTCCAGCAGGAGGTGTCCAGGCTGGGGGAGGAGGCCATCCCACGGAGGTGGGCCAGGCATCCTTGGACAGAATAGGGAGAGAAAGCTGGTCAGATTGTGGCTCTCCCACGGAGGCTGGATGTTAATCCAGGTCTGTAACTGGAGGCAGGCCCAGATCTGGTCTGGCCTGTGGATCCAGGGCTGGAGCTGGATCAGGCAGTGTGGCAGGGACAGGGCTAGACACCAGACTCAGTGCTGGTTGTGGGTCTAGCAGTGATATGTCCTCAGGAGCCGGTGAAGGCGATGGACCTAGGACTGATGCTGGGTCAGCTGATGAGCCAAGGACAGGAACAGGCTTCAGACACAATGTTGGTTCTGAGTCGGCCAATGGAGATGGTCTGTCGACGGGAGTGGATTGCTGGACCAGGACTGGAACCAGGTCAGCCAGTGGGTCCGGGACAGGGCATCGGACCCAGGGCTAGGGCTGGGTCTGACAATGGGCCCAGGTCCGGGCTGAACTGGCCCTCCAGGACGGTAGTGGACATCGGGACCACTTGTGGAGGCACCGGCTGGGGTGCGGAGTGGAGCTCTGCCTGCTGCTGGGACAGCTCGGCCCTGTGGCAGTCGCTGGTCTGGCAGCACCACTGGTATCGGGTTAGCTGGCTGAAGCGCGTTGGACAGCATGATTTGGTGCAGCGCTGGCAACTGCTCGGCTGGTTCAAGGACTGGCAACTGGAGCCATGGAGGCCAGGTTGGTTCCGATGCAGGCCTTGGCATTTGAATAGATGCCCGCTGAAGCATTGGTTTTGGTGGCAGCCCTGGCTCCACCTCTGGAGGCCGCTGGGCTGACTGGCGAACTGGGAGCTGCGTAGCTGGCTGGAGCTAAGGGGTGCTGCATTGTTGGCTGGACATACAGTAGTCCTGGTGGTCGCCTGATGAGCCGAAGGCTGGCGAGGACACTGGCTGGAGAAACTCCTGGGACGCCGGAGTCCGGGTTGCCTCTCAACACGTGTGAATGGCGGCTGGACCAGTGGCCGAAAAGGTGGCTCTCATATGTGATAAAAAGCACAGAAATCTACTTAACATGAACCAGGTTTCCATCAAATCCTTTTTATGCGAGTAAAGTAAGTTGGATAAAAAATGTCACGACAGACCAGAAGGAAACTGCAAATTTGCTATTTTTTTTGTGACAAAATGATCAATAGAGTTGAAAATGCGATGGAAACCCATTTGTTTTTAATGTTGCATTTTCATGTGCACTACACAATCACGCACAGCTTTTTATCAGCAACAAGTCTATTTGATAGAAACACTTCTCCCCTGGGAAAATGTGCATACTGTTTTTCAACCTGGACTCAGGGGTAGGCCGAACATAGAAAATGTAAATGCGGACCACACAAATTAGTATAGTAAGTATTAATTTGTTGATATCATACTAAATTAATAATGGACAACTTAAAAATTGCAATTCAGACAAAATGTTATGAATTTGCAAACATATGATATGTTACGAATTCCAATTTGGTGTTCCTAACGTTAGCTGGGTGGCTAATGGTAACATTAAATAGGTGGCTAACGTTAGCCAGGCTAGGGGTTAAGGTTAAGGTTAGGGGAAGGGTTAGCTAGCATGCAAAGTAGCTACAAAGTAATACGTAGTTGCTAATTTGCAAAAATGCTAAAGTTGTCCCTGATGGAATTCGAACACGCAAACCTGACCAATCACCTTACTTTCGTTTTGTCTTAAGTAACAATCTGTCTTATGTAAACATACCAAACGTAACATATCATACTAATTTGAGTGTCCCGGATTTACATTTACTATTATTACGTCTAGTCTATGAGACCATGCTGTTTTTTTTGCGGATTTTAGAATATTCGTAATGAAAATCTTTCGCCAATTGGATGGAAACCTAGCTATTGACAGAGTCTATGTCCCAAATGGCACCCTATTCCCTATGTAGTGCACTACTTTTTTACCGGAGCCTGGACAATAGTAGTGCACTACTGCTACATAGGGAATTTCGTCATTTGGGACGCTCACAGACAGGTGAAAATGAACAGTGACTCATTTCGCCCATACATTATCTGGTACTTGGCAACGTTTTCCTATTAAAATACCTCTTGCTTTGGGCAAAACAAATCCATCTCCATTGGTGGTGTTAAGTGGAAATGTTTTGGAAAGAAAGGTGAGGGGAAGGGAGAGCGGCGAGTCAAATTCATTAATTCAGTTTGCTCTAAATGCCACATTCGTTTCAGTTAGGGCATAGGTCATTGTCTCGCCACAATTCAATATGTACACACAGGCAAAAACATCAGAGTCCTATAACTTTGAGCTAGACTACTCTGAATGACCAGGTACCTGTACCTTACAATTAGATGCCGATTATGGATGTCTGCTATAGTCTGTCTATCCGTCAATCTGTGAGTCTATCTGCTACAGACTGTCCCTATACCTACACTCCTGTATCAGATAGTAGTAGGATAATTAGATCAGTATTTGACATCAGTGGCCTTTCCCTCAGTCTAGTGTAGTCTAACAACACAGATAAGGACGTCTGGTTCCCAGAAAGAAGATTGGGGGAGAAGGATAGACATAAATTGCATTTGATGAACGTTTCTGAGGCATGATTACACCTGCAGGGATGATTCTGTGTTAATGACTAGGGTTGCAAAATTTTGGGAACTTTCGATTAAATTGCCTAGGTTTTCTAGAAATCCTGGTCGGAGGATTCCAGATTTCCTGCTTTTTCCTTCCTGAATTTATTGAAAGTTCCTGGAATCTTGCAACCCTAGTAATGACACACACAGTTGTACCTGGATGATCAGAGATGTGGACCAGGAAGATTATTAGAACTATTATCTTCCATGTGGGCAGTACAAGATAAAACATACTCTTTACAAGACTGAGGAGGTAAAAGGAAGAGTGTGTGTGTGTGTGTGTGTGTGCGTGCGTGCACTTGGCACGGAAGACAAGAGGCGCAACACATACAGTGCCCTTGCAAAGTATTCAGCCCCTTGACTTCTACATTTTGTTACGTTACAGGCTTATTCTGAAATGGATTACATTTTTGAATAATCTACACACAATACCCCATAACGACGAAGCTAAAAAAAAAAATTATAGAAATGTTTGCAATTTTTTAATTTTAAATTTAAATAATGAAATATCACATTTCCATAAGTATTAAAGCACCTTTGGCAGCGATTACAGCATCAAGTGTTCTTGGGTATGACGCTACAAGCTTGGCACACCTGTATTTGTGGAATTTCTCCCATTCTTCTCTGCAGATCCTCAAGCTCTATCAGGTTGGATGGGAAGCGTTGCTGCACAGCTATTTTCAGGTCTCTCCAGAGATGTTCGATTGCGTTCAAGTCCGGGGTCTGGCTGGGCAACTCAAGGACATTCAGAGACTTGCCCCGAAGCCACTCCCGCGTTGTCTTGGCTGTGTGCTTAGAGTCGTTGTCCTGTTGGAAGGTGAACCTTTGCCCCCAGTCAGAGGTCCTGAGCGCTCTGGAGCAGGTTCTCATCAAGGAGCTCTCTGTACTTTGCTCCGTTCATCTTTGCCTCAATCCTGACTAGTATCCCAGTCCCTGCCGCTGAAAAACATCCCCACAGCATGATGCTGCCACAACCATGCTTCACCGTAGGGATGGTGCCAGGTTGCCGCCAGATGTGATGCTTGGCACTCAGGCCAAATAGTTCAATCTTTGTTGTTTCATCAGACCAGAGAATCTTGTTTCCCATGATCTGAGAATCTTTAGGTGCCTTTTGGCAAACTCCAAGCGGACTGTCATGTGCCTTTTACTGAGGAGTGGCTTCTGTCTGGCCTCTCTACCATAAAGGCCTGATTGGTGGAGTGCTGCAGAGATGGTTGGCCTTCTGGAAGGTTCTTCCATCTCCACAGAGGAACTCTGAAGCTCTGTCAGAGTGACCACCTCTTTGACCAAGAGCCTTCACCCCCGATTGCTCAGTTTGGCCGGGCAGCCAGCTCTAGGAAAAGTTTTGGTGGTTCCAAACTTCTTCCATTTAAGAATGATGAAGGCCACTGTGTTCTTGGCAACCTTCAATGCTGCAGACATTTTTTAGTACCCTTCCCTAGATCTGTGCCTCAACACAATCCTGTCTCGGAGCTCTACAGACAATTTCTTCAACCTCAAGGCATGGTTTTTGCTCTGACGTGCACTGTCAACTGTGGGACCTTATACTGTTTTCGCTTTGTCATTATGGGGTATTGTGTGTAGATTGCTGAGGAAATTTTTTTATTTAATCAATTTTAGAAGAACGCCGTAACGTAACAAAATGTGGAAAAAAGAGAAGGGGTCTGAATACTTTCCGAAAGCACTGTACATACAGTATATGCATTCTCTTCCATTTTCAATTCACTTCCATTTTTATGTGTTAAGAGTATGTTTGTGGATTTGTTAGTCTAATATGTTGTGCTTGTGTGGATGGACATACTTATACTTCACTTTGAATCAAAGAAGGAAAAGAGCACAACAGACCATGCCAGAAAGGAAGTTAGTAGGGACAAGCAAAAAATGTCTTTGCCACGTTAATGACTACTCTGAACACAGTCACCCTTGATTCAGTGCCACTCTCCTTGTGATGCATAGAGTGAAAAGAAAAGAAAGCCCCCAAATGATTCCCATTGGTCCACCAACCCCGCTCCGCCTCCCCCTGAGAACCCGGTTTTCCTCATCCACGAATATCGTCAGTCTCTTCCAATCAGAAGACGCGACTTAGTATCATTAGCATTATCATTAACAAGCGCTATGAGATAAAAGACAAATCCCTCCGAGGGAAAACAGACAACATCTGGACTTCACTCAACGATATGTGTCCATTTCCTCAAATGACACCTCTACAGCGCTTTAAATCGATATGATAATCACAAAATGATTATACCTATGCGGCCTAGGAGCCAAAAAATTCAAGGGCTTAAATCAAGCACAACTGTGGTTCATAAAATGTCTACGTCCCAAATGGCACCCCATACATAGTGAACTATGGGCCCTGGTCAACAATAGTGCACTATATATGGAATACGGTCCCATTTGGGGTGCAACCATTGTATATGGGTGCATGTTTGATGTGATCAAAATTATGTTCATCCAGATCAATTGTTGTCAATGATGGCGCACATCCCAGCCTTAATGGGAACTGTCATACCGATGTGGAAACGATTTGGGTTAGGTTCAGCCCATGTCGTGAGAGAAGTGTGTCTCTTTGGTAATGAGCAAATAAGGCTAGATAGAGGAGGGCTAAAGAGGCATAATGGTTCTTGATTACTGCAGCATTAGTATGGAGGGACGCACCTTAGCGCGGGGCCTGATCTGAATCTTGCCACCTCTCTGCAAAATTGTGTTTTAAAAACACTCACCGTACTCGGTCTCACATCTGCTGACAACACACAGTGGCTGTGTCCCAATGGCGCCATATTCCCTATATAATGCACTACCTTTGACCAAAAGTAGTGCACTATAAAGGGAATAGGGTGACGTTTGGGACGAGCCGAGGACAATGTCTCGTCACTTTTACCAACACACACGCCTTCTCTCCACTACACTCTAACACGGAATTCCATATCGAACGCTAGCCTCTTCACCGTAGATCTGAGAGGATTGGCTACATATAAGCGTTACGGTAATTGCTTCTGATGGGTTGCCATTTTGCTTCCATCTATCCAATCCTCTCAGATCTAGAGTGTAGGGGCTAAGGGTCAATATGGAACTGAGTAGAGTCGCACTGTGTGTGTCTGGATCAGTGTTAAGTAGGGTTAATGTGTAGGTAATTACAAGTCTCTGAGCGAGAGAAGAGAGGCGAAGCCATAGCAAAAGAGGCAGAAATGCGTCTTCACTCTGATATAGCTAGTGGCATAGTCATTTCAACTGAAATAAGCTCAGGGTTTATGTTAATGTCTGTAAGATATGCAGGTCATACAGTCGGCCATGTTGGAATACGATGAGCGAGCTAATGCTAATCACATCACTAGTTTGACCTTTGAGAAATATGAAGGTAATGTCGGTATGCTAAGATCACGTATATGATCAACTGGAATATGCTAAGAGATCTAAGCTAAGTTAACCATATCACTAGCCTTCTACGAACCATCCTGTTTTCACAAGCTTACATTCGGTTTCACTAGCGAAACAGAAGGTAAGCCAAACAGAATGTACGCTCGTGAGATCAGGAGGGTTCGTATGAGGCTACCACATTACTTTAGTTTGGCATTTGAACTTGCTTTGTAAAGCACCTCCTCCTGTTGCGGCCTTCCTTATTGGCTCATTGGCTTCATTACAACAACAAATCGACAGCATGTGTGTGTCAACAACACACGTGTCGAATTCTCCATATGTGTACACACCAGATGTTATTTTCTTCTTGTTCGGCTGCTGAGTGGAGAATAAAAATGGTTGATGTTAAGTTGATAGTTGATTCTGATTGTAACAGTCCTGACCTATTTATGTTAGTTTTTATGTGTTTTTGGTCAGGGCATGTGTTTTGGGTGGGCAGTCTATGTTATCTGTTTCTATGTTGGTTTCGGTTTGCCTGGTATGGCTCTTGATTAGAGGCAGGTGGTTTGCATTTTCCTCTAATCAAGAGTCATATTTAGGTAGGGCATTCTCACTGTGTGTTGGTGGGTGATTGTCTCCTGTGTCTGTGTTATGTCTTACACCATACGGGATTGTTTCGGTTGTTCGTTTCGTTTCGGTTTATGTAGTCTGTTCCTGTGTCAGCGTGCTTCGTGTATATGTAAGTTCGTTTGTTCAGGTCTGTCTACATCGTTTTGTTATTTTGTTAGTTATATCCAGTATAGTTCGTTTTCGTCTTTGTCTATTTTGTTTATTTAATAAATCATTATGTGTTCAAACTTCGCTGCGCCTTGGTTCCCTCAATACTCCTCCTTTTCCGAAAATGGAGAGGAGGAGGAACGCCTTAACAGAATCACCCACCAACCCAGAGCCAAGCAGCGGAGTCAAAGGAGAAAGGGACAGGAAAAGAAGGAGCAATGGACATGGGACGATGTTCTGGATGGAAAGGGTGTCTACACATGGGAGGAGATCCTAGCGGGTAGAGATCGCCTCCCATGGGAACAGCTGGAGGCACTGAGGAGAGCGGAGGCTACCGGAGAGAGGAACCGGAGCTATGAGGGAACGCGTCTGGCACGGAAGCCGAAAAAGCCCGTAAGTAATTCCCAAAAATTTCTTGGGGGGGGGCTAGGAGATAGTGGGCCAAGGGCAGGTAGGAGACCTGCGCCCACTTCCCAGGCTTACCGTGGAGAGCGGGAGTACGGGCAGGCGCCGTGTTACGCAGTAGAGCGCACGGTGTCTCCTGTACGAGTGCATAGCCCGGTGCGGGTTATTCCACCTCCCCGCACTGGGAGGGCTAGATTGGGTATTGAGCCAGGTGTCATGAGGCCGGCTCAACGCGTCTGGTCTCCAGTGCGTCTCCTCGGGCCGGCATACATGGCACCGGCCTTACGCATGGTTTCTCCGGTTCGCCTACATAGGCCGGTGCGGGTTATTCCACCTCCCCGCACTGGTCGGGCAACCGGGAGCATTCAACCAGGTAAGGTTGGGCAAGCTCAATGCTCAAGAGTGCCAGTACGCCTCCACGGTCCGGTATTTCCGGCACTACCTCCCCGCCCCAGCCTAGTACCTTCAGTGTATACACTACGAACTAGGCTACCAGTGCGTATCCTGAGCCCTGTTCCTCCTCCATGCACTCTCCCTGTAGTGCGTGTATCTAGCCCGGTGCCTCCAGTTCCGGCCCCACGCACTAAGCTACCAGTGCGTCTCCAGAGCCCTGAACCCACTGTATCTTCTCCCCCTACTAATCCTGATGTGCTTGTCCTCAGCCCGGCGTCACCAGTGCCGGTACCACGCATCAGGGATAGAGTAGGCTTTGAGAATACAGTGTGCCCTGTCCCTGCTCCCCGCACTAGTAGGAAGGTGCTTGTCATTAGCACGGTGCCTCCAGTTCCGGCACCACGCACCAGGTCTACAGTGCGCCATATCCGGCCAGAGCCATCCGTCTCCCCAGCGCCATCTGAGCCATCCATCTCCCCAGCGCCATCTGAGCCATCCGTCTCCCCAGCGCCATCTGAGCCATCCGTCTCCCCAGCGCCATCTGAGCCATCCGTCTCCCCAGCGCCATCTGAGCCATCCGTCTCCCCAGCGCCATCTGAGCCATCCGTCTGCCAGGAGCCTGCAAAGCCGCCCGTCTGCCATGAGCCTGCAAAGCCGCCCGTCTGCCATGAGCCTACAGAGCCGTCAGCCAGACAGGAGCCGCTAGAGCCGTCAGCCAGACAGGAGCCGCTAGAGCCGTCAGCCAGACAGGATCTGCCAGAGCCGCCAACCAGACAGGATCTGCCAGAGCCGCCAACCAGACAGGATCTGTCAGAGCCGCCAACCAGACAGGATCTGCCAGAGCCGCCAACCAGACAGGATCTGCCAGAGCCGCCAACCAGACAGGATCTGTCAGAGCCGCCAACCAGACAGGATCTGCCAGAGCCGCCAACCAGACAGGATCTGCCAGAGCCGCCAGAGAGCCATGAGCAGCCAGAGCCGTCTGAGAGCCATGAGCGTCGAGAGCCGTCAGCCTGCCATGAGCGTCGAGAGCCGTCAGCCTGCCATGAGCGTCGAGAGCCGTCAGCCTGCCATGAGCGTCGAGAGCCGTCAGCCTGCCATGAGCGTAGAGAGCCGTCAGTCTGCCATGAGCGTCGAGAGCCGTCAGCCTGCCATGAGCGTAGAGAGCCGTCAGCCTGCATGGACCTGCCAGAGCCGTCCAAACAGGACCTGCCAGAGTCCTTCAGCCGGGATCTGCCCCTTGTCCCGGTGTTGCCCCTTGTCCCGGTGTTGCCCCTTGTCCCGGTGTTGCCCCTTGTCCCGGTGCTGCCCCTTGTCCCGGTGCTGCCCCTTGTCCCGGTGCTGCCCCTTGTCCCGGTGCTGCCCCTTGTCCCGGTGCTGCCCCTTGTCCCGGTGCTGCCCCTTGTCCCGGTGCTGCCCCTTGTCCCGGTGCTGCCCCTTGTCCCGGTGCTGCCCCTTGTCCCGGTGCTGCCCCTTGTCCCAGTGCTGCCCCTTATTCCGGTGATGGTCCTTATCCTGGTGCTGCCCCTTGTTTTTGTGCTGCCCCTTGTCCCGGTGCTACCCCTTGTCCCGGTGCTGCCCCTTGTTCCGGTGCTAGCTGATTATTTAGGGGAAGGTAATGTTTGGGTGGTCAGTGGTAGGGGTAGACAGAAGAGGGGAGTGACTATGGTGGTATGGGGACAGCGTCCGGAACCGGAACCACCACCGTGGTCAACTGCCCACCCGGACCCTCCCCTGGACTTTGTGCTGGTGCGCCCGGCGTTCGCACCTTGGGGGGGGGGTACTGTAACAGTCCTGACCTATTTATGTTAGTTTTTATGTGTTTTTGGTCAGGGCATGTGTTTTGGGTGGGCAGTCTATGTTATCTGTTTCTATGTTGGTTTCGGTTTGCCTGGTATGGCTCTTGATTAGAGGCAGGTGGTTTGCATTTTCCTCTAATCAAGAGTCATATTTAGGTAGGGCATTCTCACTGTGTGTTGGTGGGTGATTGTCTCCTGTGTCTGTGTTATGTCTTACACCATACGGGATTGTTTCGGTTGTTCGTTTCGTTTCGGTTTATGTAGTCTGTTCCTGTGTCAGCGTGCTTCGTGTATATGTAAGTTCGTTTGTTCAGGTCTGTCTACATCGTTTTGTTATTTTGTTAGTTATATCCAGTATAGTTCGTTTTCGTCTTTGTCTATTTTGTTTATTTAATAAATCATTATGTGTTCAAACTTCGCTGCGCCTTGGTTCCCTCAATACTCCTCCTTTTCCGAAAATGGAGAGGAGGAGGAACGCCTTAACACTGATAAAGGACTTGATTTATTTCTTTGGATAAGCTGAGACACAACGACGACTTCATCTCCCTGGATTAGAAAAGTGTAGATAAGTCAAAGTTTGCAACCCAAATGGTATCCTATTACCTACATAGTGCACCTCTTTTGACCTGTTGAACAGTAGTGCACGATATAGGGAATGAGGTGCTATTTGGGACGTAGCCACAATCATTCAGCAGGGTTTGTGAATTAAATGGAGACAATTAGGGATATTATCTGTCTGGAAATTCAGATCAAACGCAGTAATTGGTGTTGTTGGTGTTGTTCCGCGAGCGTGAATTACAACAGTTTAGGCTCAGGGCATCTGGGAGCTTGGCTACACAGCGTTTTAATTCGGCATCGCAAATAATGACAACAGATGCAAACAGACACACACACACACTCCATCCCTCTCAAAAACACAGGCGTGGATGTGTACGCGCAAGCGCAGACAAACAGACGCAAGCCACTGTGGACATGGTGGAGCCTGAGTGAATGTCAACTCATCTACTATCACCAATAGATCAATTTGCCACCGTAGGTCCTAAATGTCAGTCTTGTCACTGAAAATGTCACATTTTGTTGGTGATGTGGGACAGAATGGGGAAAAATATTATTCCCTGTCAATTCTCCACTTCTCAAATTAGTCCACCCAACAGGAATTACAACTTATTAAAGCTTCATATAGCATACATAAACAGTTCACAAGCACTTTAAAGATGCTTCACAAATCCTCTATAAGCTTATGTCATACTCTACAAGGGGTGTTAAAAGGGTGACATAACAGCTCCCTATGTAGGTCAGTACATTGCCAAATATGACCAAACATTCTGAGGTAGAGAGCGAAGGGCTACCATTGGATAAAATATGTCAGACATCCCAAAGGAGCTCAATGCTCAACTTCCAACTTCGATTTCCGTCGCCGGTAACAACACTTTTTTTGTATTTTCTTTTATACTTAATCCAGTTTGCTGGAGCCTTTGTTTGCAGTGCCTCTCTGCCTCAGAATACCCAACTGTTTCCGAGGATGAGGGGTAAAGAGCCTGGTTAATGCCTTCTTTTGTTCCTAATGCATCGCTAATAGACTAATGAGGGATCTCATTAGGCAATTTACTCCACAATTATTCTCTCCTTTGTGGGTGGAAAAGGAAGATGGAGGAACATGAAAGTGGGAGAGAATGCATAGTACATCATGAGAGAGTGGACTTTAGCTTAGAGACAATTAGGCTTGGGCCACACACACGGACAAATTCACTTCAATACAATATGTTCCTTCCTTACTAGGCTGCTTCATATGGTTGTGCAACAGTACAGTCTACATACAGACTGCTCTTCCAATGAGGTAAAAGTGGGTTTTCAAAAGCTTATTCAATCTAATATGAGCAGCACTCAACTGTGCGGGAAGTAGCTCAAGAGAAAGATAGACATAGGAAAGGTCAGGGTGGGGAATATATATAGATACAATTGGAGGGGGAGATCAAAAGAGGGTAAGATAGAGAGATTGTTCTTTTTAATTGCACTTTTCAATGCCAAAGAACAAAGAATTAGGAAGAATGATTATGTGTGTGTGTGTGTGTGTGTGTGTGTGTGTGTGTGTGCGAGGGAAAAAGAGTGAGAGAGAAAGTAAGAGAAAACGAGCAAGCAAGCGAGAGAAAGAAGGAAGAATAACCAATGCCTTTTGAGAGCACCACAGCACAACCTGCCTATAAGGCCAAACCACAATGCTTTGTTCTCAGCAGGCTGTGAAATGGCCTTTGAAATAGAGGTAAGCCCATTAAGTGACGACTATCCAGGGTCCATCAGATCAGCTTCACTTTGCAGATGTTGGTTTCTCTTCTATACAGCTTTTGTCCAGTTGCTAAGGTAATGACACAGATACACATAATTCCTTACCGGTACACACACATTTTAAAACATACACTCTTTCTCTCTAAAAAAATACACTCGTTCTCTCTAAAGAATACACACAAACCCACCCCCCACCACACACATAATATGCGGTACATCCCGGTTAATGTACGTGAATGCTGTCACCCTCATTAGCAATTAATTTTTTAAACATGAATTTGCATAAGTTAGATTCGTGTTTATTTTGTGAAAACAGACATAATGGTATGACTTCCAGACATAGGTTGCGCCCCCAAATGTCAACCTATTCCCCGTTTAGTGCACTACGTTTGACCAGGGCATACAGGGCTCTGGTCAAATGTAGTGCACTACTGTATATAGGGAACAGGGCACCATTTGGAACGTAACCATAGAGATGGACAAGTGAGAGCTCTCTGTTGACAAAGAGCAGCTGTTGTTTATCAACAGCAGATGGAAATTGCCACTTTCCACTCTCGCATCTTTTGAGGGAGATAGACTCAATTATGATGATGGTGTCTTTGAAATCTGTGATTGCATTAGCGAAAGAGAGAGGGGGTGAGAGAACGAAGGAACGAAAGAGGGGGGAGAGAGAATGTGTGTGACAGGGACAGACAAATCGAGAGAAAGAGAACGAGAGAGGCATAACAGAAACATAGAGAGACCCATGGCATTATCGTCAGCCGTAAAAGGAGAGGGATGGGGTTTGGAATGAAAGCCAACCGGCTCATTAGAATTATCTCTCTTGTGATGCTGCAGTTAGAGGTCAAGGGTCATAGGAATGGAATGATGAGCTGACATATCTCCACATCACATCAGCAAACTTATTTCGGTAATAAGATTGTCCATTATGATTCTGAACACACATATGTATGTTTTTTCTCTCCATCTAAATCCAGAAAAACAGTCAGATACTCTCGGCAGTGAGTTGTGACATGAATACAAAACAGATCGTAACGCCCAGCCAGTGGTTTAACTGGGCAGATGTCACATACTTTATTATCTCCAGGGGGTGCTTTATGTATGATAATTCAGAACCAGAGCCTAATGGTTTGTGGAATCAGTCATGACCAGCCCAGCTGACCATTATAGGCCTACTATAACACTAACAAGGCATTGCACAATTGATCAGTAGGCTACATACTGAGTTGACTTGTTATTTGTAGCTCTGGTCCAGGTTGCTGGTACGTGTTTGTCCACAACTGTGTACTAATGACCTGGACCAGAGCTAGGCTATTTGGTGTTGCAGCAAAAGTGAGTGTGCAAAGAATAACATTTCATTTTAACAAGAGTAAACATCACCCATGGCGCCGGTGAAATCAGAGCACTGTATGCCTAGCCTGGTCCCAGATCTGCTAGTGCTCTTGCCAACTCCATTGCTGCCATTGTCAAGCCAAACATGACTTGAGTGACAAGGAGTTGGCATGAGAGCACAAACAGACAAACAGACATCCCATGTCATCCCATGTGGAGGACGAGGAAAGCCAACATGGGCATACATGACCAGAATATTCCAACAATTCAATACAAAATCTAGCCCTGTGGTCTCAGATCTAATTGGGCTGTCTTGCCAACTCTTAGGCTAAATGGCCATTGTCATTGTCACACAACGGCTACAGAAGGCTGTTAACAGACAGCACAAACACGTCTTTAGTGTGGAAAGGGAACACATGTGCTACTTTTAATTTCATAAACGAAACGCAGTTAATTTATTAGCCTGGCTACACTTCAAAATGTGGATATGAGGTGACTACCTTTGGACATTGTGGCACAAACAACAATAATGAATCACATCCTTACTCCGGAGATACCACGTACTCCCATTTGATTAACATTAACCTTGCAGAGGAACTTTATAATTGCCTTGCAGAGGAGCAGAGTTTATTAGAATACAATCACAGTGGCAGCACAACCTCATTGATTAGGGGGCTTTCGTGCCATAGATTTAATTACACCAATGAAAGAAAAGGACCACTCCACACTCTCCACAGTTCGATGTACGCCCACATGCACGCAAACACACACACGTGCTGGCGCTTAAAAATGTATATAGCTATCCCCTTGCAGTCTTCCCAGATTATTTTAATAGAGCCGCTTCATAAAAGTTTCAAAAGGGAAATTAAGAGACACGTTTCAACGTGTAATTATTCATCATACACGTGTGCCAGTTTTTGTTATCAATTAACATGTAATACATAGCCTATTCTGTGTAAACTACATCGAGCGCGTAACCTTGTTG
This sequence comes from Salvelinus fontinalis, assembly GCF_029448725.1. Taxonomy (NCBI): domain Eukaryota; kingdom Metazoa; phylum Chordata; class Actinopteri; order Salmoniformes; family Salmonidae; genus Salvelinus; species Salvelinus fontinalis. Next base: position 47,214,788 of record NC_074678.1, on the reverse strand, counting down.
GTTACGCTCATCGTTTTTTATACTTTTGTAGCCTAACGCATGATCAATGCAGTCCTTATCATCCGTGTAAGAGCTTCTGCATGCTACTCCTAGCAGAACTCGGCTAGGCGAAGTGAATGTATGTGCCTCGCATACTAGTGATGGGTCGTTCGCGAACGAATCGGCTCTAGGTGAACGTTGGGAGCCGGCTTGCATATCAGAAGAGCCTAATCTATTTATAAAAATATTTAAAAATTAAGACATGAATAATCAAAAGATTTAAATGACTAGAATTAACCAATTCAAAGAACGAAAAAATAAATAAAATATTATAGGCCTAAATGCTCAAGCGCACACACATATTCGTTCTGACTGTCTGCTCAGACTAACAGCCTCACCTGTTGTTCCTGTCAATCAGACACGCAGTGTCAACCAATGAACCAAAGATGCGTGAGGGAGGGCTGAGCCAACTCACTCACAGTCACACACTTAGCAGCCGAGGAGAGTGGAGGAAGGACAGCTGTGAAAACAGCTGGAAAATGAGTCGGAAGCACAGTAGAATTTGGATGCATTTTGATAATGTAGACAATGTTAGAGCACAGTGTAGAATTTGCCAAAGCAAAATCTCATATTAAGATGGTTCTACGCACAACCTACACCGGCATATGAGAACTGTGCACCCAGCTGTGAAGCTAGCTGTCTCGGAGCTGGGCCTGCTAGTGATAGTGGTGGAGCCAGCACCTCAACACGTGGAGATGTATCCACTCAGTTAAGTAGGCCTACTCCGAGACCCACAGAAATGCGGTCTGTCTGTACCAAAACAATGCCAAATTGATATTGCATTGGCTAAAATGATTGCCACTGATTTCCAGCCATTTTCGATCATGGAGGACAGAGGTTTTAGAAATTATAGCAATAGTCTAAATCCAATGTACACAATTCAAAGCAGGAAAACCCTTTCAAAATCACTTATTCCACAACTCTATGAGAGCACACAGGCTTCAGTGTGGGAAAGAGTCCAAAAAGCTACTGCAGTTTGCCTTACCACTGACTGCTGGACATGTAACCACTTCTTACATGTCACTTCATTGAAGATATTTCGATGTCTAGCTGTCTTCTGGACTGCTTTGAGTTCAGCGACAGACACCTCAGAAAACTTGGCAGAGGAACTGTTGAGAGTGGCCTGAGAATGGCAAGTAGATGGAAAAGTGGTCTGTTGTGTTAGCGACAATGCAGCTAACATAACCAAAGCCATGAAAATTTTGAAATGGACCATCATCCATGTCTTGCCCACACAATCAACCTGATTGTAAGAGATGCTCTGAAGGGGGTGAAGCCCACTGTGGACAAAGTGAAAGCAGCTGTGGAATACTTTCATAGGAGCACAGTAGGTGCTGAAAAACTAAAGTCTACATGCCAGATGGGGATGCCTGAGCTGAGGCCTAAACAAGACTGCACAACAAGGTGGAATTCAACATTTTATATGTTGAAGCGGTTTCTTGAGTCAAAGGATGCCATCATCTCTACCCTGGCCATTGTCAATGCACCTGTTGATGCTCTGACCCAAGAGGAATGGGAGGTGGTGGAGGAGGTGCAGAGTCCTGGAACCCTTTGAGCAGGTCACTGTGGAGATCAGTGGAGAGAGGTACAGTAAGCAGTTATTACTGCATCATTATTTAATCCAGTATTATATATGTTATGAGCAGTAGATGAGAATGTAGTATCAGTAGACAAAACATGAACCTGAACTAATTCAGCTCTGTGACAGCCTCAAAAATGATACTCCTGTGTAAGGGTCTGCAGCAAATCACAGCAGGCCGCCAGAGAGAAGCAAATGTAACCACAGGACATGTGACAGAGTCGATGGATACCCTATGTTCATCAATGGACAGAAAGTTCCACAGAATGGAATATAATCACGTGCTATCAGAAACCGCTGCACTTGACCCCAGGTTTAAGAAGTTTGCCTTCAGTGATGCAAGAGCGATTGATGAGGTTCTTCAAAGAATAACCTCAGCAGCAGGGAGGGACAGACCCAGCAGTCAGCAAGCTCAGGCACCAGGGCAACAGGAAGAAGAGGGATCAGATGGAGCAGAAGCACCAGCAGTAGTGCCACAAACGTCTGCTGTTTGGATGCTGTTTGACGAGAGAGCAACTGGGGGTGCAGCACGAAGGAATCCCTCAGCAGATGCCATAATGGAGGTCCGATCCTATTTGGAGGAGCCCAAAGATCTGCAGATCCTCTGACCTGGTGGAAGAACAAGGCCTCTGTCAACCCACGGCTTACTAAAGTCATGACAGGGAGACTCTGCATAGTGGCCACATCCGTTCCCTCTGAGAGGGTCTTCTCAAAAACAGGACAAATAATTACTGAGAGAAGAAAACGCATCAGCCCCTCGAAAGTGAGGCAGCTTGCATTTCTGAATGCAAATCTCTCATAAAGGCAAAATATGATCAGCATTGCTGTGTGCTGCTGGTTATAACATAGCAATAAAGGAGAGAAAAGAGGGACCAGTTTAATGTTTTAAGTGGGATGCTGCAGTTTTGCACATTGTTATTTATTTTTCTTTGATATGGTGCAATATTCTATTATTATGCTGTTCAGATTTTATTAGTTTTGAATGGTTAGATTTATATGCACTTTGTTTATATACATTAAAAAGTTATACTTTAAATGCCAATGTTTAAAGCATTATTTTTCATAACAAACCAATGCATTTTTAAATACTTAGGTTAAGGTAGAGTAATGATTTAATTTAATAATTTAATTAGAATTGTTTTAACACAAATCATAGTCAAACTATCGCAAACTGCTTGATTTGAAAAAATACAAAACATTTTTTTTTTAAAGAGACGGCTCTTTTTGGTGAGCTGAGCCGAACGAGCCGGCTCACTGAAAAGAGCCGGAATGCCCATCACTATCGAATACTCCTTTAAAAGACCTTCACTTGATAAACGAGAAAAACAAAGCGGAAATAGTACTATTTGTCCCTCTTGAGACGCCGTAGTGTACGCTTCATCAAACTAGTTTGAATTAGTCTAAGATAACTGTAATTAATTTAGACGTTTTTGCCGAGGAGGTCTTAGTCCCGCAATTTTACATCTAACTAAGATGTTTGTTGCATTATTTCTCGAGGGAATTTTTTTTCATGAAAACGAGTTTTATGTCCTTGAATGACAACAAACACTTCATTGAATAATCCCTACTGTTCACCAATCAAACTAAGGGGCGTAGAATTCGGCTACCGAACTTCTGAACTTCGGCTTGCCTCAAGAAAAAAAATGACGAATAGCCGAAAAAAACCTTGCTGAAGACCAAAATGAACAAAAACGTCACAATATATGCACAATCCAATAAGTGATACTGTGGTTTAAAAAAAAAACACTTCAAATACTCACAGATGGAGCCAAAGATGTCGCGAAAAGAATCCAATAGACAAGGACGCACATCTTGAGTGTTCAAAGCTGTTTGAATGCGCCAGATCAACTCAGCTCACAGTCCACTCTTACTGAACTGCTGTCTATTTAAATAAGTCTCCATGCATCCTTTATCATAGACAGACAATGACGTGCACTAAGGCAGGCAGCGGGAAGCCTCTCTCTCCACCACCCTGAAATATTCATCTAAAACCATCTGCTCTCTGCTGCTTCGGAGCCTGCGCGTGCCACTTGTGGTCTGCACAAGCGTCTCGCACTACAAAGTCACATTTATGAAGCAAAAATCTATCAAAACTAACACCTGTGTAAACTTTTATTACGGGTTTATGCTTGTGCGTCAAACCAAGTGTCCTATTAAAGTCCATTCCTTTGTCGTGCGTAATTGGGACATTTCTGTAAGCATCTAGGGGTGGAATAATGACCATTTCCACTTTGGATAGATCACCTGTAGACTGGAATGAACGTTATGTATTTTATCACAATTGCATCTAAAATACTGACCACACCAACAGCGTTTCGTGCACGAGCGTTGCAAAAAAATTTTTTTTACACGTTATTCAATCATTTCATCCAAACTGCTCGTGCGCGTCTACGTAGCTAGGCGCCTAAAATAGAACGTGGCTCTATTTTAGACACTTGACCCGATGCAAGTTCCGTCTCTCCCATCTCATTGGTTTTTAGGAGGACATACACACGTGGGTGATTGAAAGATTTAGGTGTCCCGACCAGTTGGTTGCGATAATGCACCGTAAAGTTGGTTGCCAACCGCCATATAAAATCCAAAGAAAAAGAAGAGAGATACTAAAAACGAACTAGGTTTCCCCTTTTATCTGTGGATTAATTGTTGGAGTAGAGAACACATGATTTTGTGTGACTCAAAATCCTACAATGATCTAGCAAAAAAAAGGACCTCAAATAACAACCCAATTTTTATATCCCTGACCAAATTAGCTAGCAATAGCAAGTTTCGACCTGTCCCTAATGAATATAGTTCTTCACAGTTCGTTTTGATATTTCAACCTGCATGTCCTGAACGCATCTGGTGGGGATAGACAAACTCAACATACGCACAGTGGCGGACGCGCAGAGCCGGATTGGTCATCATATAAATCAATACGTAATGAGATGAAAGCACATTGCGCACTCAATTAACCGGTAGCTCCAGCGCATACGTGAATGCACGTTTTTGTCCCAGCACATATCATTCTTGTCACTGCTTCCCCTCATGCTGCGTTGATGCATAGTCTCCAACTGAAAGGCACCGTTGGCCCTCGACAGACGAAACAGTGGCCAGGTGAGAGGGAATGCCAAGACGTAACAGAGTTGTGAAGAGGAATTAGGCTTGGAGTGGCAAAACCCCTGGTCCTGCAAAAAGCTTTAGGGTTGAATGGCATTCATTTCAACGCATCACACAAATCTGTGTACTCATGTAAGGCTTAAAATGACCACAGAGAGAAATTGCAGTGTCCTCAGAAAACACATTGAAATTGAAACCCTGAAAACCACTCTACACACAGAAAAAAGGGTCTACCTAGAACCACAGGGTTAGCTGATGGACGTAGCCCCTTATTTTCTAAAGACTGTCAACCTGGAATAGGTGTGATGAGTTAGGAAGTGGAAGAAAGTGACATCATTAACAAACTTTATTTTAAAGTTGAACTGTACATTTTACCGGTACCGTAACCATTATAACAGTGAGTGCTAAGATAAAGAATATGATGGTGACTGACTTGGAAGCAGTTTTTTAATAAAATACATAGGATATCTTTCCCAGCACAACCACCATCAAACAGACTTGGTTTAAAATACAATTCCTTGTGACTTTGTAAATCATTATTATTGTTTTTCATTCCAAAAAGTGCAAAACTGTAGAGAAAATACGAGGCTTTGTATACAAATTGCACAAATTTAGACCACTCATAAAATCTTAGAAATTGAAAACAGTTCTTTACAAAAGCAGCATCCGATTTAGCCCTTGACTCTTTGGTGTAGGGTGAAGTTGCCCCTAGAACCTGATCTTGGGTCAGTATTGCATTTTCCCCTCTAATGGTTATCGTTAGGATTGGGGAAAACATCACTCCGGACCTTGCTTCATTAGTAAAAAACATTGGTAAACTCCTTGAATAGACAGTATTGTAAACAAGGTGGTCATGCCTTATTACCATAGAGACTAATAGAGAAAGACAACGATCAACTTAGATTAGTGACAAGAAAAAACACAAGATCTAAAATGTATGGCTATAACAAAATTCTAAACTCCCTTACAAAGATATATTACAAAATCATATTCCTATGATGGTATATAATATAAAGGCCTGCTATTATAAACAGTTCAGATATTATCCAGAAAGACCTTACACAAACATAAGCTTGCCATGGTACACTACACCAGCAATTCTCAACTGGTGGGTCGCAACCCAAGGTTTTGAATGCGTCTCGGGTTTATTTTTGACAAATATTTATACCAGTCAAAAGTGTGCAAAGCTGTCATCAAGACAAAGGGTGGCTGCTTTGTAGAATCTCTAATATAAAATATATTTTGATTTGTTGAACTCTTTTTTAGTTACTACATGATTCCATGTGTGTTATTTCATAGCTTTGATGTCTTCACTATTATTCTACAATGTAGAAAATAGTAAAAATTAAGAAAAACCCTGGAATAAGTAGGTGTGTCCAAACTATTGACTGGTACTGTATATATATATATATATATGGAAGAAATACTCCAGTCTGAACTTAAATCAAGTAGAAGATGTGTAGAAATGATAATGAATTAAAAAATATATATAATTTAATCTCTGAAAAATCTTTTTTCAATCACCATATTTCAATATATAGCTATTAGCAGTGCATTTTTTTGGTTGATTTTGTCGTCTCAAACTAGTGAGTTTAAAATTCTTCATCAAGAATATGGGCAAAATTGAATTAACGACAATGAAAGAGGTGGGAATGTTTTTCCCTTGTCATATAATTTCTACATGTACTATTAATATTGCATTAAACATGGTTTTTTGGCACATTTTGCAACCGAGACAACCTGGGTCAATTTGGGTCCCGAGGCAAAACCAGTTGAGAACCACTCCACCGTGCCCTGAGGTGCTCCTTGAGGATAGCCTTTGGTTAAGTATTATTCCATGAGGATAGCCTATGGCTAAGCATTATTCCTTGAGGATAGCCTATGGCTAAGCATTATTCATTGAGGATAGCCTATGGCTAAACATTATTCCTTGAGGATAGCCTATGGCTAAACATTATTCCTTGAGGATAGCCTAAACATTAAAGAAGTAGAAGCACTGTATACAACAGTGGATTCTTAAAGATGCTGAGTATAGCACGAACTGGCTATCCAAAACACATGTCAAATCTGCACACGTGAAAAGACAATGTGCCATCTCGGCACTTAACTTTTCATTTTCACAGTGCAGTTTTTGTGTGTCTTGTAATGGAAACATAATTTTACAAATTAATGTTATAAGAGAAGTAATCCCTTAAAGGCAAGGATTGGCACCTGCTTTGTCAGTGAGTGAAATTGAGCTTGGCAATAGATCATAATAGTTGACAGTGTGCTGTAATAATATAATATAGTGTGCTTTAAAACAATAGTATTAAGTTAAAATAAGAGAAGTTAAGACATTGTCTTTTACAACAAAACCATTTGAAAATGGATTTCTCTCCGGGATATAAGCCCCGCTTGTGCTTTTTACATGACATTAAAGATGGCGGTCTCATCTGAAAACACGAAATATTGACTAACTTGAGGAAAGGCTATCGACGGTCGCAGAGAGAGGTCCTTCATAGTGTTCAATTCACTCAAACGGTAGGCTTCAAAAGTCCCACCCGACACAAGAATTTGGTAGCAAAGCTTTCAATCCCCCTGTACTGCTGACTGTCGACCCGCACTTCATTCTGCTCCCTCAGCATCACAGCATTTTGAGGATGCTCCAACGTAACGGCCTCCTCCTTAACAACGTGTTGTTTTTGTAGCTTGAAACAGATGCTCTATTCTACAGTGTCCCCTACTGATGGTGTGATTAAAATGTATGCAGTTGCTCAAGAAGAATCCTCTCACCTGCGGACACTGTGCTAAGTCCATGGTAGAAAGAAAATCAGAACTAATAACATTGTATAAATGTGTGGTCATCTTAAGTAGTGTATAATAACTTCTCCATCTGTGTTTAACAAGACCGTGTACTTATAAGGTAAGCATTTGAACCCCTTAGCTGTGGTTAGGTTTTGCTTTTGAATTTCACCACCGAATCTCAGTGAGGAGTCCATTAGGTCAAACCATTTGACTTAAGAGCGAACCGCTATGTCTGTAGGGTGTTTGTGCTCCAACTAAAACATAACTAACACACTCCAGAACATAAAAGCACTAGTGTTAAAAATATAGGGATCCTACAAAAAACAATTCGGACTAAAACAGCAAAACTAAACATAAAATACTTGGTGGGGAACACAAAAAAAAAGAAGCACATGAAATCCTTAAATTAAATACCTGTAAAAATGAAATGGACACATTGTCCTCCCTCTGTAACCTCTCCCTCCCTCCATTCCCCTATAACATTTACCCTGCGTATGTGTCCACTGTCAGTCTTAAAAATCACTTCCGTCGTAAGTAACCGGCTTCTCGAGTGTCAAGTGGTAGAGGACTTTCTTGGAGATGAACCTGTGAGGATGTGATGAAGAAGTAGAACAAAATTAAATATGCAACATTAAGATTATACAATCACAAGCAATTAGTACAGCGCAGTACTTCATTGTACTTCAGTACTTTAGAGCCGTCATCCTTCACCACAAGGGCACCTGGGAACTGGATACTGACTTGATGCTCGCGATAGATGTTCTACACAAGCGCAAGCTACCACGAGGAGGAGGATTTCAGTGTGAGTGTTGAAGGGTTTTGCGTGAGTACGGGTAAGCGCATGAATCTTTTGCCTGTCGTATGCTGATAAGAAGTTGTCAAAGGGATAACGCTCTGCTCCACACAAGCACACGTAATGTTAAAGAACTCTGAGTGAGTATGGGCAATAATAATAATGTACATCTTTAGCGTATCGAACCTTGAGAAGGAGTTGTCGAAGATGAGTGTGTAGAGACCAGGGTTCCTGACTTTCAGCCGGCCTTGGATGGCCTCTTTGTGGGAGTTACAGCGAGTCAGAGGAATCAGCACCTGAGAGCAGAGCATTAGAAGATGTCTGTAAAGTCCTAGATTTGAATGCTATTACTCAATACAATGTTGTCTACGTCAGGGGTGTCAAACGCAATTCCTGGAGGGCCGTGTGTATGCTGGTTTATGCTATTTCTTGTCAATGCGTGTCCAATTAAGACCTAGACAACCATGTGAGAGGAGTTCCTAACAAACAAATGACCTTAATTGATCAATCAAGTACAAGTGAGGAGCGAATACCCATAGACCGAGTGTCCAGAAATTGAGTTTGACAACCCTGGTCTATGTACTATTTATGTGTAAAAAGTGCCCACAATCGGTTTTGTATTATCATATTTCCAATTAGTTAACAGTATATGTATGTAGAATCCAGGGTAACTTAGGTCACACAAGATTTTAAAGTATTTCACATTTTGTCTAAAAACCCGCTTCAAAAATCATTGTAAGCGGAACAGAAAAAAAGATGATTGTATTGACATTCAGACAGGAAAGGAGGTGTCTTCTCAGAACAACCGTTGTTGCCCTTTTACACAAACTGTAGAAACAAGCTTGAGAAACAGACTACTTAAAACACTCATTGACTAGAATGATGAGTCAATTATTTATTCTCATCAGCAGTTGAAGCCGATGGAAACAAACCCTATCCGACTGACAAGCAAATTGTCTGGATTAAACTCAGTGGTGTAAAGTACTAAAGTAAAAATACTTAAAAGTACTACTTAAGTAGTGTTCTGGGGTATCTTTACTTTACTATTTATGTTTCTGACAACTTTCACTTTTACTTCACTACATTCCTAAAGAAAATAATGTACTTTTTACTCCATACATTTTCCCTGACACCCAAAAGTACTCGTTACATTTGAATGCTTAGCAGGACAGGAAAATGGTCCAATTCACCCCCTTATAAAGAGAACATCCCTGGTTATCCCTACTGCCTCTGATCTAGTGGACTCACTGAACACACATGCTTTGTTTTGGGGTACTTTCCCCACCCCTTCTTAAACTTGGGGCTGTTCTGAGCAGAATGAGCCCATGTTCACCATATTGTAAAGACAATAGGCCACTAAAAGTTGCACCTGAATCCATTCTGGGCAAAACAAAATGACGATGTGTTTCAATAAAGGGCCGTGCATGAATATTATTACCATGTTACTGAATGTATCAAGAGTACTTTCAGATTTCGTTATCAACAAATGGCTGTGAAAAAGTACAGTAAAGATAAAATGCAGATAAAAGTCATTTCCAAATTCAGTCGTGTCAGGTCAGGTAAACTGCTGTGTCCTCACCTTTGTTTTGAAAATGGCACCATAATCTCCAAAGTGTTCCCTTTATACCATGGCTATGCATTATGCGTCAAATATTTTGTTTCTGTTAGAAGCATTTCAATTTGGCCCTGTCTATAATTATTTAACTAGGCAAGTCAATTAAGAACATATTCTTATTCACAATGACGGCCTACCGGGGAACAGTGGGTTAACTGCCTTGTTCAGGGGCAGAACGACAGATTTTTACTTTGTCAGCTCAGGGATTCGATCCAGAAACCTTTCAATTACTGGCCCCACGCTCTAACCACTAGGCTACCTGCCTATATGGACACCATATAGGCCAATTCCCTGGAGTGTATGGGGCTACCTGAGCTACACCAGGCTGCTTGCTCTCTTCATGAATGAAAGGGGAATAAAGAGCTTTGCTCTCAGCAGGGGGAGTTGCTCTCCCATTTACACTGCTCCAGGGTGAAGTTTCCCCTAGGTACACTTCTAGGATCAGATTTCCTTCCCTAAATCCTAGCCTTAACCATTAGTGGGGAAATGTAAAACAGGCCCAAGATATTGTATGTATTAAACGTCTCCCAGCAGAAGTGCCAATTTAGGATCAGTTTTCCCTTTAAGATCACAACAAATAAGATGACATATTTTTTACATTTTTATTTTACATTTATTTAACTAGCCAAGTCAGTTCATAACAAATTCTTATTTTCAATGACGGCCTAGGAACAGTGGGTAAACTGCCTTGTTCAGGGGCAGAACGACAGATTTTTACCTTGTCAGCTCGGGGACTCGGTTTCGGTTACTAGTCCAACGCTCTAACCACTAGGCTACCTGCCGCCCCATAGACAGGGGAGACCTAATCCTAGAAGATCAACTCTCGCAAACCGAGACGCTTGACACATCCCCTAAATCAAATAAAGCCTTGACGACTGCAGAAAGCCCTGCCTGTACACACAGTAGCTCTCCAGGACCAGGGTTGGTGATTGACCACTGGTCTAAGAGCTGAGCTGGGGCGTGGTTGTCCTACCTTGGATTGTTCCACGGGGACGTCGGCGGTCACACGGTACACCATGCTGAACGAGATGCTCTTGGGCTCCGAGGAGAACATCCAGCTCACGGTGGGGCTGCAATCGACCACGACGATGGAGATCACGCTGTAGCAACTGGACTTGACAAAAAGCTCCCGGGAGCCATCGCCAAACTGAGAGATGTCGTCGATGCTGAGAGGGACGACCAGACTGGAAACACAACATATCAAAATCAAATCAAATCTTATTTGTCACATGCCCCCCCCCCCCCCGCAAAAAAAAGTAAGAGATAAAAATACAAATAATAAAGGCGCAGCAGAAAATATCAATAGCGGGGCTATATACAGGGGGTGCCGGTACAGAGTCAATGTGCAGTGTGTAGGTAGAGTTATTGAAGTGACTATGCATAGATAATAACAGAAAGTAGCAGCAGCGTAGAAGAGGGGGAGGGGGGGGGCAATGCAAATACTCTGGGTAGCCATTTGATTAGCTGTTCGGAAGTCTTATGGCTTGGGGGTAGAAGCTGTTTAGAAGCCTCTTGGACCTAGACTTGGCGCTCTGTTACTGCTTGTCGTGCGGTAGCAGAGAGAACAGTCTATGACTAGGGTGGCTGGAGTCTTTGACAATTTTTAGGGCCTTCCTCTGACAACGCCTGGTATCGAGGTCCTGGATGGCAGGAAGCTTGGTCCCGGTGATGTACTGGGCCGTACGCACTACCCTCTGTAGTGCCTTGCGGTCGGAGGCCGAGCAATTGCCATACCAGGCAGTGATGCAACCAGTCAGGATGCTCTCAATGGTGCAGCTGTAAAACCTTTTGAGGATCTGAGGACCCATTCCAAATCTTTTAAGTTTCCTGAGGGGGAATAGACTTTGCCGTGCCCTTTTTATGACTGTCTTGGTGTGCTTGCCCCATGTTAGTTTGTTGGTGATGTGGATGCCAAGGAACTTGAAGCTCTCAACCTGCTCCACTACAGCCCCGTCGATGAGAATGGGGACGTGCTCGGTCCTCCTTTTCCTGTAGTCCACAATCATCTCCTTTGTCTTGATCACATTGAGGGAGAGGTTGTTGAACTTGCACCACACGGTCAGGTCTCTGACCTCCTCCCTATAGGCTGTCTCATCGTTGTCATGATCAGGCCCACCACAACTTAATGATGGTGTTGGTGTCGTGCCTGGCCGTGCAGTCATGAGTGAACAGGGAGTTCAGGAGGGGACTGAGCACGCACCCCTGAGGGGCCCCCGTGATAAGGATCAGCGTGGCGGATGTGTTGCTACCTACCCTTACCACCTGGGGGCAACCCGTCAGGAAGTCCAGGATCCAGTTGCAGAGCGAGGTGTTTATTGATGAGCTTTGAGGGCACTATGGTGTTGAACGCTGAGCTGTAGTCAATGAATAGCATTCTCATATAGGTGTTCCTTTTCCAGGTGTGAAAGGGCAGTGTGGAGTGCAATAGAGATTGCATCATCTGTGGATCTGTTGGTGTGGAATGCAAATTGGAGTGGGTCTAGGGTTTCTGGGATAATGGTGTTGATGTGAGCCATGACCAGCCTTTCAAAGCACTTCACGGCTACAGACGTGAGTGCTACGGGTCGGAAGTCATTTAGGCAGGTTACCTTAGTGTTCTTGGGCACAGGGACTATGGTGGTCTGCTTGAAACATGTTGGTATTACAGACTCAGACAGGGAGAGATTGAAAATGTCAGTGAAGACACTTGCCAGTTGGTCAGCGAATGCTCAGAGTACACGTCCTGGTAATCCGTCAGGCCCTGCGGCCTTGTGAATGTTGACCTGTTTAAAGGTTTTACTCACATCGGCTGCGGAGAGTGTGATCACACAGTCGTCCGGAACAGCTGATGCTCTCATGCATGTTTCAGTGTTACTTGCCTCGAAGCGAGCATAGAAGTTATTTAGCTCGTCTGGTAGGCTCGTGTCACTGGGCAGCTCCCGGCTGTGCTTCCCTTTGTAGTCTGTAATAGTTTGCAAGCCCTGCCACATCCAACAAGCATTGGAGCCGGTGTAGTACGAGTCGATCTTAGTCCTGTATTGACACTTTGCCTGTTTGAAGGTTCGTCGGAGGGCAAAGTGAGATTTCTTATAAGCTTCTGGGTTAGAGTCCCGCTCCTTGAAAGCGGCAGCTCTACCTTTTAACTCAGTTTGAATGCTGCCTGCGTGGGTATGTGTGGGTATGTATGTGTGTGTGCGTGCACAAAGTTCTAGACTCACGTGACTTCTCCAGACTTGAGAAGGGCGATCTCTGCGTCCTGCAGAGTGGGCACATTCTCTTCTGGGCCATCTGGGGTCGTGTCTCCTGTGCCTCTGCAGGCCGTGGGTCACATGACAAAAGACAGCATTGATTTACCACATAGCTTCTCATAACCACACATCTACTACTGTGTCTGTATCCAAGCTGGCGTAGCAGTGTAGACGTCTTTGTCCTGTCGTGTCCCGTGTCCCTTGTATATATCTTTTTACATCTTTTTCTTCGCATATCTTTTAAAAATACTTTCTTAAACCTCAACTTCTAAATACTCTCCTGCAACCCGCCTCACCCAATGTGGCGTGGATCTGCTTTTTTCTAAAGTATTTCTATTTACTTCTGATCTGGAATCCATCTACTGAAGATAGCCAGCTAACTGCCTACCAGCTATCAGTTAGCAAACCATTGCTAGCGGTCATCAGCTAACCTTTAGCTCGGAAAGCTCTCGCTAGTTCGAACAACGTGACTAAAACTAGAGCATAACGGACCTATTTCTCTCCATATCCCCGGATTCCTACCGCAAACTCTGAACATTTTCATCTGGATCTTCGCAACTAGCTAACCACAATCCCGGGTGACCACTCCTGGCTAGCGTTTACATCCCGGAGCAAGCACCAATTAGCCTGAAGCTAGCCCGGCTAGGGCTCCTGTGCTACCACTGAAGCCCACTCCTGGGCTACAATATCCGGACCCCTTTACTGCCGGTACGGAGCACGGAACCCCGCCGATCCTCTACGACTGGAATACCGACATAATCTGCCCGAGGACTCCAACAGGCCCCTCAGGCGTGTCGCCCGCTGAAGGCCCATCCTGCTAACCTACTAGGCCTGTTAGCTACCTAGAGCTACCTGGAACCCTGCTAATTCCACGACTGGTCTATCGACGTCACCGCACGAAGAGGCAAAAACAGACTTCCCCCCCCCATCGTGACGTCCCCCAAAGGCTAACTTGCCTGCCCCGGTCTGCTAACTGCTAGCTTATCTTGCAGCTAGCGCAGCCAGGAAGCTAGCACCAGTTAGCAAACACAATTCTACAATTCACAACCTCTTTCGCCATCGCTATCCGGCTTGGATTCTCTGTCGACACGACCACGTCTGGTCTGCAGACGTGCCCTCAACCGGTGCCCTCAACCGGCCTCCGTCTGAGCAGACCCCCTCCGTCTGAGCAGACCACCCGCTGGGCTACTAACTTTAAACGCGTGCTAGCTTAGTGGAGGCCTCAATGCTCCATCTACGGCTGCCCCCTGGACACTATGATCACTTGGCTACATAGCTGATGCCTGCTTGACTGTCCAATAATTCATGGTACTCCATTCTGTTTATTTGTGTTTTATCTGTCGGCTCTGTGCCTTAACTCAGGATCTGTGTGTAGTTAATCCGACCCTCTGCCTAGTCGTCGCCATTTTTACCTTCTGTTGCTGTGTTAGCTGACTAGCTGCTGTTATCTCACCTGTTGTTTTAGCTAGCTCTCCCAATCATGACCTGCAATCCCTTTATGCCTTATTGTATGTCTCTCTCAAATATCAATATGCCTTGCATACTGTTGTTCAGGCTAGTTATCATTGTTTTGGTTTGCAATGGACCCCGTAGTTCCACTCTCCGTACCTCTGATACCTCCTTTGTCCCACCCCCCACACATGCGGTGACCTCACCCATTGAGACCAGCATGTCCAGAGATACAACCTCTCTTATCATCACCCAGTGCCTGGGCTTGCCTCCGCTGTACCAGTGCCCCACCATACCCTGGTCTGCACATTATGCCCAGAATCTATTCTACCACGCCCATAAATCTGCTCCTTTTATTCCTTGTCCCCAACGCTCTAGGCGACCAGTTTTGATAGCCTTTAGCCGCACCCTCATCCTACTACTCCTCTGTTCCTCGGGTGATGTGGAGGTAAACCCAGGCCCTGCATGTCCCCAGTCACCCTCATTTGTTGACTTCTGTGATCGAAAAAGCCTTGGCCTCATGCATGTCAACATCAGAAGCCTCCTCCCTAAGTTTGCCTTACTCACCGCTTTAGCACACTCTGCCAACCCTGATGTCCTTGCCGTGTCTGAATCCTGGCTTAGGAAGGCCACCAAAAACTCTGAGATTTCCATACCCAACTATAACACTTTCCGTCAAGATAGAACTGCCAAAGGGGGAGGAGTTGCAATCTACTGCAAAGATAGCCTGCAAAGTTCTGTCATACTTTCCAAGTCTATGCCCAAACAGTTCGAACTTCTAATTTTAAAAATTAATCTCTCCAGAAATAAGTCTCTCACTGTTGCCGCCTGCTACCGACCCCCCTCAGCTCCCAGCTGTGCCCTGGACACCATCTGTGAATTGATCGCTCCCCATCTAGCTTCAGAGTTTGTTCTGTTAGGTGACCTAAACTGGGATATGCTTAACACCCCGGCAGTCCTACAATCTAAGCTTGATGCCCTCAATCTCACACAAATCATCAAGGAACCCACCAGGTACAACCCTAAATCCGTAAACAAGGGCACCCTAATAGACATTATCCTGACCAACTTGCCCTCCAAATACACCTCTGCTGTCTTCAATCAAGATCTCAGCGATCACTGCCTCATTGCCTGTATCCGCCACGGGTCCACGGTCAAACGACCACCCCTCATCACTGTCAAACGCTCCCTAAAACACTTCTGCGAGCAGGCCTTTCTAATCGACCTGGCCCGGGTACCCTGGAAGGATATTGACCTCATCCCGTCAGTTGAGGATGCCTGGTCATTCTTTAAAAGTTACTTCCTCACCATATTAGACAAGCATGCTCCGTTCAAAAAATGCAGAACCAAGAACAGATATAGCCCTTGGTTCACTCCAGACCTGACTGCCCTCGACCAGCACAAAAACATCCTGTGGCGAACTGCAATAGCATCGAAGAACCCCCGCGATATGCAACTGTTCAGGGACGTCAGGAACCAATACACGCAGTCAGTCAGGAAAGCAAAGGCCAGCTTTTTCAAGCAGAAATTTGCATCATGTAGCTCTAACTCCAAAAAGTTCTGGGATACTGTAAAGTCCATGGAAAACAAGAGCACCTCCTCCCAGCTGCCCACTGCACTGAGGCTAGATAACACGGTCACCACTGATAAGTCCGTGATAATCGAAAACTTCAACAAACATTTCTCAATGGCTGGCCATGCCTTCCACCTGGCGACTCCAACCTTGGCCAACAGCCCCGCCCCCCCCGCTGCTACTCGCCCAAGCCTCCCCAGCTTCTCCTTTACCCATATCCAGATAGCAGATGTCCTGAAAGAGCTGGAAAACCTGGACCCATACAAATCAGCTGGGCTTGACAATCTGGACCCCCTATTTCTGAAACTGTCCGCCGCCATTGTCCCACCCCCTATTACCAGCCTGTTCAACCTCTCCTTCGTATCATCTGAGATCCCCAAGGATTGGAAAGCTGCCGCTGTCATCCCCCTCTTCAAAGGGGGAGACACCCTGGACCCAAACTGTTACAGACCTATATCCATCCTGCCCTGCGTAGCTAAGGTCTTCGAAAGCCAAGTCAACAAACAGATCACTGACCATCTCGAATCCCACCGTACCTTCTCCGCTGTGCAATCCGGTTTCCGAGCCGGTCACGGGTGCACCTCAGCCACGCTCAAGGTACTAAACGATATCATAACCGCCATCGATAAAAGACATTACTGTGCAGCCGTCTTCATCGACCTGGCCAAGGCTTTCGACTCTGTCAATCACCATATTCTTATCGGCAGACTCAATAGCCTCGGTTTTTCTAATGACTGCCTTGCCTGGTTCACCAACTACTTTGCAGACAGAGTTCAGTGTGTCAAATCGGAGGGCATGTTGTCCGGTCCTCTGGCAGTCTCTATGGGGGTACCACAGGGTTCAATTCTCGGGCCGACTCTTTTCTCTGTATACATCAATGATGTTGCTCTTGCTGCGGGCGATTCCCTGATCCACCTCTACGCAGACGACACCATTCTGTATACTTCCGGCCCTTCCCTGGACACTGTGCTATCTAACCTCCAAACGAGCTTCAATGCCATACAACACTCCTTCCGTGGCCTCCAACTGCTCTTAAACGCTAGTAAAACCAAATGCATGCTTTTCAACCGTTCGCTGCCTGCACCCGCACGCCCGACTAGCATCACCACCCTGGACGGTTCCGACCTAGAATATGTGGACATCTATAAGTACCTAGGTGTCTGGCTAGACTGCAAACTCTCCTTCCAGACTCATTTCAAACATCTCCAATCCAAAATCAAATCTAGAGTCGGCTTTCTATTCCGGAACAAAGCCTCCTTCACTCACGCCGCCAAACTTACCCTAGTAAAACTGACTATCCTACCGATCCTCGACTTCGGCGATGTCATCTACAAAATAGCTTCCAATACTCTACTCAGCAAACTGGATGCAGTTTATCACAGTGCCATCCGTTTTGTTACTAAAGCACCTTATACGACCCACCACTGCGACCTGTATGCCCTAGTCGGCTGGCCCTCGTTACATGTTCGTCGTCAGACCCACTGGCTCCAGGTCATCTACAAGGCTATGCTAGGTAAAGTGCCGCCTTATCTCAGTTCACTGGTCACGATGGCTACACCCACCCGTAGCACGCGCTCCAGCAGGTGTATCTCACTGATCATCCCTAAAGCCAATACCTCATTTGGACGCCTTTCCTTCCAGTTCTCTGCTGCCTGCGACTGGAACGAATTGCAAAAATCTCTGAAGTTGGAGACTTTTATCTCCCTCAACAACTTTAAAAATCTGCTATCCGAGCAGCTAACCGATCGCTGCAGCTGTACATAGTCCATCTGTAAACTACCCACCCAATTTACCTACCTCACCCCCATACTGCTTTTATTTATTTACTTTTCTGCTCTTTTGCACACCAGTATCTCTTCTTGCACATGATCATCTGATGATTTACCACTCCAGTGTTAATCTGCTAAATTGTAATTATTCGATTTATTATTGCCTACCTCATGCCTTTTGCACACATTGTATATAGATTCTCTTTTTTCTACCATGTTATTGACTTGTTTATTGTTTACTCCATGTGTAACTCTGTGTTGTTGTCTGTTCACACTGCTATGCTTTATCTTGGCCAGGTCGCAGTTGCAAATGAGAACTTGTTCTCAACTAGCCTACCTGGTTAAATAAAGGTGAAATAAAAAAATAAAATAAAAAATTGGCTAACTGAGACTTTAGGGCCGAACCAAACCATACTGTGGTCGTAATGTTTACGACCACAAATAACCAGTGGCGTATTGGAGGGTAAAACTGCATGACAGTTTATCTGCCTTTTAGGGAAAGATGTATAGGGAACGTAACTTTTTCACTGTGACCGGCGATCAAAGTTTGCCCACCTATTCTTTTACCACTACATCAGTGCAAATAGCAATAACTGTAGTGACCCTGTGTTTGAAGACATTTGCCAATTTGATGCTATATATAAACATTTCAAATATTTGCAACAAATGATCCACCATCAGGGTTTTGTGCCAATGCACCACAACTAATAAGCAAAGCATACCGACTTTGGGCGCTTCAACATCACGGTTTGCAATTTCAACAATATCAATCTGCACGGTTTGGATGCTGGATTATATTCCGGACGAACGCGCCCAGGTTGCCTACAGGAGATTTATGAAGTAGCCTAATTAGATTAAAACATTGTGACTGGTTGTGTTTATGCCACACATAAAAGGAAATACATTGTAAAAGTTAAATGACAAATCTTTATGCTATATTGAAGCGTTTTGGGTTCTAGGTACATGAGGAATAGCCACTCGGATCAGAGAGGAGGCAGAGCAGGTGTTAAGCTTTCCTGAATAACTAGGCCTGCTGGTAGCATATTTGGCCACATTATTATACGACAGGCTGGGCTGCTACTGTGTCTTTCTATACCTTATGAACTGTCGAGAGTAGACCCACAATTGGTCCAAATGGAATAAATGGCATGAAATATTCAAATCACAAGGCTTTTGTGCCGTTGCTCAAATGACAGTTGCAGTTTACAGCCTTAAGTAGAATGTTTAACTCCCTTAAAAACAATAACACAATTATTCATTACAATGTGGTGTTGTAGGCCAGCCTATGTAGGATAATTGTATTGTCCCCAAACAAGACCAATAGGGCAGCTTTTTGAGCTGCGTGTCTCAAGTCTTCACTGGTCTTTCATATGCAATGACGCACCATGGCATCTCCGCTTATATTGAAAATTGGTCCAGCTTTGAATGATTATGTGTGGTATGATTGCTAGTTAGCATAATGCAAATCTGGACAAATGATCCACCTACCACTACAGGCACTATGAATGGTGGATAGAGGGCAGGCTAGACAGACTGGTAGACTATGTTGACGTGTGTGGTATAGTTAGCGCGCGGAAAAGCAGAGTGCATAACGGATGTACCAAAACACCTTGATATAGGGGAGGCGCATGCAAGCAGATGAGGAAATTTAGCTAGGATTTTATTTTATTTTATTTCACCAGGTAAGTTGACTGAGAACACGTTCTCATTTGCAGCAACGACCTGGGGAATAGTTACAGGGGAGAGGGGGATGAATGAGCCAATTGTAAACTGGGGATTATTAGGTGACCATGATGGTTTGAGGGCCAGATTGGGAATTTAGCCAGGACACCGGGGTTAACACCCCTACTCTTACGATAAGTGCCATGGGATCTTTAATGACCTCAGAGAGTCAGGACACCCTCGGAAGACATTGTATAGTAAACCTGGAAAAAAACACACCACCCTCCCCAATCTGGACGTGTTAAATCACACCTCTGGATGCCTCCATTTACGGTCATTTTCTTTCCCACTGTTAACCCCGGGATTTCTCCTTGGTCTGCTTATGACTTCCAATCACAATCATTTCAGCAGCGGGTGTCCACAAATGGAAGGCAGCAGAGTGTGTGAAGGTCACATTGAACTTTTGTTTGCGGCCAACTTTTTTTTTCTTTTTTTTTTTCTTGTGAGGGGTTCAGATCACACAGGCAATAATATTCAAAAAGTACATAGAGAAAGAATCAAAATAAGGTTGAAGTAAAAACATGCATAAAAGACAAAACACCAAACAAAATCAAAAATAAAATATAGCTGCAAGCAGCAATGCCGGGGTTCAAGCTGTGGGCCCCCTGCCACCAGGCCAAATTGGAAATATTGCCCTCGGATGAGCTACTTCTGTACTCCTTACCACACTTGCAAATTATCAAAACTCAAAATCAAACAGATCAAGCAATACTCTTTCAATGTGTTTTGGATTTTTTTTAATGACATTGACTACTTTCAAAAATGTTGGTATATAGCAAATATAGATGCACATCATCAAACACAAACAATTATTGCTGCTATGAGCCAATAAGCGTGCGTGAATGATTTTCCCTGTCCAACAGCGCCCCCGTGCAGCCAAACTGAACCATAGGTTAGCTAGACTCATATCCCTGAGCATGTGTGCCAAATGTCATCATTCTGAGTTAAATTGGCAGCGTTTTTGCAGAGTCAAATTGAATCTGTGAATTAATGTATAGTGTATTCATTTATAATACATTTTTTGGGAGGACATTGGGATATTATTTCAGACTCTTTTCTAGTCTGTATTTTGTTGATGGCTAAGACTTATGTTGCATACCGTAATTATTCCCATTGGTTTATGGAGGGCTTCTAGTAGTTTAAAAAAATATATATAGATTCGATACAAAGCCTCAACTTGTGTTCTTGCTACCTATAGTACCAACTTTGTAAGTGGGGGGAGTGGTTGACCCCATGGGACTCCGTAAGTGTGAATAGTGGTTTGTAAATGCAAATAAAAAAGAACGACGAACCAGGTAAATTATACATGTTTTTCAGGTCTGTAATTGCAGCAGTGACTTGTTTGTAGTTCCTCTACAAAATTGTATCTAGAGGGAATAATGTCAAAGCCTAGATATTTAAAAAGGGTCATAGTTGGTATCTCCAATTCTAGCTTGAGATTGGACATTGCTTAAAGTGGGAGCAAAGATGATCCAGTGAGGTTGATCATATACAGTTGAAGTCGGAAGTTTACATACACTTAGGTTGGAGTCATTAAAACTCGTTTTCAACCACTCCACACATTGCTTAACAAACTATAGATTCTGCAAGTCGATTAGGACGTCTACTTTGTGCATGACACAAGTCATTTTTCCAACAATTGTTTACAGACAGATTATTTCACTTGTAATTCACTGTATCACAATTGCAGTGGGTCAGAAGTTTACATACACTAAGTTGACTGTGCCTTTAAACAGCTTGAAAAACTCCAGAAAATTATGTCATGGCTTTAGAAGCTTCTGATAGGCTAATTGACATCATTTGAGTCAATTGGAGGTGTACCTGTGGATGTATTTCAAGACCTATCTTTAAACTCAGTGCCTCTTTGCTTGACATCATGGGAAAATCAAAAGAAATCAGCCAAGACCTCAGAAAAAAATTGCAGACCTCCACAAGTCTGGTTCATCCTTGGGAGCAATTTCCAAACGCCTGAAGGTACCCCGTTCATCTGTACAAACAGTAGTACGCATGTATAAACACCATGGGACCACGTAGCCTTGATAAACCTCAGGAAGAAGATGCGTTCTGTCTCCTAGAGATGAACGTACTTTGGTGCGAAAAGTGCAAATCAATTCCAGAACAACAGCAAAGGACCTTGTGAAGTTGCTGGAGGAAACGGGTACAAAAGTATCTACATCTACAGTAAAATGAGTCCTATATTGACCTAACCTGAAAGGCCACTCAGCAAGGAAGAAGCCACTGCTCCAAAGCCGCCATAAAAAAGCCAGACTACGGTTTGCAACTGCACATGGGGACAAAGATCTTACATTTTAGAGAAATGTCCTCTGGTCTGATGAAACAAAAATGGAAATGTTTGGCCATAATAACCATCTTTGTGTTTGGAGGAAAAAGGGGGATGCTTGTGTAACAGTATAGCTTCTGTCCCTCTCCTCGCCCATACCTGGGCTCGAACCAGGGGCCGTCTGCACACATCAACAACTGACACCCACGAAGCATCGATACCCATCGCTCCACAAAAGCCGCAGCTCTTGCAAAGCAAGGGGAACAACTATTTCAAGGTCTCAGAGTGAGTGACGTCACCGATTGAAACGCTATTAGCACGCACTCCGCTAACTAGCTAGCCATTTCACATCGGTTACACTTGGAAGTCGAAGAACAACATCCCAACCGTTAAGCACAGGGGTGGCAGCATCATGTTGTGGGGGTGCTTTGCTGCAGGAGGGACTGGTGCACTTCACAAAATAGATGGCATCATGATGCAGGAAAAGTATGTGGATATATTGAAGCAACATTTCAAGACATCAGCCAGGAAGTTAAAGCTTGGTCGCAAATGGGTTTTCCAAATGGACAATGACCCCAAGCATATTTCCAAAGTTGTGGAAAAATGGCTTAAGGACAACACAGTCAAGGTACTGGAGTGGCCATCACAAAGCCCTGACCTCTATCATATAGAAAATGTGTGGGCAGAACTGAAAAAGTGTGTAGAGGAGGCCTACAAACCTGACTCGGTTACACCAGCTCTGTCAGGAGGAATGGTCCAAAATACTCCCAACTTATTGTGGGAAGCTTGTGGAAGGCTACCCGAAACGTTTGACCCAAGTTAAACAATTTAAAGGCAATGCTACCAAATACTAATTGAGTGTATATAAAACTTCTGACCCACTGGTGATGAAATAAATAAATCATTCTCTCTACTATTCTTCTGACATTTCACATTCTTAAAATAAAGTGGGGATACTAACTGACCTAAGACAGGGAATTTTTACTCGGATTAAAGGTCAGGAATTGTGAAAAACTTAGTTTAAATGTATTTGGGTAAGGTGTATGTAAACTTCCGACTTCAACTGTATTAAAATATGAATGTCATACAGTGGACATCTAAGCCTATAGGCCATTGTTTTAGGAAAGTAGCCTAACCCCCCCCCCCCTATAAGCTACACATCAAAACAAGGAATAGTGTTTTTGTAATTTGTTACAGGCTGTTTTTAAGGACACATAAATGTGGCTCATTTGGCCAACATCCCTTGTTGATTGATAGCGCTGGCCGTGCCAGGTTGCATCTGAATGCATATGGATGTCCATGACATTTCTCAAATGTCCAGTTAATTGGATGGAAACCTAGCTATGGACACGCTAAAGACTCTGACAAGTGCGCTAGTCCACTGTCACTTTGATTATGACTGCACATCATGGTTCACCAGCAGCCCCAAACATCTAAATAATAAGCTACCAGCCAAACAAGCTTGTAAGAATTGTACTTAAATTCCCTCATACTCATCTGGAGGTTGAGTTTTTTTTGTCTCTATCTCTGTAATGTGTCTGCATCTAAGTAATTCTATATGTAATATGTAGAAAATAGGGCCCACTGTGGACATAAGTCCCTGACTTTATTGTGCAATCCTGGTCACTTCAAACAATCTTGGTGTGTATATACACTACCGTTCAGAAGTTTGGGGTCACTTAGAAACGTTCTTGTTTTCCATGAAAACATACATGAAATGAGTTTCAAAATTAATAGGAAATATAGTCAAGACGTTGACAAGGTTATAAATAATGATGTTTAATTGAAATAACAATTCTGTCCTTCAAACTTTGCTTTGGTCAAATAATCCTCCATTTGCAGCAATTACAGCCCTGCAGACCTTTGGCATTCTAGTTGTCAATTTGTTGAGGTAATCTGAAGAGATTTCACCCCATGCTTCCTGAAGCACCTCCCACAAGTTTAATTGGCTTGATGCGCACTTCTTACGTACCATACGGTCAAGCTGCTCCCACAACAGCTCAATAGGGTTTAGATCCAGTGACTGTGCTGGCCACGCCATTATCGACAGAATACCAGTTGACTGTTTCTTCCCTAAATAGTTCTTGCATAGTTTGGAGCTATGCTTTGGGTCGTTGTCCTGTTGTAGGAGGATATTGGCTCCAATTAAGTGCCGTCCACAGGGTGTGGCATGGCATTGCAAAATGGAGTGATAGCCTTCCTTCTTCAAGATCCCTTTTACCCTGTACAAATCACCCACTTTACCACCACCAAAGCACACCCAGACCATCACATTGCCTCCACCATGCTTGACAGATGGCGTCAAGCACTCTTCCAGCATCTTTACATTTTTTCTGGGTCTCACAAATGTTCTTCTTTGTGATCCGAACACCTCAAACTTAGATTTGTCTGTTCATAACACTTTTTTCTAATCTTCCAGTGTCTGTGTTCTTTTGCCCATCTTCTATATTTATTGGCCAGTCTGAGATATGGCTTTTTCTTTGTAACTCTGCCTAGAAGGCCAGCATCCCGGAGTCGCCTCTTCACCGTTGACGTTGAGACTGGTGTTTTGCGGGTACTATTTAATGAAGCTGCCAGTTGAGGACTTGTGAGGCGTCTGTTTCTCAAACTAGACACTCTAATGTACTTGTCCTCTTTCTCAGTTGTGCACTTAACCTCCTCTTTCTATTCTGGTTAGAGCCAGTTTGCGCTGTTCTGTGAAGGGAGTAGTACACAGCGTTGTACAAGATCTTCAGTTTCTTGGCAAATTCTCGCATGGAATAACCTTCATTTCTCAGAACAAGAATAAACTGCCGAGTTTCAGAAGAAGGCATGACCTCGAGAGCAGTTCACACCAGACATCCCAAGAATATTGCTGAAATGAAACAGTTTTGTAAAGAGGAATGGTCCAAAATTCCTCCTGACCGTTGATGTTATTGCTGCCAAAGGGGGGTCAACCAGTTAATAAACAGAAGGGTTTACATACTTTTCCCACCCTGCACTGTGAATATTTGAGTCAAGCAGGAGATGGAGCCATCAACCAAATTGAGGTACCTAAGAACTCTGAGAGAACCACATTTAGAGCAAAAAGCTCCTTCATACCTCCCCCAAATGCAATGCATCCATAGAAACATTCTGTAGGATTGTTGAAAATGATGTAGGTGACCTACTGAAAGACAAAACAGAAACACAAATCCGATGATCACCTGAGTCGAGACGAGAGAATGGCTCCTAAGGACTTACAATCAGATCCTTCGATTATCATAAAAAAATGTGACAAAAGGAGGAGGAATTTGTATACAAAACACATGTGACTATGTGAATGAATGTCGCCAACAACCATCTAAAGATGACTTCTATCACTATCATAAACAGGCACTGTAACACTTCCTTCAGCAGAGAGACCCTACCCTTGCTCCATCCAATGATTGCATCTTGCAACTCGCTGAACTGGTATTATCCAATAACTACTTCATCTTTGTGTCAGACTTTTTCCTTCAAATTCGGGGAGTAGCCCTTTTGCACCCAACTATGCGAACCTGCACGTGGGACAATTTGAGGAAGCACTCATTTACAAAACAGAGACACACCCACTACTTTCTAAAATCATCTCATGGAAGAGATACATAGATGATGTCTTTGTGCTCTGGGAAGGAAGTCAGCAGGTACTAAATTCATTCCAAACTCTGCTAAACGAGAGCTCTGAATATCTCAAATCCCATGCAGACTGATGAGAGATTTTTTACCTGGACTTATTGATCATCAAAGAGAATGATGCATTACATAAAGACTTATACACAAAGCCCACAGACCGCAATACCCTGCTACGTGTAGATAGTATTCATTCCTTTCCCCTCAAGAATGGTCAAATAGCCAGTTATGCAGGGTTAAACTAATCTGTGGCCACCAGACAGATTTTGACAGCAATGCTAAGAAAATGACAGATACATTCAAAATGAGAGGCTACAAGGGCAAAACTCTTAATACTGCAATGATGAAAATATCTCAAAAACCAAGAGAGGAATTGATAAAAACTAAACCAAAGAAGAAAAACAACGCAACAGTGTTTTGCACTAAGTACACCAAGTGTTCGGAGACACAAGTGTTCGCACACCTCTTCAAGGAGCCCCCACTGGTGGTCTATAAGTGTGGTCGCAATATTAGGGATAGCTTGGTGAGATCTGACCTGCCCCCTGAGCCCACTCAGACACTCGACACCCATTCCAAATGGGAACTACAAACGTGGCTCATGCGCCCAGTGCAATAGCACTACAGAAACATCCTTCTTCAGACATCCACACACAGGTCGAAAAATCCCTGCTAGGGGTATCATCTCATGCAAGACAAAGGGAGTAATCTATCTCATCACCTGTACATGTGGGAAAACCTATGTAAGACAAACGACAACTAAAACAACGCATAGCTGAACCTCTCAGCTCAATTAGGTGGAAGAACATTGACTATCCAGTAGCAGGTCACTTTGTTGAAGCTAACCATCCCATCTCCTCCCTCAAATACACAGGCATTGAGCATGTTGCTCTACCAAGGAGAGGAGGTAACATTGAGATCCTACTACTATAGAGGGAGGTCTACAGGATATCCTGTTTAAAAACACTGACCCCTAGTGGTCTGAATATTGACTTTGATCTCAGGCCATTCTTATGACCAATTACATTTTCTGTGAACAGGTCTTGTAAATGAATGTATTCTTTCCACAGCTTATCAGAGTACACCCAATATGTTGCCCCTGTTGATGACGCGTATTATGCATTATGGTCGAACCAAAAGATTACACACGTTAGGGAAAAAAATGAAATTGGAAATATTTAAATATAGTGGCAAGAAAATGTATGTGAACCCTTTGGAATTACCTGGATTTCTGCATAAAATGGTCATAACATTTGATCTGATCTTCATCGAAGTCACAACAATAGACAAACACAGTCTGCTTAAACTAATAACACACAAATTATTGTATTTTTCTTGTCTATATTGAATAGATCATTTAAACATTCAGAGTGTAGGTTGGAAAAAGTATGTGAACCCCTAGGCTAATGACTTCTCCAAAAGCTAATTGGAGTCATGAGTCAGCTAACCTGGAGTCCAATCAATGAGATGAGATTGGAGATGTTGGTTAGAGCTGCCCAGTCCTATTAAAAACACTCACACAATTTGAGTTTGCTATTCACAAGAAGCTGGAAAGGGTTACAAAAGTATCTCTAAAAACCTTAATGTTCATCAGTCCACGGTAAGACAAATTGTCTATAAATGGAAAGTTTACCACTGTTGCTACTCTCCCTAGGAGTGGCTATCCTGCAAAGATGACTGGAAGAGCACAGTGCGGAATGCTCAATGAGGTTAAGAAGAATCCTAGTGTCAGCTAAAGACTTACAGAAATCTCTGGAACATGCTAACATCTCTGTTGACGAGTCTACGATACGTAAAACACTAAACAAGAATGGTGTTCATGGGAGGACACCACGGAAGAAGCCACTGCTGTCCAAAAAATGCATTGCTGCACGTTTGAAGTTTGCAAAAGTGCACCTGGATGTTTCACAGTGCTACTGGCAAAATATTCTGTGGACAAAAGAAACTACAGTTGAGTTGTTTGGAAGGAACACACAACACTATGTGTGGAGAAAAAAATGCACAGCACACCAACATCAAAACCTCCTCCCAACTGTAAAGTATGGTGGAGGGAGCATCATGGTTTTGGGCTGCTTTGCTGCCTCAGGACCTTTCTATCGTCGACGGAAAAACGAATTCCCAAGTTTATCAAGACATTTTGCAGGAGAATGTAAGGCTATCTGTCTGCCAATTGAAGCTCAACAGAAGTTGGGTAATGCAACAGGACAATGACCCAAAACAGAATTGCTTCAACAAAGAAAATACGCCTTCTAAAGTGGCCCGGTCAGAGTCCTGACCTCAAACCGATTGAGATGCTGTGGCATGACCTCAAGAGAGCAGTTCACACCAGACATCCAAAGAATATTTCTGAACTGAAACAGTTTTGTAAAGAGGAATGGTCCAAACGTTTGCATGAGGTTATTGCTGCCAAATGAGGGTCAACCAGTTATTAAATCCAAGGGTTCACATACTTTTCCACCCTGCACTGTGAATATTTACATGGTGTGTTCAATAAAGACATGAAAACGTATACTTGTTTGTGTGTTATTAGTTTAAGCAGACTGTGCTTGTCTATTGTTGTGACTGATGAAGATCAGATCAAATTTGATCACTAATTTATGCAGAAATCCAGGTAATTCCATGGGTGAAATTAAATGAAACAGTAATGTATGTTGATGCTAATGATAACAATGGCATCATATATTCAATATACTGTGGGCTATTGTCTTAACAGTTTTGCTCAATTCATTCTGCTCAACCTGTGACGTGGTTAGGTTGGACCCAGGCGCAGAGAAGAGACCAGACGAGGAATCAGTGCTTAAGGATAAACATAATACTTTACTGATATACGGAAGCCGCAGGATCACTGTATACTTGAAAGAACAACAAAACACTAAGTCTCAAACTCAGGAAAGGAACGCACACGATAAACAATTCAAGCATCTGCAAAGGACCACAATCATGAAATAAGACAATAAGAATAAGTCCAATAAGTCTCTAGGACGGCCTCGCTGTCCTCCTCTGGTGCCAGAAGGAACCATGACACAACCTAGCAATTACGACACACCCAACCCTCACTGTTGTCATTGATCGCACAGAAGAAGCTGTTTACTGTACTGTTTGTCTACATAACCTAGTTCAAGCATTCATGAAATGACCCTGAAGGGCACAGTGATGCCGAAACGTGGGTGTTTTTTTTACCCAATAAATGACTGGGAGGTTATATATATGAAGTGTGCGACTTACAGCTTACAGTTTATTCACCGTTAGTCAGCACCTCTACACTAAATCATTTTCTCTGGGTGTGCGCCAGCTCATGCTTTTTATTAGGCTTTCTGTTTGTCAAGATGTTTGTGATGTTGAAAAGTTTCCGAAGTCGGTATGCTTTGTCGATTGGTTGTGTGGTGCACTGGCACAGACACCTGTTGGTAGAAAAATCATTGCATATATTTTATATAATTATAAATATGGCATCAAAATGTAGAAAATCGGATTTGTCCCTAGCTGACAATTGTCTGCAGCCGGCTCTAGCGTAGTGTAATGAAACAGGCAGGGAGAGTGAGCTCGTCCGTGGCGGGCGGGCGAACCGTCAACC
This sequence comes from Salvelinus fontinalis, assembly GCF_029448725.1. NCBI lineage: Eukaryota > Metazoa > Chordata > Actinopteri > Salmoniformes > Salmonidae > Salvelinus > Salvelinus fontinalis. The sequence continues at coordinate 47,185,660 of NC_074678.1, read as the reverse complement.
TTCTGGCCCGTAGCCCTGTGTGGCAACGACTGTGCCACCAAATCATGCTGAAGTGACAGTCAATATCCACGTTCATAAACACAGGGTCGCTACGTTCATAAACACAGGGTCGCTACAGTTACTGCTATTTGTAGTCCTAAACATTTTGTTCATTCTATGAGGGGGGGGGGGATCTGTCCCTTACTGATTTTGTTTCATTATTAGCAGTCGAGGAGGCAGCCACCTTGAAGTTGTTGTTTTCTTATTTTGCTTATATCATCCATCACTCTTGAGTTTCCTAGAGCATGGGAATATCTACCACTTCCTATTGATAACATCAGAACAACTGTAGTAGTACATTTTCTTTTTTCATTCATGCCCTGTAAACCCCAAGAAAGCCCTGACACCTTGAAAAGTAAATAGATGTGTATTCAGTAACCAGCATAGAATATGTAAAAAAATATATACATATATACATTTCCCAGGAGTCTCCCCAGGTCGCAACCCATATAAACCTCCCCCTTTCCCTCCCCTCCCACCAAAAAAGGGAATATTCATGATTACATTGCAGCTGTATTATATTCGTAATATTTACAACATCCCTTTCTTGTAGACTCCAACAACGATGCATCCAGTTGCAGGGCTCTGGCGTGTCAAGAACAAATAGCCCATCCACAGAGCTCCCTCTAATATTGTCCCATAATCTAAATACCAAATACAATCTACTGGACTAGAAAGGTGGGGGGGGATAATAAACCATATGAAATCATTAACGGTGAAATAAAAACTCATAAACCAAATCATGCTTGTACAGTCACTGTTTAAAAGGGACAAATATAAACCATTCAACAGATCCTAATTTGAACAGTAATTTGCTCATTACTGTTCAGCTCCCTCTGAGACATTCTATTCGTGGGTCCCGTCTAAGAGGGTCAAGTGGGTGTAAAAAAAGTAAGTGGGTTGAACACCCACACAAAGACAGACAGGAGTTGAATGCTAAATAAATAATACAGAAAGGGGAGGGGGGGGGGGGGGGGGGTCAGAAAGCCTGTGAGGCCGAGTAGATTATGGTCGGGGGAGGGAATCCAGCATTGGCTTGACTTCCATTGCTTCCGGAGCTTGCGTGGCTCTTGTTGTTGATGCTTCGCCGGGTGAACAACGCTGTACTTCAGGTTAGTTTTGCGCAGTAGTCCTCTCACCTGGTTGTAGGGAGCTTGCTGTTTCTGTAGCTCTGTGCTTACATAGGCTGACGGTTTACCATCTTTGGATTCCATGATCCAATCCGATTATTCTCAGATGACATTTCCTGCTGTGGTGTCTTTTCCTCCAGCAGCTTATTTGCAACTAGCAATGTGTCATTTTTCTTCTCCGCCGTTTCCAGCCAGGTGTGTAGGGCGGTAGTTGAAACCTTAAGATCTTTTTTCCTTTGAGTCACAATTGGTGACCGTGGTTTGAAGTTTCACTAGTGTGTTGTTGATTGGGCTCAGCTTGGTGATGACAGCGGAGGATATTTCCTCACGGACAATCACTCTGATCATACTTGCAAGAGCGTCAGGATCCATTGGAGTGCTGCATGTCTTGTACGGCATTCACGTGTAGCCTAGTTGTTTCTTCCCGAAAAGTTAAGCCAATACCTTTGGAATTCTTAATATTGAAAAATAAAGATGCATCTCTTGTGAATAAAGTCTTACTTTGAGGGAATTCTGTGGTACGAGCTAAGCCTGTTCACTGCATGCCACTGGAATTCACGTCCTCCTAAAGGACTGAACTTTTTGCCATGAAATGAGTGCATGTCTTCGAGAGATTTGAGAGAGTTTTTCATGACTATTTGAGAGAGAGCTTGTCATTACTCAGAGTTTGTCACGACTGTGCACTTGGAATGCTGTGTGTGTGTGTGTACCAGCGTTTGTGTATCGGCGCATGCGTGTGTGTGTTTTTATTTGGCTAGGTATCTGTCCATGTCTGGTTGCACTCACATGTCTAGCGCCCCCGGTGGCCGTGCGCCCTGCTCCCCCTCCAGTGAATCCCCTGTGGTCTGGGACAGCGAGTCGCTGTCATAGATCCCATTCGCATCCTCCTCTGTGATGATGTCATAGGCCCCGTCATCAGTCTTGGCGCTGGGGTCCGACACTGCACAGGAAACAGGTGATCAAACCAGTCATGTACTTGTAACACTTTACTGTAGCCTGTATGTATGCTCTAATAAAGCTTTTATAAGAGCTGCCTAAAGACATAACAGGAGCAGGAAGTCACACCTATACCCATTCTATCCCAGGCAGTCATACATGTTTTACACATAGAAACGCCATAGAGATCACATTATGTTTTTATGTACAGCAAATTGTGATCACCAAGGCTTTTTTGTCTCGATGTTCTTTTACAATTTTTTTTACCCATCCACCTTCGGAGGACAAATATACATATACATTTTTTGCAGCTTTTTTGCTACATATACAGTACCAGTCAAAAGTTTGGACACACCTACTCATTCCAGGGTTTTTCTTTATTTTGACTATTTTCTACATTGTAGCATAATAGCAAAGACATCAAAACTATGAAATAACACATATGGAATCACGTAGTAACCAAAAAAGTATAAAATAACCCTTTGCCTTGATGACAGCTTTGCACACTCTTGGCATTCTTTCAACCAGCTTCATGAGGCAGTCACCTGTAATGCATTTCAAATAACAGGTGTGCCACGTTTAAAGTTAATTTAAGGAATTCCTTTCCTTCTTAATGCATTTGAGCCAATCAGTTGTGTTGTGACAAGGTAGCGGTGGTATAAAGAAGATAGCCCTATTTGGTAAAAGACCAAGTCTATATTATGGCAAGAACAGCTCAAATAAGCAGAGAAATTAAACTCCACCATTACTTTAAAACATGAAGGTCAGTCAATATAGAACATTAAGAACTTTTAACGTTTCTTCAAGTGCAGTCGCAAAAAAAATCAAGCACTATGATGAAACTGGCTCTTATGAGAACCACCACAGGAATGGAAGACACACAATTACCTCTGCTGTAGAGGATACGTTCATTAGAGTTACCAGACTCAGAAATTGCTGCCCAAATTAATGCTTCAGAGTTCAAGTAACAGACACATCTCAACATCAACTGTTCAGAGGAGACTGCGTGAATCAAGCGTTCATGGTCGAATTGCAGTAAAGAAACCACTACTAAAGGACACCAATAATAAGAGACTTTCTTGGGCCAAGAAACACGAGCAATGGACATTAGACCGGTGGAAATCTGTCCTTTGGTCTGATGAGTCCAAATTTGAGATTTTTGGTTCCAACTGCCGTGTCTTTGTGAGACTCAGAGTAGGCGAACGGATGATCTCCGCATGTGTGGTTCCCACCGTGAAGCATGCAGGAGGTGTGACCGTGTGGGGTTGCTTTGCTGGTGACACTGTCTGTGATTTATTTAGAATTCAAAGCACACTTAACCAGCATGGCTACCACAGCATTCTGCAGCGATACACAATCCCATCTGGTTTGCACTTACTGGGACTATCACTTGTTTTTCAACAGGACAATGACCCAACACACCTCCAGGCTGTGTAAGGGCTATTTGACCAAGAAGGAGAGTGATGGAGTGCTGCATCAGATGACCTGGCCACCACAATTACCTGACGTCAACCCAATTGAGATGGTTTGGGATGAGTTGGATCACAGAGTGAAGGAAAAGCAGCCAACACGTGCTCAGCATATGTGGGGACTTCTTCAAGACTGTTGGAAAAGCATTCCAGGTGAAGCTGGTTGAGAAAATGCCAAGAGTGTGCAACGCTGTCATCAAGGCAAAGGGTGGCTACTTTGAAGAATCTAAAATCTAAATTATATTTTGATTTGTTTAACACTCTTTTAGTTATTACATGATTCCATATGTGTTAATTTTGATGTCTTCTTCACTATTATTCTACAATGTAGAAAATAGTAAAAATAAGGAAAAACCATTGAATGTGTAGGTGTGTCCAAACTTTTGACTGGTACTGTACATACATTTTACATACACATTTTACATAGACATTTTACATACACATTTTACATAGACATTTTGCATACACATTTTACATACATGGTACTTTTATATATAGCAGTCACATAACAATAACACATTACCAAACATAAGCTCTTTAATCCCACCCCCTCAGCCACTCTCAGCCCATCCCACCTATCACCATAGACCCCCCTCGTTTGGTTTCCATAGGCCATATATTTTTCAATTGTGCTGTGATGTTTTACATCATTTTTAACTTTTCTAGTCGTATAGTATCTCATGTTGTTTTTACTAGCCTCTCTCTTTGAACTTCTTATCTTATCCCATCTGTCAGATTTTAAATGTGTGATGAAGACGCACGTCATTGGGCTTTGCTGTCCTATAAAACGTCCACAACAGAACTTACCTTTTGAGGAATAAAAAGATTTCTTGAAATCTGTAGTAGCCGTACATTTTCCCTTCCCAGTAAAATGACGTGACAAAAACGAGGCAGATGTTTGCCAAGCAACCTCCGCTGTGGTTTTTGCCATGTTTGTTAATGAAAGCAGTAAAGCAGAAGGGAGATTAAGAAAGTTGAATTGAGGTGGCACCTACCACCCTTCGCCCTTTTGCTTAGAACAAGATAATGGAAGTATACCACTAGAATGGTTAGGAATGGCAGAAGGTTTCTGTTCTTATTCCACAGGGTACAGTGGATGCTCTTGTTTCAGTACCTGTTATGACTTCCCTATTCAACACAAAACCACTTCACCAACCTTGAAAGAAGGCCAGAGTAATTGTGACAAATTGTGTTTTTCAAATTAAATTGTCTAATGGGGGTTTGCTTAAATACGTATCCCTTTCGACTGAGTGTTTGAAAAAGGCCTTTGCAAGTGTGTGTGCGGGATGCTCTTGTTTCAGTACCTGTTATGACTTCCCTATTCAACACAAAACCACTTCACCAACCTTGAAAGAAGGCCAGAGTAATTGTGACAAATTGTGTTTTTCAAATTAAATTGTCTAATGGGGGTTTGCTTAAATACGTATCCCTTTCGACTGAGTGTTTGAAAAAGGCCTTTGCAAGTGTGTGTGCGTGACCATGTATTTGTATGTGTGGGTTTTTGAGTGCGCATACTAGGAGTGTGTGCGTGTATATGCGTGTGCCTACGTGTGACCATCTATATCTCACCTGTAACCCTGGGAGTAGGTTTGTAGGGGACTGGTTCGGGGAGTGAGTGAGGCCCAATTCCGGGGGGAGGTGGCTGGGTGTCGGAGGGACTCAGCTCAGCCTCTGTGAACCTCTCCACCACGGCTCTATGTTGGGTGTAACACTCCCTACAGCAACGCTCCTTCTTCCCACTGTGCTTGGTCATCACAAAGTTGTTACTGCAGTAGTAGCAGAAGATGCGACCACACAGCCTGAAACAAGAAGAGAGTCTAGTATTGTATCACTGTGGAGCATTCATTTAATTCAGGAGTTAAATTACTAACATGCTAATTCAAATACTGAATTGCCTGAAAGTCCAATATAATTGAGACCTTGGAATTATTAGCCGATATACTCAATCAACCATCCTGGCAATATCGCCAGATTCACCACCTCTGTCCATTGTAACCACTATGTAAAATGGCCTGTTTACAAATGTGTATAACAGTGGCGGTCAGTGACGTTTAAGATGAGGGAGGACAAAAAAATGTATCAGCATGGCCTTAATTCTAGTACAGCATATTGGATGACTGTCATTCATATTCCATTCACAGTGATAGGTTTAGGCTATTACATGATACTCTAATTTTCTCTATACCCATCATGAGGTTGCTACAACATAGCCTATGAATGAAAGTTTACAATGTAGGTTCACACAGGTCGAGAGAAGAATTTGAGGTGACAGACAGTGACACATGGACAGACAGTGACACATTCAATACCGCCTTGCACACTCTTGCCTGCATCTAGCTGATATAGGGTGTGATAATTAGTCCAATAGTTGCAAACGAGAGTTTCTATTGGACAAATTCAGGTATGTTTATCCTGTTTAAAATCAGTGGAATGAATACACCCCTGATCACACGTAAATACAGTTCACTTTCATTACAGCCACGTTTTATTCCTTCTCGCATCTATGTCCTCTCCTCCTCTCATATTTTCCCTTCGTCGCTTGTGGACATTAATGCACAACACATTAGCAGTATGTGACCAGGCAAAAAAAACTTTCAAAGACAAACTGCTACACACAGCCTACATCGTTGTCACCATATTAGCTAAAGTAACGTCATAGTCAACATAACTAATAACGTTACAGTGTACAGTCAGTAAGCAGTTTAGTACTTACACCGGCAGGCTACAGTGGGAATACATTTGTAAAACCAAAAGCTTACCTTGACTTGGAAGAGTTCCAGTGTTGTGTTGGTTAGTCATAGCCAGCTAGCTAACATAGCATCCCTCTGTTTGAGTAGGGTAAAGTAGCTAGCTGCATTTCCTAGCTAAGTGAAACTGAAAGTAAAAAAATGTAATCTCTCTCTCTCTCATGCTTGTCCTTCATTTTGGAAGGAATTTATTTGTCCACCCAATCAAACTGCAGTGCTAGCTAGCTGTATCTTATACTTTCAGTACTAGATTCATTTTCTGATTGTTTGATTGGGTGGACAACATGTCAGTTCATGATGCAAGAGCTCTGATAGGTTGGAGGACATCCTCCGGAAGTTGTCATAATTACTGTGTTAGTCTATGGAAGGGGGTGAGATTTGTATTGAAGTCAATGTACCCAGAGGTGGACGGAAGCTAGTTGTCCTCCGGCTACACCATGGTGCTACCCTCCAGAGTGCTGTTGAAGCTACTGTAGACATTTTTTGGCAAAATAGTATGTTTTAATCAATCAATTATTTGGTGACGTGATTATATTTAGTATAGTTTTATCTAAAAAGGATAACTTTTTGAATGTTTAAAAAAAAAAAACGTATAATCCCTGAGGAGGATGGTCCTCCCCTTCCTCCTATGAGGAGCCTCCACTGGTGTATAGGTGTATCACAATGTTTTCAATCATTACAGTCAGATCATAGTCTGTTGAAGTCACGATAAGAAAAGAAAGTCAGCCATTTCTAAAGCCACCGACGCTCTAATAGCTATTAACACTTTGTCTACGGTTCCCGTAACATGACGTAATATGGCCATTTGGTGAGTCAGTGCCCTCTCAGTGACTACCTGCAGTGGTGTCGGCGCAGCCACCAGGTGAAATGGCCCTGGCAGCCCAGGCAGTGGGTGGCCTCCTTGTCCTGCAACCAGCGTTCCTCTGCACGCAGCTTCTGCTCAAACTCCAGAGCATCGGACTTCTGCCACAGAATGTCCTTGTCCCTGCCGGAGCACATACACACACTGTGAATACATTTTGAATGTTTGGATCCAGCATCGAAGTACAAAGCACCCAAAAGGTCACGAACACACACGGGTACACACACACATACACAGGTGGGGGGTTAGAGCGCAGGACCTGCTGCCAAAAAATAACATGGTTATTCAGGTCTGGTTGTTCCCCTCTGTTCATCAGAGAGTGAGAGTATGGCAATTATCTGCTCAGTTAGCTTCTTTCAGGCATGGTTACTTCGTAAGGAGTGAATCATACATTTGTATGGTTTGTGGGTATTTGAGGACGACATAATCATTACTCATGCTATTCTGTTTATATTGTCCTAATCTAATTCTACATGCACTTTCCAATGACCCCCTGTTCTGGAGTACATCTCTCTGCCAATGAGCAGTAAGGAATAGGAAAAAGTGAAAGCGTAAATGAAGACGGTAAATAATGTTGTTACTGTTGTCCCGTTGACAATTTTGATTCTCATTTTTATTTTTTTATTGTAAATATCCAAAACAAGCTTTGGCAATATGTACATTGTTACGTCATGCCAATAAAGCGAATTGCATTGAAATAAAAGCACTGAAGTGGTTTAAGGACACCCCAGGGGCGCTGGAATTGTGTTTTATCCCCTACTGGGGATAAGAGCTATGTGAATAGCTGAGACAAAGAGAGAGAGAGAGAGAGAGAGAGCATCAATTACTGCCAAAACATAAGCAGACGAGAGCTGTTGCTTTCTCTTCATTCGTCTCTCTCTTGAAATCCCCCTCTCACTCTTTCTCCTTGATATCATAGACTTTCTGAATTCCAAATCGACTAATCCTAGGCACTTTGTGTACAGTAGAGTTCAACGGATCGGATATGTATAATCCATACAGTACAGTAGTTCTTTCATCTTGCCCTTTTAGCTGTATATTGGATACACCTAACTAATCGTTTTACACCTACAGAAGTGCCTCGCGGTTGATTTGGAATTACGAATTGGTTTCTGTCTGTCTCCAAACAACTTATTTCTTTGTCACCCTCCTCTGTGTCACTTTTTTTATACCCTTTTTCCCCATCCATCCATCTCTTTCCTTTCCCTCCCTCCTTCTCGTCAGATGAGACTGTCAGTGGTGAGATGGCATATCAAAGACCCAAACTGTGTTCCCTATGGGAGAGCAACCTCAGAATACACACGTCCCCCAGGGCTCAGCTAAGAGGGCAGAACCCAGACATAACATGCTATCTTGATCACCCAAACAAAGGGGGAAAACAAGTCCTCAACACCCTTTCAAGTTCCTAAACAAAGCTCCTTCCCCTCTACAGATCAAAAGGTACAGCTGTAACTTTTTCTCTTTCCTCCCATGGCTCAGGGCAGGTGCAGAGGAGGATGGAAGGCTTAGGGCGTACTTGATTAGTTCGATGAGGCGCTCCTCCAGCGTGCTCTTGGTTCGGTAGAGGTCGTCGATCTCTGCTGTAGTCCTGAGGTATTGACTATGCTTGTCAACCTCGGCCTGCTCCAATTTCTTCTTCAGCTCCTCACGCGCCGCCTGGACCGCCAAGAGAGCCTCCTCGGCACTAAATGGGGGAGCGATTAGAAGGGAGTGAAAGGGATTAAGAGAATGGAAGAGGGAGAGTGTACGATTACATAGTTGTGACTGCATCATCTTTGACTCAGATAGATAGATAGGACAAGACAACTCTATCTATCTATCTATCTATCTCTATATCTATATATCTCTTAGAGACAGGGACTACTTAGTTAATCTAAATGGAGAGGTTGTTTTCTGTTTGGGGTATAATAGTATACCGGTAGGCAGTGTTCATTTTGGCACAGATTTAGTCTAGCTTTAATAATTTTGACAAAAAAAAGAATTAAGTCACATTTTTGTTATTTGAATAATGATTGAGTCTAGTTATTGTCAAAATTATGATAACCGTGGGCAATTTTAATCAATTAAATGCCTTTTCATTTTAGTCACTTCACAGCTGTATTGCCTCATTAACCCCTTCATGTCCATAACGGAAATTAACAATTTCCTTCAGTACACTTGTTCTCTGAGCTTGCTGATGGATAAATCTGAATAAATGTTTTAATTGTCGTTTGTCTACGATGTGAGTTTTGATATTGTACTATATTTAGTCTTTGGACACATGGGGTTAAAGTCCTGTGAATACATGTTTAAATGATCAGATCGTAATGATGTTTGGTATATACTGTAGATTGTCAGGACCAATATATATATTAAAACTATATCTAAAGAAATCCACTCATACACTTCTAGAGTAGATTATACAGTAGAGGCAAATTCCATGCAAGTCAATGGAGAGTGAGGCCTGCTACAGCTTTCTCCAACGTTCTCTCCCTCTCTCACAGGCACACATGTACATACACGTACCACAGACATACAGTATATGTTATTTAGTATATGTAAAGACAACATTAAATTAAGAATAGTCTGATGGGTGACAATATTAGCCTATCATTTGTGAATGATGTATTATCACTTGTGAATGATTCCCAGCTTGTGCAGTAAGGCAAGAAACAGTGCATGCCTTTTTTCACCATAAAAAGGCATCTTTATAATAATAATCGCATTTGCTATCATTTTCAGGAACAGCGGTTTCCCGCTAATTGATTGCATTTTGGAACATTTGCGCTTATAGCCTTCTGCCGTGTGCGCATTGCTGCACTGATAATGTGAAGAGATAGCCTAATAGTTTATCAACATTTTAAGCTAAACGTTTTGATCTGTTGTGGAGTGGTTGTATTAATTTCGCCTCAAAATTAATGGATTTCTTTAGGGGGCATTACAGCCACACAAGGGAGATGCCACTTGGAAATTCGAGGTCTGGTGAGAATATTATCAAGTGCTTGTCAAATTGTGAATGAGAGACTGATGGAAGTGTGTGCAGCTTGAACAAAAAACGAAATCAGAGCTCATGCCTTTCATGCAACTTTTTTTCACATCACCATTAGAGTCCCGTCATGCAGCCTTAGAATGTATTAAAAATAAAAACATATAGCCCTACATTTGTATCACAACTTAAGTTGCATAAATAACCCTAAATTAAGCATTTAGGAGGACCAGTTCATTTGTTAAACCCTCCACAGAATAGCTGCATGTGCTCACTTTCTTTGAAATCATTTGGAGAAAATATCCTTTATATTTTATGAAGCTATGAAATAAAATAAAATTATGCCACAGAATTCTATGCAAATCTCGTCTGCTAAATGACCTAGTGTAGCCCACAGCCATATGGTATAGCCATATCAGGGCCTAACATAAGGACTCAGTATGCTATTCTGTTCTTCTGAAATAAGACTACATTTTGTTCATATCATGTTTCTTTAGACCTGTCGAAAATAAAGAATGGATTTATTGTGATGGTGTAGTCCAGGGGTGGGAAAACTTTTTGGCTCAAGGGCCACATCGGGATTTTGAAATTCAATGAAGGGACACATTTTTGGGGGGGACGAATTGCTTGGCGAAGTGGTCTAAGACACTACATCTCGCTGCTTGAGACATCACTACAGACCCGGGTTCGATCCCGGGCTGTGTCACAGCTGGCAGTGACTGGGAGACCCATGCGGCGGCAGACAATTGGCCCAGCGTCGTCCGCGTTAGGGGAGGGTTTGGCAGGCCGAGATTTCCTTGTCCCATCACGCTCTATAGCGACTCCTGTGGCGGGCCGGGCGCATGCACGCTGATACGTTCGCCAGGTGTAGAGTTTCCTCTGATATATTGGTGTGGCTAGCTTCCGGGTTAAGAGGGCATTGTGTCAAGAAGCAGTGCGGCTTGGCTGGGTCGTGTTTCGGAGGACGCACTGATCTCGAGCTTCGCCTCTCCCAAGTCCGTACGGAAGTTGCAGCGATGGGACAAGACTGTAACTACCAATTAGATACCACGAATTTTGGGAGAAAAAAAAGGGGTAAAAAATATATATATATTTTGAAGTGCCCGGCGGGCCGGATACGTCCCACGGGCCGTACTTTGCTCCTCGTTGGTGTAGACTATATTAAATGGATTTATTAGACTTTTTAAAATGTAGATGTTCCAAAAGGTCTGCATCAGTGGCTATGCGTGAACGCCAGGAGATGCTAAACATGTTAATGTTAATTAACGGTCAATTACCGTGAGACAGGCAGTTATTTGCTTGACAATCACTGGTTGACAACATTTTGTGACCGCCACAGCCCTACTAACGAGGTGACATGACTGAACATGTCATTTTTGTTCATGTAAAACAGTATAACTTTACGTCCGTCCCCTCGCCCCGACCCGGGCGCGAACCAGGGACCCTCTGCCACATCAACAACTGACACCCACGAAGCATCGTTACCCATCGCTCCACACAAGCCGCGGCTCTTGCAGAGCAAGGGGAACCACTACTTCAAGGTCTCAGAGCAAGTGACATCACCGATTGAAAGGTTATTAGCGCGCACCACCGCTAACTAGCTAGCCAATTCACATCCGTTACACTCACCCCCCTTTCCACCTACTCCTTTTCCGCAGCAACCAGTGATCCGGGTCAACAGCATCAATGTAACAGTTTAACTTTACTACGTCCCCTCGCCCCGACCCGGGCGCGAAGCATCGTTACCCATCGCTCCACAAAGGCCGCGGCCCTTGCAGAGCAAGGGGAACCACTACTTCAAGGTTTCAGATCAAGTGACGTCACCGACTGAAAGGCTGCTAGCGCGCACCACCGCTACCTAGCTAGCCATTTCACATCGGTTACATTCAGTCATGTCACCTTATTAGGGCTGTGGCGGTCACAAAATGTTGTCAACCAGTGGTTAAAGGTCCGGTCCGCAAGTAACCCAGTTTTAGAATGGCCCAAGATATGCTTCATGAAATTAACCTCTTGAAACTAGAGGGCAGTATTTTTATGTTTGGAAAAATAACATTCCCAATGTAAGCTGCCTATTTCTCAGGCCCAGATGCTAGAATATGCATCTAATTGACAGATTAGGATAGAAAACTCTAAACTTTCCAAAACTGTCAAAATATTGTCTGTGAGTATAACAGAACTGATTTTGCAGGCGAAAACCTGAGGAATTCCAACCCGGAAGTGCCTCGTATTTTGAAAAATCCCTGTTCCATTGCCTGCCTTTCCTCCATTTAAAGGGTTATCAACCAGATTCCTTTTCCAATGGCTTCCACAGGTTGTGAACAGTCTTTAGACATAGTTTCATGCTTTTATTCTGAAAAATTTGCGAGATTTATCAAATCGCGTCAGTGGACTGCCAGATGTCCTTTGATTAGTTCCTGCGCGCGAAAGTGGTAGCTTGACATTTTCTTTATCTCTTGTATTGAATAGTTTACCGTCCAGTTGAAATATTAACGATTATTTATGTTAAAAACAACATGAGGATTGATTATAAAAAACATTTGACATGTTTCTACGAACTTTACGGATACTATTTGGAATTTGTGTCTGCCCTTCATGACCGCTCGAGCATGTGGATTTCTTAACATAACGCGCCAACCAAATGGAGGTTTTTGGATATAAAAATAATCTTTATCGAACAAAAGGAACATTTATTGTGTAACTGGGAGTCTCGTAAGTGCAAACATCCGAAGATCATCAAAGGTAAGCGATTCATTTTATTGCTTTTCTGACCAATCTACATTGCTGCTAGCTGTTCGTAATGTTTTGTCTAGTGATCGATAAACTCACAAACGCTTGGATTGCTTTCGCTGTAAAGCATATTTTCAAAAGCTGACACGACAGGCGGATTAACAACAAGCTAAGCTGTGTTTTGGTATATTGCACTTCTGATTTCATGAAATTAAATATTTTTAGTAATTTTTTTCGAATTTGGTGCTCTGCAATTCAGCGGATGTTTACGAAAATAATCCCGCTAAAGGGATCTATGCGCCAAGAGGTTTAAGAGGAGGCCGCCAACGCACAATAGATATCAAAAACGTATAATGGGTCATATCTTTTGAACGGTAAAGGCTAGAATCAAGCCGTTTTCTACCAGGAAAAGAGGGAGACTTGGCCATGTTGGCTACATAACCTGGCTATGAAATGCAGTGAGGAAAGTGGGAGGGTTGAGCAAGACTACAAATTTAAAGACTGCCTACTTTTCTATGCTCAAGGGAGAGAAAAACATAGCTAGACTTGTTTTACTATTAAACTCAATGCTGCTATTGTTTTTTATTTTGTAAAGCAGCTTGGGTTTCTTAACCAGGCAAAAGGTAGCTAAGTAGAAGGCTGATGGTGACTGGTTAGCTTGTACTTATTATCATTGAAAAGCATAACCTCTCAAAAAAAAACTTATCCAGTCCATTTAGTAGTCTGATTATATTCACAGAGATAATTTTGTCTCGTTTCGTTTTAGTCAACTGAAATGTAAAATCATTTTGTTCAGTTATAGTTTTTCTGTGGTTATTTAGTCAGTTATAGTTTTGTCAATTGCCATTAAAAAACATGAGTTTGACTAATATTTTAGTCACTATTTTGTATGACATGAACACTGCCAGTATTTTAGAGGTAAATGGAAGGGGGGTTATAGCCATACCTGGTGACAGAGTCGCTCAGTCGCTGAATCTCTCCCTCACTCTGACGAATAGCGGCTTCCGACTTTGTGACGTGAGCATCCTTCTCTCCAATCAGCCGTGAGTACTCCTCATTCACCCCCTTCACCAAACATAATCATAACATACACTCGTTTTTTTTTTTAAGAACCAAAAAGCTTTCGTGAACAGATTAACTGTTGATCCCTTTAAATACAGACAAAGGATTAAGAAGAGCGATGCTTTGTAAATTAACTCTCTCCTTCACTCAATTATCACTCAATTATCATAGCAAAGTATTATAGTACAGTACTCATTTCAACGTGTCACATCCTCTCTATGCAGGGAGAGGAAGGAGATTCACACCACCCTGCCCTCAGTTCTATCATCCTCGGTTTATGAACACTGAGCTAATCTAATCTTCGGGGTATTCATTAACCCAGTCAGGTGTGTGCAGCCCTGCTCCTCTTGCCCCCTTTTCGTATTTATACCTTTGCCCTTTTTCCCTTTCTCATATTCATTCCTATGCCTCTCTAATGAAAACGTAAAAACTTTTGCCAGGGCAGACAAGATGAATGTGCCACGACTGGCTTCGTCATCCACTCTCTCCTTCTACACACAATATGATCTTTCACACATTCCTCTTACCGATTCTTTCTTTCAGCTATTTCAGTGTCAGCTGCTAAACAGACATGCCATTTAGCCAATCAGTTGTTCTGCGCCAGTGTATCCTAAAGTGGTCTATCTTGATAAGGGATTGAAGACTGTGGTTTCATTTTTTCGTCTGGCGCTACGTCAAACGCACGTTAGTTTGCAATTTCGTCATGTAAAAACTGCAGCACTGGCATTTTACAGCCCTAACGCCAGGTTCGGCAATTCGCCTGTCTAACATCAGATCGCTTGCGCCGAGGTGGGAGGGGTGTCAATATTTGAGATGTTGCCTTAAAAACAAGCACAAAAGTGACAATTTCATGCAGTACTAATGGGAAGTTTTAAGACCCACAAAAACTACATCTTAACGGTAACGCAGTTGATAATGGAATGGATTTTGAGAGAGGAAGCGCAGACTATCCAGCCATGATGCACAGTGTCCATGGAAGGAGAGATGCGTCTTTTGTGACAGGGAATCGTGTTTATAAAAAACGATTTAATTTAAAAACAAGCATAGTCTACCATCCCCTTAATCAAGGCTGGTTTAATAGCATTGCGATATTAAAAGTAGCTTATGAATAAAGAGGTTTTAAATGGTCAACAGAATGCTTTGAAACATTTGAGGTTTTTGTCCTCATGCTATTTCATTATTCACATACCTGCATTTTTCTTGTTCAAGTAGGCTATCCATTCCCATTTTCAAAGAGCTACCCTCGTCCGATTACAAAAGATATGCTCCTCCAAACTATTCAGTCCTCCTATAATGCCAAAGCAGATTTTGGGGAGAATCTGCCTCACACATACAGTACCAGTCAAAGTTTGGACACACCTACTCCTTCCAAGGTTTTTCTTTATTTTATTATTTTCTACATTGTAGAATAATAGTGAAGACAACAGAACTATAAAATAACATATATGAAATCATGAAGTAACAAAAGTGTTAAACAAATCTAAATATATTTTAGATTCTTCAAAGTAGCCACCCGTTGCCTTGATGACAGCTTTGCACAATCTTGGTATTCTCTCAACCAGCTTCATGAGGTAGTCACCTGGAATGCATTAAAATTAACAGGTCTGCCATATTAAAAGTTAATTTGTGGAATTTCTTTCATTCTTAATGCGTTTGAGCCAATCAGTTGTGTTGTGACAAGGTAGGGGTGGTATACAGAAGATAGCCCTATTTGGTAAAAGACCAAGTCCATATTATGGCAAGAACAGCTCAAATAAGCAAAGAGAAACGACAGTCCATCTTTACTTTAAGGCATGAAGGTCAGTCAATACGGAAAATGTCAAGAACTTTTCAAGTTTCTTCAAGTGCAGTTGCAAAACCATCAAGCGACATGATGAAACTGTCTCTCATGAGGACCGCCACAGGAAAGGAAGTCCCAGAGTTACCTCTGCTGCAGAGGATAAGTTCATTAGAGTTACCTGCACCTCAGATTGCATCCCAAATAAATGCTTCACGGAGTTCAAGTAACAGACACATCTCAACATCAACTGTTCAGAGGAGACTGCGTGAATGAGGCCTTCATGGTCGAACTGCTGCAAAGAAACCACTATTAAAGGACACCAACAACAAGAAGCGACTTACTTGGGCCAAGAAACACGAGCAATGGACATAAAACCGGTGGTAATCTGTCCTTTGGTCCGATGAGTACAAATTTGAGATTTTTGGTTCTAACCCCTGTCTTTGTCAGACGCAGAGTAGGTGAACGGATGATCTCACCTTGTGTGGTTCCCACCGTGAAGCATGGAGGAGGATGTGTGATGGTACTTTGCTGATGACACTGTCTGTGATTTATTTAGAATTCAAGGCAGCCACCAGCATGTCTACCACATCATTCTGCAGCGATACGCCATCCCATCTGGTTTGCGCTTAGTGGGACTATCATTTGTTTTTCAACAGGACAATGACCCAAAACACAACTCCAGGCTGTGTAAGAGTTATTTGACTAAGAAGGAGAGTGATGTAGTGCTCCTTCAGATGACCTGGCCTCCACAATCCCCTGACCTCCACAAACCCAATTGAGATGGTTTGGGATGAGTTGGACCGCAAAGTGAAGGAAAAGCAGCCAACAAGTGCTCAGCATATGTGGGAACTCCTTCAAGACTGTTGGAAAAGCCTTCTTCGTGAAGCTGGTTGAGAGAATGCCAAGAGTGTGCAAAGCTGTCATCAAGGCAAAGGGTGGCTACTTTGAAGAATCTCAAATCTCAAATATATTTTTATTTGTTTAACACTTTTAAGTTACTACATGATTCCATATATGTTATGTCATAGTTTTGATGTCTTTACTATTACTCTACAAAGTAGAAAATAGTAAAAATAAAGGAAAACCCTTGAATGAGCAGGTGTGTCTTAACTCGTACTGAAGGTAACAATACAATTGACAGGAGCCTAGCCTTTTATATAGACGTGTGAATGTTATGCGTTAAGACATTTAGGACTACGTGTGCACACAGTGCCATGGAACGAGAGAAGCGATTTATGATATCATGCTTCGAACCCGATCCTATTTAGAAATATTGTTGGTTTAAAAAATGGACTGATTGTTTTACGTTTAATTTGATAAAAAAACAAACTTATTAGAAAGATTCACCGTCCATGGGTTTATGGTGAGAACGTACATGGCTCGGAAGCGATGCAATTTCGTCTGCTATTTCCGGAGGAGTGCAAGTATGATCCATAAGATGGTTCCATGATGTTTATATAAACATTATATTTGCCAGCAGTATAACGGTGAGTGGACATTCCCCCTGTCTCTTTATATTGGATCTTTATCCAGCTCCAGTGAAAAGTTTGGATGTGTGTAAAACCTTCCATAGTCTAAGTTGCCTTGTCTGTATTATACGCCCTTGGGGAGCAATTATGGTGCCTGTAACTATAGTTAGACATAGCATACTTAAAAGAAGTTGTTGTTTCGTTTCTATTAGAATTTGAATAAAATTATACACTGTCTTTTTAGGTCTATTTAATATCCTAGTGAATTTAACAAACTAGGCTATAACGGACTAACATTCTAATTGGAGTTGATGGCAACGCAATACATAAAATACCGTAAATACACAACTTGAAGCAACCACATATTTAGCCATGGAGCATGTTCTGACTGGCCAGAGGGGAGAATCCTCAACACACACACACAACTTGTTTATTCATCCAAACCCAGCCCTTTCACGCCACCGCCAACTTCTGCGCCCATAATTCTGGTTGTGAAAATAGCAAAAAAATATTTTGGACCCCCCCCCCCCAACCTATAACGCTACAGCCAGCGCTAAGATTTACCCTTGCATTAGAGTTGTTAAAATAGAGCCTCTGGTGTCTATTATAATGTTCTCTGTCATATGTGAATAATGAAAGAGGTGAAAATACAGACCTCTATCTCAAATATTTTGGCCTGCAGACTGGACACCTTCTCCTGCTCTTTAGGCAGCTGGACCCTCAGTTTCCCCACCTCATCTTTCAGACTCTGGATAGAGAGCAAAACATGCAAGTGTTCAAATTGTGCCAATCGGTCATTCAAAAACATGAAAGTGAGGAGAATTCTGCAGCTCCTGCACAGCAAAAGCACACTGTTTAATAGAGGTAAATGTGTTGTGATTCACACACAGTAATTAATTGTCTAATTAATCACAATAATTTCCCCCCTGTCACAGGCTTTTGACAGAACTCCAGCCAAACTCACCTTGATCTGGTTCTGATGATTCATGCTCTCGGAGCTCATCTGGAACTTGACCGCCTCCATCTCCTCCAGACTGGAGTCCTGGAGACTCCTCACCTGGCCCTCTGCCTTCTCCAGCTTGTCCTGCAGCTCCAGCATGGCTCCCGGAAGGTTCTCTGTCACCCTCAGTTCCTCTCTTAGGCTGGTGTTCTCCTGGCGCATGGCAGCCATAGAGGCCTCCAGCCGCTCCACCTCCCCGGAAGTTCTCTCCTCCAGTTCCCCTATCCTGTCTGCCTCCCCCGCCCAGCCTTCCTTGGCCTCCTCCCTTTCTGCTGTCAGTCTACAGATAGTCATCCCAAGCTCTGCCATCTCTGTATTGGCCCGGTGGAGGCCTTCACGTATCTCAGCATTCTCCATGGCCAGCCTCTCATTTTGGGCCTTTAGCGTAGCCAGCTCTCCCCTGGCGGAGGCCTCTGCGGCAGCCGACTCGGACCGGGTGGCTGCCTCCTGGTCACGCTCCCTGCTCAGAGCCTCTTCCCTCTCTTTGCACTGCAGGAGCTCGGCCACGTGCCTCTGGTTAAGTGCCTCGGTCTGGGCTTTGAGCTGCTCTGTTAGGGTCCTGAGTGCGTCTTTCTGGGCCTCCATCACCTCCAGCTGGGCCTGGCTCCTCATTCTGTCCTCCCCAGAGGTCTTCAGCTGCACTCTCAAATCCATCACTTCTGCCTGGAACCTGGACACCTCTTTCATGTTCACTTCCAGTTGGCCCTCCACCATAGTCAGCTTGGCGGCTACCTCCTGGCTCTCCTTGGCCTGGGCAGAGCTTCTCTGTAGCTGTGTTCTCTCCACAGTCTGTTTCTCAGTGGTGACCCTCTCTATCAGCTTTGTCTTTTTGGCACAGGCATTTTCTGCATCTGCCTTAGCCTTTTCCAGTGCCCTTCCTCTGGCCTCCAGGACCTCCACCCTGGCCTGGAGCTCTGCACAGCACCTCTCCTTGTTCTCTAGCTGGGCCTTCCTGTCTTTGAGCTGCTCCTGCAGGCTGGCCTCGCTCCTGCGGGATGCCCCCAAGCTCTTCTCCAGCTCTCCGATCTGCCCGTGGATGGACTTCAGTTCCTCCTGCATGGAGCTCAGCGCCGCCCTCACCGTAGCCTGCTCCTCCCTCAGGCCTTGGTTCTCCTGCTCCAGCCGTTTGGTAGAGGCATCTGAGACCGCGGCGGCCATGGACGCCCTCTGTAAACTCTCGTTCAAGGCCCGGTTCTCCTCACGCAAATTCCTGTCCTTCTCATCCACTGTTACCTTGGCGTCGTCCAGCTGGCCCCTCAGGTGCTTGTCAGACGCCCTCAGAGCAGCCACCTCGCCCTCCAGGGCTGCCTGGCTCTCTGCCAGTTCCTTCTTCAGCTCCTCATTCCTCTTCACTGTGTCAAGCAACTTCCCATTGAGCTCCATCAGGTTGGTGCACTGAGTCTTGTACTCTTCGATTTTATTGGCCTGCTCCCTGATGCTGGATTCCAGCTTGGAGAGGTTGGCGCTCAGGATGTCCCTCTCCGTTGTCAGGCCATGGCTCTGGACCTCCAGGTGCTGAAGCCTCTGTATGCTGGAGAGCAGCTCCGCCTCTCTGCTCTTCAACTGCTCCTTCAGGTAGAGTAGTTCCACCTCCATGGCCTCTTTCAGACTGCCTATGCTTTCCTGGATCTCCTCTTTCTCCTCCTCTGCTCTGTTTCTGGCCTCCTCTGCTTGTCTCTCCATCTCTTCCAGAACACTCTGGAAGTCCTGCAGCTGCCTCTGCAGGTTGTTGACCTCCTTCTCTCTCAAAGTCAATGCCCCTTGGAGCTTGTCAATGGCATTACGCTGCTCCTCTGCACACTCCGCAAACTTAGCGTTCCCCTCTGCAATGGATTTTGACAGCGACTCGAGCTTGGCCTCATCCCTCATTTCTGCCACCTCTTTGACCCTTAGCTCATCTGCCAGCCTGTCGGCCTGTCTCCTCCTATCCTCTCCCTCTGCCAGAGCCTCTATCTTCCCCCTCTCAGCCTCCTTCAGTCTGTCCAGTAGCTCATGGATCTTCTGTGCTGAGTCAAAGTAGCTAGTCACCTGCTGGCCCTTCTCATCCAACACGCCATCCAGTTTGGCCATTAGTTCTACGTTCTTCACCTCTGCGGTTGCCAGCTTCTCCTGAAGGTGGCAATTTTCGGTCTCATTGGCCCTCTCCCCGGCCCTCAGGGACTCCAGCTCGCAGGACAAGGCCTCCTCCCGTGCCTCCAGGTCTTTCAGGGTCCCTTGCATACCCTGCTGTTTCTCCTGGGCGGTCAGCGACACGTCCAGCTGCCTCTGTAGCTCCACCACCACACTCCTGAGCTCAGCACCCTCCTCCCACATCTGCTGTACCCTGTCTAGGAGCTCCCGCTGCTTCAGCTCTGACTGGTCCAGCTCCAGGCGGAGCTCGTCCAACATACTCACCTCTACGCTGGAAGGCAACAACTCGTTCAACTCGCTCAGAATGCTTGGGCCATTGTCAGGGCTGCCAAGGAACTCATGAGCCTGCTGCGGTGGTTTAGGGGGTTGGGGAAAGAGAGTATTAGATTGAGTGCAGATGACACCACTAATTTTATGGTTTTCATTATGGTATAACCTTAGCAATATGACTAGCAATATGTTAAGATATGACCAGTTCATAATATAACCATATTAGTGCCAGCAGAATAAAAGCTTTGAGGAGGAAGGCTGGCTGTGTCAGTACCTGTGAGTAGGTGCTGGCCAGACTGTTGATGCTAGAGCTGCGACTGGGTGGTTTCCACATGTGGCCAGGTGAGTTGGGCATGCCCAGTGTCCTCCTGGAGATCAGAAAACACGTGATGAGGTGACGTCACCAAGTATCGTTTTAATCTACGTCAATTCCTCAATCCAATGCACAGCACCTGGAGAATGGGATGTATTATAAACCACTCGGTCTTGGTGATCGGTTACCTTGCGAAGGTGGGCCAAGACGAGTCAAGGTCATGACCCCTGGAGGCCACATCAAACTGGACCTCGTTGAGCTCATACAGTTGACTTATGATGTCAACACTGAGGTGAGACTTCAGCAAGGGGCTGCGAGTATAGTACCAGTCACTGCACAGAGAAGATAAGCATATTGATAGAATGAAAGGAGAAACACACACATTCACATAGAAATACCTTCACTAATATACTTAGCCTGTTCGTTATATTCAATTACCTTGACCCTCACAAAAAGTACAGTGCATATATGAAAAATGGACATCCCTTTTGTAACCACACATATTCATTTCACAAGTACATCGAGCATACAGACACGACTCTTTACGAAGGGAGAAGCAACTTTTCGAGAAGCAGATCTTTACAATATATCTTGACTGCATCTGAAAACATATAAACCCCTCAAACCCACTGGATACTGTTTCCAGTAACCTTTGGTGCCATAGTACAGGCACACTCTCTTTACTCACCTGAGGAACAGAGAAATGGGTTTGTAGAAGTAAAACCCCGCAAGGGAAGAGAAATTTAAGGAAATGATGTTAACTTGAAACAATGAACTTACCGTCAGATCAGTCCAAATCTCAGAATAGTAGTCTATGTCTAATGAACTGTCACTTCAACCAAAACATTTAACAGTCCCTTAATTTAGCCAAACATCATTATGTTCCCCAAATTTGACCCTACGGATCCATGTTCAACCCCTAAAACTGTTCCAGAAGTGGTGTCAGGTTTGAGATTTTCTCCTCACTTTGCCATTCCCAAGTGTGAAACGTATTAAGAGAGATGAACCCCTCTTTGCCTCAGGGTTTTTAACCCATGACCTCTGTAAATCCTGTGCCGGGTTGAGTTTTACCTGGTTACCCTTTGGTTCATGAGACACTGCTGCAGCGTGTCGGCTAGTCGTTGGTGCACCAGGGAATAGCGAATGAAAGCCCTGCCCTTCCCCAGAGATGTCTTCAGCTGGAAGGGGAAAGTAAATAACATATTCACAGTGCTGTACAGCAAATATGTGATAGCTGTTCATCTGCAGCACCAATGAGGCCTAAAATGAGCATATGTGCTTCTTGAACATGTCCGTTAAAAGGATAGTTCAAATCAACGTTTGTCAGACATTTTAATTCCTCAAAAGTGGTTTATAATCATTCATCCATATTCAACAACATCTGTTGTGTAGATCCTGCTTACAAAGAGTATTTGTGTTTCATGGCTAGTGTCCACCACCCAGCAGAATGCCAAATTCTCCCATGTCCTTATTACTACAGGTAACTGTCAAAATAAAGGAAACACCAACATAAAGTGTCTTAATAGGGTGTTGGGCCACCACGAGCCAGAACAGCTTAAATGCAAATTGGCAT
This sequence comes from Salvelinus fontinalis, assembly GCF_029448725.1. NCBI lineage: Eukaryota > Metazoa > Chordata > Actinopteri > Salmoniformes > Salmonidae > Salvelinus > Salvelinus fontinalis. The sequence continues at coordinate 47,163,188 of NC_074678.1, read as the reverse complement.
AGATTCCACAAGTGTCTGGAACTCTATTGGAGGGATGCGACACCATTCTTCCACAATAAATTCCATAATTTAGTGTTTTGTTGACGGTGGTGGAAAACAGAATCTCCCATAAAGTTTCAATTGGGTTGAGATCTGGTGACTGTCACACACACACACACTTTAACCCCGTATGCTCATTTGAGACCCCTTTTTCAAAGTCACTGATATCTCTTCTTCTAGCCATGGTAGGCAAAATAAATAGGTAACTGGGCATTTTTATACATGACGCTACGCATGATGGGATGTTAATTGCTTAATTAAATCAGGAACCACACCTGTGTGGAAGAACCTGCTTTCAATATACTTTTTAAAATCGCTCAATTACTCAAGTGTTTACTTTATTTTGGCAGTTACCTAGTTATCAGCGAGACAGAGAACTGAATGCATATACGTTAATTAAGCAATCCATGACAGTTGCAATGTCAGGAGTATTAGCGATCAGGTCGTTTTCAATCCCTTGAATCACTGTTGTGAAATATGTGTCTGAGTGGATTTGGTACATGATTTGTAGATCAAGTTTATTTGTTCCTTCATTATTTCACATTAGGTAAAAAAACAATAAGACCCAAAACTGTAATATTATACATAACTTCAGATAGAGGTTAAACAGAAATGGTGACAGTGTTTGCTGGGACCCATAAAACGGTGGCAAAAAACCTCTGAAGATACAACATTACATATATGAATTACTACTAAACGTTGTGTAATAACAGTTGACAATCCTTATAATTGACTTTTAAAAGGGCTGATCTCCATACCTCTGGGATGGATTTGACAAAGCGGATACCATCGTTGGCGCCTTTGATCTTGGCCAGACAGTCGCTGAAATAATCCCAGTAGTCTTTTCTGGTGCCAAGAAATGTTGTCTTCTCCTTCTGGTCAAACTGAAGTGTAGATTACGTGTTAGCAACAAATCTTACATGACATACTGTATAGCGATGTGAACAATGCCATATTGGTGAACATAGCAGGTAGGCCTTGATTTGACTTGGATTCTTCTGGACACAGATTTGATTTTTAGTCTAGGACTAGACTTAATCTGTGTCTGGGAAACCACCCCTAAATCAAATCAAAGTTTATTGGATGTGTACACAGTTTAGCAGATAGGTGTAGCAACATTATTGTGTTACTAGCTCCTAACGGTGCAGTAAAATGTAAAAGTACACAAATAATAACAAACTAAAATCAAGAAATCAACATGAATGTGGATGCTACCATGATTACGGATAATCCTGAATGAATCGTGAATAATGATGAGTAAGAAAGTTATAGAGGGTCAAAGGTTACACCCCAGAGACATGTTAACCTCTCTCCATTACCAATAACAGGGAAGGTTAGCATGGCTTGGGGTATGATCTTTGCCCATCTGTAACTTTCTCACTCATCATTATTCATGATTCATTCAGGACTATCCGTAATCATGGTAGTATCCACATTCATGTAGAAGTGTTTAGAAACATATTCTATTCTTATTTACAATATAAGTGACTCCAAAATGACAAAATACATTGTTTACCATTCATTTATATTGGGCACGAAATAATCTGAAACAAAATCAAAACTAACCGCAAATGCATCCAACATGTTTGTAGAGTCACAATCTTGATGTAGTCATTGCGTGCTAGGGCTTTGTTCCAATCGGGGCAGATGGTACCGGTGCATCAAGGCTCAGACCAACAGACTCCTAAACAGCTTCTATCCCCTGGCCATAAGATTTAAATGTCTCACAACGACTGCTCCCCCTCACACCTACGCTGCTGCTAAAATTACTATTGACTAGATGTATTACAACCACTACACTACTATACATTGATTATTGATTGCCCTTACCATTAGTATCGATGTATTTTATCCTGCTACTGGTCACTATTACTCCTGTGTACATTTATACTCAGAAAGTACTAAATATTAGGAACACGTGCTTCCATGCCATAGACTGACCAGGTAAATCCAGGTGAAAGCTCACTTATTGATGTTACCTGCTAAATCCGCTTCAGTCAGTGTAGATGAAGGGGAGAAGACAGGTTAAAGAAGGATTTTTAAGTCTTGAGAAAATTGAGACATGGATTGTGTATGTGTGCCATTCAGGTGAACTGTGCCTTTGAACAGGGTTTGGTAGGAAGGTGCCGGGCGCACCGGTTTGGTAGTAAGGTGCCGGGCGCACCGGTTTGGTAGTAAGGTGCCGGGCGCACCGGTTTGGTAGTAAGGTGCCGGGCACACCGGTTTGAGTGCGCCAGGAACTGCAATGCTGCTGGGTTTTTCACACTCAACAGTTTCCCATGTGTATCAAGAAAGATCCACCACCCAAGGACTCACCTGCAGCAGGTACTCCAGTTTGTAGGAGAATTTGTGCAGATTGGGACTATCATCCGTGATTGGCTCGCCATTCTCCCTGTACTCTTTAGTGAGCTCAGCAACAGCATCTGTGGTTCAGAGAGAAAGGAGAGAGAGAGGAGAGAGTCCATCACAGAACAAAAACGGATGTAAACACACTTAAAGGCATATACATCGACTATACACGTGCATGCCCCACATTCAGACACCACTGACAAAAACAGAGAGTTTCTACTACAGTAGCTACATGCCCTTTACCTGCTGGGAGAAACACATTAATATGATTTCTCTGACCTGGTAGCCTCTTTCTCCTGAACAAAATGCAAAAAAATGTCAACCCATCTAATCCGATAGTCCTGCTACCTTTTTGGGAGGCAGGTAGCCTAGTGGTTAGAGCGTTTGGCCAGTAACTGAAAGGTTGCTGGATCAAATCCCTGAGCTGACGAGGTAAAAAGGTCGAGGTCGTTCTGCCCCTGAACAAGGCAGTTAACCCACTGTTCCTAGGCCGTCATTGTAAATAAGAATTTGTTCTAAACTGACTTGCCTAGTTAAATAAAGTTTAAAAAAACAACAACAAAAAAACAACCTGTGGAGCATTTTTAGTTAGGTTCTAGAAATTGCAGGGTTTCTGTGCTTATTACAGCTCAGAGAAAACAATCCCACCATTCAATGACAAACAAACTGAGGTCCCACACTGACACACAGATACACATACAAGACGCACCACACATACAGTCAGATGGAATATCCTCACAGCGGCCTGGATACATTTCAATGGTTTCCAGGTCATAGATAGGTCAGAACAGATGGAGTCAAAAGCTCAGGATGTCCACCCTGGCATGTCTCCCCAATCCCTCCCCACATCCTCCTTTCATCTCTACCTCCACAAAGACGTTCTCCAGCCCCCTTCCACCTTTCTCATACATCCCAGCTCTCCCAGCTCAGTACATTACCCACCTGCCTCTCATCCAGCGTAAAAAAAAAAATGGAAAGACGCTGGGCGGGAGGCTGAGCACCTCCTCTCTCCTGCTGCATGCTGACAGGGCCTTTCGGGTCGCCCCCGCCACACTCTAGGGAGCACACCCCAGGGGGCTGGGGGAGAGGGTCGGCTCCTTGATATTCTCCCAATGAGGAGCGGTGACAACCAAAGTGTGGAAAGAAATGCTGTCTGGCTTATAGCCAAGGCCAAGCCAGTCACATCCAGGCCACTGCAACTCCTCTGTCACTTGACCCCTTCCATGATCCTTCTCTATTTCTCTCCCTCTTTGTCACTCGCTGGCAGCCGACAGTGGCGGTCTCCCCCTGTCACATTTACACAGGCCCGGACGCACTCGTTGTCACAAAGAAATTGACGCGAGCAACCACACGCAGCCTCACGCACACTCAATGGGAACGTACCATGCAGATCTCTGATAATCCTCTGAAGTTGGCTCTCCCCCAAAGCCACACCGGCAGCCATGGTCAGACTAGCTCCCCGGCAACCAGTTCACCGGGTCATATACAGTCTGCTGAATCAGAGAATCAGAGGGACAGTCAGAAACAAAAGTCAAGCACGTATGTACGCACACACATTTACTACATCCCTTTCACTCTTTCATACAGTCTGTCTGTCAGTCACTCACTCTATCACACCCACTCGCACACACATGCATGCAAACATGCACACACGCACACACACATATATACTACCGTTCAAAAGTTTGGGGTCACTTAGAAATCTCGATGTTTTTGAAAGAAAAGCAAATTTTTTGTTGATTAAAATAACATCAAATTGATCAGAAATACTGGGTGGACATTGTTAATGTTGTAAATGACTATTGTAGCTGGAAACGGCAGATTTTTTTATCCATCATACCTGTGTTCCAATGGCACATTGTGTTAGCTAATCCAAGTTTATCATTTTAAAAGGCTAATTGAGCATTAGAAAACCCGTTTGCAATTATGTTAGCAGAGCTGAAAACTGTTGTGCTGATTAAAGCAATAAAACGGACCTTCTTTAGACTAGTTGAGTATCTGGAGCATCAGCATTTGTGGGTTTGATTACAGGCTCAAAATGGCCAGAAACAAAGAACTTTCTTCTGAAACTCGTCAGTCTATTCTTGTTCGGAGAAATAAAAGCTATTCCATTTGAGAAATTGCCAAGAAACTGAAGATCTCGTACAATGCTATGAACTACTCCCATCACAGAACAGCGCAAATTGTATCTAACCAGAAAAGAAAGAGGAGTGGGATGACCCGATGCACAACTGAGAAAGAGGACAAGTACATTAGAGTGTCTAGTTTGAGAAACAGACGCCTCACAAGTCCTGAACTAGCAGCTTCATTAAATAGTACCTGCAACACTCCAGTCTCAACGTCAACAGTGAAGAGGCGACTCCGGGATGCTGGCCTTCTAGGCAGAGTTGCAAAGAAAAATCAATATCTCAGACTGGCCAATAAATATAAAAGATTAAGATGGGAAAAAGAACACACAGAGGAAATTGGGAAAAAGTGTTATGGACAGACAAATCTAAGTTTGAGGTGTTCGGATCACAAAGAAGAACATTCGTGAGATGCAGAAAAATTGCAAAGATGCTGGAGGAGTACTTGATGCCATCTGTCAAGCATGGTGGAGGTAATGTGATGGTCTGGGGGTGCTTTGGTGGTGGTAAAGTGGGTGATTTGTACAGGGTAAAAGGGATCTTGAAGAAGGAAGGCTATCACTCCATTTTGCAATGCCATGCCATACCCTGTGGACGGCACCTAATTGGAGCCAATATCCTCCTACAACAGGACAATGACCCAAAGCACAGCTCCAAGCTATGCAATAACTATTTAGGGAAGAAGCAGTAAGCTGGTATTCTGTCTATAATGGAGTGGCCAGCACAGTCACCGGATCTCAACCCTATTGAGCTGTTGTGGGAGCATCTTGACCGTATGGTATGTAAGAAGTGCCCATCAAGCCAATCCAACTTGTGGGAGGTGCTTCGGGAAGCATGGGATTATTTGAAGAAAGCAAAGTTTGAAGGACAGATTTGTTATTTCAATTAAACATCATTATTTATAACCCTGTCAACGTCTTGACTATATTTCCTATTCATTTTGCAACTCATTTCATGTATGTTTTCATGGAAAACAAGGACATTTCTAAGTGACCCCAAACTTTTGAACGGTAGTGTATACAGTACCAGTCAAAAGTTTGGACACCTGCTTATTACTGTGTTTTTCTTTATTTTACTATTTTCTACATTGTGGAATATTAGTGAAGACATCAAAACTATGAAATAATACATACGGCATCATGTAATAACCCAAAAAGTGTTCAAATCAAATTATATTTTATATTTGAGATTCTTCAAAGCAGCTAACCTTTGCCTTGATGACAGCTTTGCACACGCTTGGCATTCTTTCAACCCTTCATGAGGTAGTCACCTGGAATGCATTTCAATTAACAGGTGTGCTTTGTTAAAAGTTAATTTGTGGAATTTCTTTCCTTCAAGACTGTTGGAAAAGCATTCCAGTTGAAGCTGGTTAAGAGAATGCCAAGAGTGTGCAAAGCTGTCATCAAGGCAAAGGGTGGCTACTTTGAAGAATCTCAAATATATTTTGATTTTGGAACAGTTTTTGGGTTACAACATGATTCCATATGTGTTATTTCATAGTTTTTGTTTTCACTATTATTTTACAATGTAGAAAATAGTAGAAATAAAGAAAAACCTTTGAATGATGATGTCCAAACTTTTGACTGGTACTGTATATTCACACATTCATTACCAATTTCAAGGTATTGCTGGAGACAATGTTGTGCTTCCCAACTTGTGGTTTGAACTCATAAGCTTCTGAGAGCTCAGTGTTGGACTGAGAATGAAAGAATTAGATGTACTTTTAGTTTGTGAGTTTTACTATGAGCTCCACATTAAACTCAGCATCGCTTTAAGTACATGGTGTTCTTGGCTGCTTGGTTGCATAGAGGTAGAGTGATTTACCACAGCAGCTGTTCCTTCAGGCTAAAAAGGCTAAAAATATATCTATGAAATATTTCTAAAATATCACACTTCTCAATTCAGTCAGCTGTGTCTGTGACAGCCTCTCTCTCTCAGCGTGAATGACAAAGCCACTGTTGCTAAAACAAAGTGAGAGCACGTCAACAATAACAGTAAACAAAACTATAATAAATACTCAATAATAATGATAATAATAGTGATGGTGATTAGACAAAAGGGACAATATACGGTGCATTCGGAAAGTATTCAGACCCCCTACCTTTTCCCAAATGTTGTTACGTTACAACCTTATTCTAAAATGGATGAAATTATTATTATTGTTTCCCTCATCAATCTACACCCAATACCCCATAATGACCGAGCGAAAATGGCTTTTGAAATTATTGCTAATTTATTAAAAATAAAAAACAGAAATACCATATTTACATAAGAATTCAAACCCTTTGCTATGAGACTCGAATTTGAGCTCAGGTGCATCCTGTTTCCATTGATCACCCTTGAGATGTTTCTACACCGTGATTGGAGTCCACCTGTGGTAAATTCAATTGATTGGACATTATTTGGAAAGGCACACACCTGTCAGAGCAAAAACCAAGCCATGAGGTTGAAGGAACTGTCCGTAGAGCTCCAAGACAGGATTGTGTTGAGGCACAGATCTGGGGAAGGGTACCAAAAAATGTCTGCAGCATTGAAGGTCCCCAAGAACACAGTGGCCTCTGTAGCAATATTGATGTTAATCAAGTTGATGTTACACAGGAAACGGAAACCAATTGTTACTTACCGTCTTCATGTACTGGATGTGCTGGTTGACAACATGCATAGTAAAGTTTGCTTAACTATATCTTTGTCTGTCGTGACTACAACACAAAGCATATTGAAACATGGTGGCAGCGGTACTCAAAAGAACCTGGATCTCATCGACGTAAATGAAGAATACATCCCAGGCGGCAGTTTGGAAAAGTACCGCATTTACAAGCTAGTCATTGAGCCTAACGTCAACGCTAGCTCGCTATCGTGAGTGAGACTATGCTAAAAGCTAACTGGCTATTGGACACAAGCAGATTCATGAGTAACTAACATTCCAATCTACAAATAAATCGCCATTGGAAAATGCACAGAAACCTCTGGAGAAAAAATAGACTGATGATTGTAATTTAGCACTGACCTGGAAATGTATCATGTACAGTCGTGGCCAAAAGTTTTGAGAATTACACAAATATTAATTTTCACAAAGTCTGCTACCTCAGTTTGTATGATGGCAATTTGCATATACTCCAGAATATTATGAAGAGTGATCAGATGAATTGCAATTAATTGCAAAGTCCCTCTTGCCATGCAAACGACCTGAATCCCCCAAAAACATTTCCACTGCATTTCAGCCCTGCCACAAAAGGACCAGCTGACATCATGTCAGTGATTCTCTCGTTAACACAGGTGTGAGTGTTGATGAGGACAAGGCTGGAGATCATTCTGTCATGCTGATTGAGTTCGAATAACAGACTGGAAGCTTCAAAAGGAGGGTGCTGCTTGGAATCATTGTTCTTCCTCTGTCAAACATGGTTACCTGCAAGGAAACACGTGCATTCATCATTGCTTTGTACAAAAAGGGCTTCACAGGCAAGGATATTGCAGCCAGTAAGATTGCACCTAAATCAGCCATTTATCTGATCATCAAGAACTTCAAGGAGAGCGGTTCAATTGTTGTGAAGAAGGCTTCAGGGCGCCCAAGAAAGTCCAGCAAGCGCCAGGACCGTCTCCTAAAGTTGATTCAGCTGTGGGATCGGGGCACCACCAGTACAGAGCTTGCTCAGGAATGGCAGCAGGCAGGTGTGCAGACACCAGAGAGTGCAGGGACCAGCACGTGTCAAGCATGTCAAGCTGAATCTGGAGAAGCTGCAGCTCAGACTGAAGGATGTGCCCTACATTGGCCACCTGCTTACATCAGAGGGGTTGAAAGTGGCCCCAGGAAAAGTGACATCCATCAAACAGATGCCTAGGCCTACGGATGTGCAGCGCTTCCTGGGCATGGTAAACTAAATCAGGAATACCATTGCACAGACCCCTGTGCTGAAATACTACAACCCAACAGAGCAGCTTGTACTACAACGTGATGCTTCAGAAAGGGGGTTAGGAAGCAGCCTTGATGCAGGGAGGACAACCAATAGCATACGCCAGCAGAGGTGTTTGGCATGGAAAGGTTCCACCAAATCAAATATGGACGAACTGTGGAAATGCAGTCAGATCACAAGCCTCTAGAGAGCATCATGACAAAGCCTCTCCTCAGCAAACAAAAAAAAGACTACAACGCATGCTCATGAGACTCCAAAACAACGAGTTCAGTCTCCAATACTTTCCTGGAAAACATGTGGTGCTGGCCGACCTAACAGAACAAGAAAACAGAGGTCCTGTGGAGGTCGAAGTGGAATCAATCAATATGATACACTACCTCCCTGTGTCAAGCCAGAGACTAAAGCACATCCAGAGAGCCACTGAGCTGGACCAGGAGCTCCAGACACTGAAAAATGTGATCCTGCAAGGGTGGCCTGAAGTGAAAGAACATGTACCCTTGGAAGTAGCCATGTATTTTCACAACAGAGATGAGCCGAGTGTGCAAAATATAGTTATCTTCAGAGGTGAGCGAGTCGTTGTGCATGCTGCCCTCAGGTCAGAGAAAATGCAGAGAATCCATTCCTCACACATAGGAATCGATGGATGTCTAAGAAGAGCCCGTGAGTGTCTACTGGCCGGGCATGAATGCACAGCTGAGAACATAGACGGAACAATGTAGCACCTGCACTGCATGGGGTGTGAAGCAGCAGAAAGAGACGCTGAGCCCACACGAAGCACCCAAGTATCCCTGGGAGAAACGACCTGTTCCAGTTCAACGACAGAGACTACATGGTCACAGATGATCATCTCTTAAACTTCTGGGAAGTGGACCATTTGGAGAACACACATTCATTTGAAAACTGAAGACACACTTTGCACGCTATGGGATACCTGACATCCTTTACTCAGACAATGGCCCCCCCAGTACTCGTCAGCCAGCAGCATACCACCCTGCATACCACTACTGGCTTGCTTCTGAAGCTAAGCAGGGTTGGTCCTGGTCAGGCCCTGGATGGGAGACCAGATGCTGCTGGAAGTGGTGTTGGAGGGCCAGTAGGAGGCACTCTTTCCTCTGGACTAAAAAATATCCCAATGCCCCAGGGCAGTGATTGGGGACACTGCCCTGTGTAGGGTGCCGTCTTTCGGATGGGACGTTAAACGGGTGTCCTGACTCTCTGAGGTCATTAAAGATCCCATGGCACTTATCGTAAGAGTAGGGGTGTTAACCCCGGTGTCCTGGCTAAATTCCCAATCTGGCCCTCAAACCATCATGGTCACCTAATAATCCCCAGTTTACAATTGGCTCATTCATCCCCCTCCTCTCCCCTGTAACTATTCCCCAGGTCGTTGCTGCAAATGAGAACGTGTTCTCAGTCAACTTACCTGGTAAAATAACGGTAAAATAAAAAAATAAAAGAGTTCTGAAGTTTCAGGAAGGCTTGGGACTTTAAACACACAAAACATTGTCTACAGTGGTTCCCAAACATGTTATAGTCCCGTACCCCTTCAAACATTCAACCTCCAGCTATGTACCCCGTCTTGCACCAGGGTAAGAGCATTCTCAAATGTTGTTTTTGCCATCATTGTAGGCCTGCCACACACACTCTATACGATACATTCATTAAACATAAGAATGAGTGTGAGTCGTCACAACCCGGCTCGTGGGAAGTGACAAAGAGATCTTATAGGACCAGGGCACAAATAATAATATAATAATAATCAATAATTTTGCTCTTTATTTAGCCATCTTACATATAAAACCTTATTTGTTCATCAAAAATTGTGAATAACTCACCACAGGTTAATGAGAAGGGTGTGCTTGAAAGGATGCAAATAACTCTGCAATGTTGGGTTGTATTAGAGAGTGTCAGTCTTAAGTAATTTAAAACACAGTCTGTGCCTGTATTTAGTTTTCATGTTAGTGAGGGCCGAGAATCCACTCTCACATAGGTACGTAGTTGCAAAGGGCATCAGTGTCTTAACAGCGTGATTTGCCAAGGCAGGATACTCTGAGCGCAGCCCAATCCAGAAATCTGGCAGCGGCTTCTGATTCAAATTTCACAGAACCGCTTGTTGCAATTTCGATGAGGCTCTCTTGTTCAGATATCGATAAGTGGACTGGAGGCAGGGCATGAAAGGGATAACGAATCCAGTTGTTTGTGTCGTCCGTTTCGGGAAAGTACCTGCGTAATTGCTCACCCAGCTCGCTATATCGCATTTTAAATTGTCCGTAAACTTGAGTTAATTTGCACACAAAAAAATCATACAATGATGGAAAGACCTGTGTGTTGTCCTGGTTAATGCAGACAGAGAAGAGCTCCAACTTCTTAATCATAGCCTCAATTTTGTCCCGCACATTGAATATAGTTGCAAAGTCCCTGTAATCCTAGATTCAGATCATTCAGGTGAGAAAAAACATCACCCAGATAGGCCAGTCGTGTGAGAAACAAGTCGTCATACAAGCAGTCAGAAAATGAAAATTATGGTCAGTAAAAGAAAACGTTAAGCTTGTCTCTCAATTTTTTTTTAAACGTGTCAATACTTTGCCCCTTGATAACCAGCGCACTTCTGTATGTTGTAAAACCGTTACATGGTCGCTGCCCATATGCAGAAAATAAATGAGAATTCAGGGGCCTTGCTTTAACAAAATTAACCATTTTCACTGCAGTGTCCAAAACATCTTTCAAGCTGTCAGGCATTCCCTTGGCAGCAAGAGCCTCTCAGTGGATGCTGCAGTGTACCCAAGTGGCGTCGGGAGCAACTGTTTACACGTGCGTTACCACTCCACTATGTCTCCCTGTCATGGCTTTTGCTCCATCAGTACAGATACCAACACATCTTGACCACCAAAGTCCATTTGATGACACAAAGCTGCCCAGTACTTTAAAAAGATCCTCTCCTGTTGTCCTGGTTTCTAGAAGAGGATGTCTTCCTTGATTGACCCCCCATAAACGTAAAGGACATATACCAGGAGTTGTGCCAGACCCGCCACGTCTGTTGACTCATCCACCTGTAATGCATATAATTCACTGGCTTGTATGCGAAGCAGTCATTGTTTCAAAACATCTCCTGCCATGTCACTGATGCCTCGTGAAACAGTGTTGTTAGATGAAGACATTGTCTGTATAGTTCTTTTGGCCTGTTCCCCCAGCATTGTACCAGCCATATCTGCAGCAGCAAGAAGAATTAAGTCCTCCATAATAGTATGGGGCTTGCCTGTCCAAGCCACTCTGTAGCTCACCATATAAGACCCTTCTAGCCCCTTCTTATTAATGACATCTGTTGCTTTTATGCATGTCTTACTACTCAAAAGCCATTTTAATTCTCGCTGAAAAAACTCCTGTGGTCCTTTTTCAAATTGACATGTATCGTTTCTAAATGTCTGCGCAAGAGTGAAGGTTTCATTGAGTTGTGAGAAAGTACTGCTGCATATATAAGACACTGTGGCTGAGGAAAGGCACTACTCCCAATTTAAGCGAACCCCAAATCAATGTAGTTCTCATCATATTTGTACCTCTTCGATGGTCCAATGTCTCTGTCTGTTGTTCGGTGCTTTCCCAGGTAAGGGGCCAGTAGCTCTTCGGCTGCATCAGATTCACAACTGTCAGTGTCCAGGTTAACTGGGCTAGCAACAAATGTAGAATTACTGATGCTAGCATTGGATGTGCTCGTGGAAGCAGAACAACTTGTTTCGTCGATAGGTGTAGGTGTAGTACGGCTGGTAGTAGCAGTACCCCCAGTAGAGCTGGCCCGCGTCTCGGGCCTTACTTTTTTTAACCATTTATTTATGTTCGAGCAAACGGAATGAGCAGCAGCTACGTTTAGCTACATACGGACCGTTAGTGGAATTCCCGCAAGAGAGTAGCGGTTAATGTGATTGGATGTTAATTATTTGACTAGGCTACCTGTATTTCACATTGTGTTCGCTGAACACTAGATGGTTTAATTTTTGGCAGTGAAACGAGGCTAGTCAGGCGAGAAAAAAACATCAACCCAAATTGGAAAATCTCAATGGGCTGTTCGAAAATTCACATTTTTATTTGGCGTACTCCCGACGTTCTAAGCCGATTCTGAGGGCAAATTCTGAGGGCATCTAAGCTTGATGCACTCAATCTCACACAAATTATTTATGAACCTACCAGGTACAACTCCAAATCCGTAAACACGCGCACCCTCATAGATGTCATCCTAACTAACTCGCCCTCCAAATACACCTCTGCGGTTTTCAATCAAGATCTCAGCAATCAATGCCTCACTGCCTGCATCCGTAATGGGTCTGCGACCAAACGACCACAACTCATCACGGTCAAACACTCCATAAAACACTACTGCGAGCAGGCCTTTCTAATCGACCTGGCCGGGGTATCCTGGAATGACATTGACCTCATCCCGTCAGTAGATGATGCCTGGCTATTCTTTAAAAGTGCCTTCCTCACCATCTTAAATAAGCATGCCCCATTCAAAAAGAATTGAACTAGGAATATATATAGTCCTTGGTTCACTCCAGACCTGTCTGCCCTTGACCAGCACAAAAACATCCTGTGGCGTTCTGCATTAGCATCGAATAGCCCCCGTGACATGCAACTTTTCAGGGAAGTTAGGAACAAATATACACAGGCAGTTAGGAAAGCTAAGGCTAGCTTTTTCAAACTGAAATTTGCATCCTGTAGTACTAACTCAAAAAAGTTTTGGGACACTGTAAAGTCCATGGAGAATAAGAACACCTCCTCCCAGCTGCCCACTGCTCTGAGGCTAGGAAACACTGTCACCACTGATAAATCCACTAAAATTGAGAATTTCAATACGCATTTCTCTACGGCTGGCCATGCTTTTCACCTGGCTACCCCTACCCCAGTCAACTGCCCGGCACCCTCCACAGCAACCCGCCAAAGCCCCCACCATTTCTCCTTCACCCAAATAGCTGATGTTCTGAAAGAGCTGCAAATTCTGGACCCCTACAAATCAGCCGGGCTAGACAATCTGGATCCTCTCTTTCTAAAATTATCTGCCGAAATTGTTGCAATCCCTATTACTAGCCTATTCAACCTCTCTTTCGTGTCGTCTGAGATTCCCAAAGATTGGAAAGCTGCTGCGGTCATCCCCCTCTTCAAAGGGGGTGACACTCTAGAGCCAAACTGCTACAGACATGTATATCCTACCCTGTCTTTCTAAGGTCTTCGAAAGCCAAGTTAACAAACAGATTACCGACCATTTCGAATCCCACCGTACCTTCTCCGCTATGCAATCTGGTTTCAGAGCTGGTCATGGGTGCACCTCAGCCACGCTCAAGGTCCTAAACGACATCATAACCGACATCGATAAGAGACATTACTGTGCAGCCGTATTCATCGACCTGGCCAAGGCTTTCGACTCTGTCAATCACCACATTCTTATTGGCAGACTCGACAGCCTTGGTTTCGCAAATGATTGCCTCGCTAGGTTTACCAACTACTTCTCTGATAGAGTTCAGTGTGTCAAATTGGATGGCCTGTTGTCCGGACCTCTGGCAGTCTCTATGGGGGTGCCACAGGGTTCAATACTCGGGCCGACTCTCCTCTGTATACATCAATGATGTTGCTCTTGCTGCTGGTGATTCTCTGATACACCTCTACGCAGACAACACCATTCTGTATACTTTTGGCCCCTCTTTGGACACTGTGTTAACTAACCTTCAGACGAGCTTCAATGCCATACAACTCTCCTTCCGTGGCCTCCAACTGCTCTTAAACGCAAGTAAAACTAAATGTATGCTATTCAACCGATCACTGCCCGCACCTGCTCGTCCGTCCAGCATCACTACTCTGGATGGCTCTGACATAAAATACGTGGACAACTACAAATACCTAGGTGTCTGGTTAGACTGTAAACTCTCCTTCCAGACTCACATTAAGCATCTCCAATACAAAATTAAATCTAGAATTGGCTTCCTATATCGCAACAAAGCATCCTTCACTCATGCTGCCAAACATACCCTCGTAAAACTGACCATCCTACCGATCCTCGACTTCGGTGATGTCATCTTTAAAATAGCCTCCAACACTCTACTCAACAAACTGGATGCAGTCTATCACAGTGCCATCCGTTTTGTTACCATAGCCCCATACACTACCCACCATTGCGACCTGTACGCTCTCGTTGGTTGGCCCTCGCTTCATATTCGTCGCCAAACCCACTGGCTACAGGTTATCTACAAGTCTCTGCTAGGTAAAGCCCCGCCTTATCTCAGCTCACTGGTCACCATAGCAGCACCCACTCGTAGCACGCGCTCCAGCAGGTATATCTCACTGGTCACCCCCAAAGCCAATTCCTCCTTTGGTTGTCTTTCCTTCCAGTTCTCTGCTGCCAATGACTGGAACGAACTGCAAAAATCTCTGAAGCTCGAAACACTTATCTCCCTCACTAGCTTTAAGCACCAGCTGTCAGAGCAGCTCACAGATTACTGCACCTGTACATAGCCTATCTATAATTTAGCCCAAACAACTACCTCTTCCCCTACTGTATTTATTTATTTATTTTGCTCCTTTGCACCCCATTATTTCTATTTCTACTTTGCACATTCTTCCACTGAAAATCTACCATTCCAGTGTTTTACTTGCTATATTGTATTTACCTCGCCACCATGGCCTTTTTTTGCCTTTACCTCCCTTCTCACCTCATTTGCTCACATTGTATATAGACTTATTTTTCTACTGTATTATTGACTATGTTTTGTTTATTCCATGTGTAACTCTGTGTTGTTGTATGTGTCGAATTGCTATGCTTTATCTTGGCCAGGTCGCAGTTGCAAATGAGAACTTGTTCTCAACTAGCCTACCTGGTTAAATAAAGGTGAAATATAATAAGTATTGTCGTATGCCCCAGGTTGTGAATAGCCGGTCGACAGGATACCCGCAAATTAATGGGAAAGTGGAAAATAGCCAAAAGACTAATGGCAAACGCAAAGAGAATAGGTGCTGACCCATACCTGGATCACAGAAATACCTTGTCACAAGGAACAGACAGCAGCCCTGCAATGGAGCTCATGGGAAGATGTACAAAGACACTACTGCTAATGAGTAAAAATCTGCTGGGACCGGTGATGACAAGCTGTCAGCAGGAGAAGTTCAAAGAAAGACAGCAGAGACAGGAAAAGTATTACGACACCTCTGCTAAGGATCTCACAGAGCTGCAACGAGATGACAGGGTGAGAGTTCAGCCACTCACAGGACAGAAACAGTGGTGGCAGAGGGCCACAGTAGTCAGACCTGTGGAGCAAAGGTCCAACGAGGTGAAGACAGGACAGGGACAAGTCTTCAGGAAGAACAGGAGAAACCTGAGGAAGAGCAGAGAAATAGAGGACGATTTCCCCACTGTTGAAGAGCCTGGCACAGAGCCAGTAAACAGAGCACCAGCTGACGCCCAGCAGTGGATGCTGCACCTCAACAAGAAGTTCCAAACATTTTAGGTCAAGCACCTCCAGATGTAATCAACACTCCCCACACAAGGTCTGGTAGGGCCATCCGAAGACCTAAATAGCTGAAAGACTTTGTGTGAATGTAATTTTTTTTTTAAAGAATAACTTAATGGACAGGCAGACATTAAACAAACATTCAGTTCACATTCAAGTTTATTGCAGACTTGGACTACAAGCCAAAGTTAGGTGGAGTCTGCCTTTCTAGATGGGTGATAACAGGAGAACTATAATATACACCCTGGCCCAAAGACACAGGCGAGGCAGCACAAATAACAACCACGGTAACATGTACCGGATTAAACAAAACAAACAAACCTATCGCAAGCCAGCCTGTAGTATAACACCCAACACAAAGAACAATTCCACACACAGACATGGGGGAAACAGAGGGTAATATACATTTAGTCTGATGCGGGAATGTGAACCAGGTGTGCGGGAAAACAAGACAAAACAAATGGAAAATGAAAGGTGGAGCGGTGATGGCTAGAAGACCGGTGACTTCGAACGCCGAACGCCGCCCGAACAAGGAGAGGGACCGACTTCGGCGGAAGTCGTGACACTGCTACTTACCGTCTTCATGTACTGGATGTGCATGTTAACAACATTCATAGTAAAGTTTGCTTAACTATATACACTACCGTTTACAACATTAACAAAGGCTACACTGTATTTCTGATAAATTTTATGTTATTTTAATGGATTTTTTTGTTGTTGCTTTTCTTTCAAAAACAAGGACATTTCTAAGTGACCCCAAAATGTTGAATGGTAGTGTATATAGTTAAGCTTTTTCTTTACCACTCTGCCTAGAAGGCCAGCATCCCGGAGGTCGCCTCTTCACTGTTGACGTTGAGACTGTTGTTTTGCATGTACTATTTAATGAAGCTGCCAGTTGAGGACTTGTCTGTTTCTCAAACTAAACACTAGTCTACTTGTCCTCTTGCTCAGTTGTGCACAGGGGCCTCCCACTCTTCTTTCTATTCTGGTTAGAGACGGTTTGCGCTGTTCTGTGAAGGTAGTACACAGCGTTGTGCGAGATCTTCAGTTTCTTGGCAATTTCTCGCATGGAATAGCCTTCATTTCTCAGAACAAGACTAGACTGACGAGTTTCAGAAGAAAGTTATTTGTTTCTGGCCCGTTTGAGCCTCTAATTGAACCCACAAATGTTAATGCTCCAGATACTCAACTAGTCTAAAGAAGGCCAGTTTTATTGCTTCTTTAAATCAGAACAACCGTTTTCAGCTATGCTAACATAATTGCAAAAGGGTTTTCTAATGATCAATTAGCCTTTTAAAATGGATTAGCTAACACAACGTGCAATTGGAACACAGGAGTGATGGTTGCTGATAATGGGCCTATGTAGATATTCCATTAAAAAAAATAGCCGTTTCCAGCTACAATAGTCATTTACAACGTCTACACTGTATTTCTGCTCAATTTGATGTTATTTTGTACAAAGAATGTGCTTTTCTTTCAAAAACAAGGACATTTCTAAGTGACCTCAAACTTTTGAATGGTAGTGTATATCTTTGTCTGTCGTGACTACAACACAAAGCATATTGATACAGCCTCCATCATTCTTCAATATAAGAAGTTTGGAACCACCAAGACTCTTCCTAGAGCTGGCCGACCGGCCAAACTGAGCTATCGAGAGAGAAGCGCCTTGGCCAGGGAGGTGACCAAGAACCCGATAGTCACTAGAGGTCGACCGATTATGATTTTTCAACGTCGATACCGATTATTGGAGGACCAAAAAAAGCCGGTACCGATTAATCGGTCGATTTTTTAAATGTATTTGTAATAATGACAATTACAACAATACTGAATGAACACTTATTTTAACTTAATATAATACATCAATAAAAATCTATTTAGCCTCAAATAAATAATGAAACATGTTTAATTTGGGTTAAATAATGCAAAAATAAAGTGTTGGAGAAGAGAAGAAAGTAAAAGTGCAATATGTGCCATGTAAAAAAGCTAACGTTTAAGTTCGTTGCTCAGAACATGAGAACATATGAAAGCTGGTGGTTCCTTTTAACATGAGACTTCAATATTCCAAGGTAAGAGGTTTTAGGTTGTAGTTAATATAGTATTTATAGGACTATTTCTCTCTATACCATTTGTATTCCATATACCTTTGACTATTGGATGTTCTTATAGGCACTTTAGTATTGCCAGTGTAACAGTATAGCTTTCCGTCCCTCTCCTCGATCCTACCTGGGCTCGAACGAGGAACACATCGACAACAGCCACCCTCGAAGCAGCGTTACCCATGCAGAGCAAGGGGAACAACTACTCCAAGTCTCAGAGCTAGTGACATTTGAAACGCTATTAGCGCGCACCCCGCTAACTAGCTAGCCATTTCACATCGGTTACACCAGCCTAATCTCGGGAGTTGATAGGCTTGAAGGCATAAACAACGCAATGTTTGAAGCACAGTGAAGAGCTGCTGGCAAAACCCACGAAAGTGCTATTTGAATGAATGCTTACGAGCCTGCTGCTGCCTACCATCGCTCAGTCAGACTGCTCTATCAAATATCAAATCATAGACTTAATTATAACATAACACACAGAAATACGAGCCCTTGGTCATTAATATGGTCGAATCCGGAAACTATAATTTCTTAAACAAAACGTTTATTATTATCGCATAAACCCTGACTCTGCGTGCAATGAATGCAAGAGATGTGACACAATTTCACCTGGTTAATATTGCCTGCTAACCTGGATTTCTTTTAGCTAAATATGCAGGTTTAAAAATATATACTTCTGTGTATTGATTTTAAGAAAGGCATTGATGTTTATGGTTAGGTACACGTTGGAGCAACGACAGTCCTTTTTCGCGAATGCGCACTGCATCGATTATATGCAACACAGGACACGCAAGATAAACTAGTAATATCATCAACCATGTGTAGTTAACTAGTGATTATGATTGATTGATTGATTGTTTTTTATAAGATAAGTTTAATGCTAGCTAGCAACTTACCTCAGCTTCTTACTGCATTCGCGTAACAGGCAAGCTCCTCGTGGAGTGCAATGAGAGGCAGGTGGTTAGAGCGTTGGACTAGTTAACTGTAATGTTGCAAGATTGAATCCCCGAGCTGACAAGGTAAAAATCTGTCGTTCTGCCCCGGAACAAGTCAGTTAACCCACCGTTCCTAGGCCGTCATTGAAAATAAGAATTTGTTCTTAACTGAAGTGCCTAGTTAAATAAAGGTTAAATATAAAATAAATAAAAATACCCAAGACCCAAGGCTGTAATCGCTACCAAAGGTGCTTCAACAAAGTACTAAGTAAAAGGGTCTGAATACTTATGTAAATGCCATAACGTTTTTGATTTTTAATACATTTGCAAAATGTTCTAAAAACCTGTTTTTGTGTGTGTTTACATATACACATGCAAGCACATGCACACATACAGACTTGTGCACATGATTTTGCATGGGTGTGTGCATTTTAGGAATGCATGGATGAGTGTAATAGTCTACATGTTATTTGATGTAGTATCTAAGTTGTAGGCTATTTAGAGTGCATACATGAGGTGTTGTGTGTAAGTATGTAAAGAAGTGAAATGAGTACAAATAATTAAATAAGGAAACAAAACAGAACAAAAACATAACACAATGAAACAAAACACTAACAGCCCGCAGTCTATCCCACCTCTTTCCTCTCTCAGCCATGGGCTCTATTTAATAGGTATCACTGAAAAGTAGCCTAAGCATTTCACTGTTAGTCTACGCCTGTTGTTTACGAAGCATGTGACAAATAACATTTCATTTTATTTGAAGCGTTACAGATAGGGCGCAGGCCCCTGTCCGGTCTGGATTAAGTCACGAGCTAAACTGGTCCGCTATTGCGTAGCAAACTAGCGGTGCCAAAAACACTGGTATGCCCTAGAAAGCATATTTAAATTCCTATCGCCAGAACGTCCCAGAAATAATTTTGGCCTCTAAAATTAGTTTATTATGATCAAGTTCGATCCCCAGGGTGAAGTATTTTGAAGTTCGCTACAAATCGAGATAATTTATTAAATAGTGATCCAATCTGACTACTGCATTTGTCGTCACACAGGACCACGTGCTGACACAGACTAATCAGGCTACCATACAACGTATCAATAAAATACACTATCTTGACACTTTTTTGGCACATGCCCTTTCGAAAACAACAGTCAGCGCCGAGCCTTTGCAGAGTTCAAGCACTAATCTGAACTAGGACACTGCCATTTCCAACTTGATAAGTAGTTGAACGCAGCACGAGTATAACTACATCCAGTTAACAAATCGGACATTTCAGTTTCCTAGTTCCGACTAGTACGTGAACGCGGTATTTGTTTGTCTCGCACACGCTACTGCAATCGATTGACCGTCTTTCTCATGTTTGATGAGATTTATTGTGCGAAATAACCTACTTTCAGTGATAAGTACATGTTTAAAGGTCTACTGAAAGCACAATGTTTTCGCCTTTCGGTGTTCCCTGTCCTTACGCAACAGTTTGCGATGGCCACACTTTTGTCTCAGCCATGAGGATACAAATATGTTCCACTCAGAGAGGATACATTTAGCCTAATGTTGTTATTATCGATATCCAAAGTGACAGCGAGTGAGTGTAGTATGCTTGGTATGCATATTGGCCAAAATCAGTTGTCATTAGAAGTGAAGTTGCATAAGACACATTGATATTCATATCAACAAATAGACATTAATTATTTAAGAGAGAAACGTACTTTAAACTTGGCGATCCATGAAAATCCAGATAGTTACCATCCATACACAACCTTGCTATGTGGGGCGGAAACAATAACTGGATTGACAAGTAGCTAAACCATTTACAATGCGAGAAACAGGACCAGGACAGAGGATTCGTTATGTAGGCTAAGTTTGGTTGTAGAGTATTACAAGTTAAACAGTAAAATCATGTGACACTGTAGGAATGTCTGGTTAA
The DNA here is from genome assembly GCF_029448725.1 of Salvelinus fontinalis. Taxonomy (NCBI): domain Eukaryota; kingdom Metazoa; phylum Chordata; class Actinopteri; order Salmoniformes; family Salmonidae; genus Salvelinus; species Salvelinus fontinalis. The sequence goes on along the minus strand of NC_074678.1, from coordinate 47,142,323 downwards.
TTTGTCCGGACTGTCCCACACAGTCATATAGGCAGGATTTGTAAGAAAATAAATAAGCTTTAGTGAATAAGAAAAAGAAAATAAGAACAAGAAAAAAGTGTTTTATGTTAAAAGAGAATTAAAAAGGAAAAGTTTGTTTTATAAAACATTAAAAGCAGATAGCCTATTTATACAATTGAAACATGCTACACGATACAGTACACATATTTCAACTAGATATTATATTTGTGCAGCTAGCCTACTGCACTTCTTTTGATGGCACAGTTACTTTATCGGTTGGTTGTAAACCTGATGAGCTAAACCACAGATGAAAAATATTTTTGTTTTTCATGTACTGTACGCCTACGTAGAATGGAAATACCTTCGGCAGTGCAATTATGACTGTAGGATATTTCATGTTTGCCCTCTAAAAAGGTTACACCGGAAACAAACTGTAGGAGGAATAGAAACCTGATGCTTTTGTTACCTTAGCTACATCACACCTCAACAGTCCTCGTATCATTGTGTACATGGGAACGGGAGGGCATCAAGCTAAACTGAAAGGACAGGCACAACGGGTAAGTTTGATTTTGTCAATAATTTTGTGAGCCTAATCCTTCAAACTTGACTCTAGAGTTTTAGCCTAACCAAGATATAGATCAAAACCAAAAGACTGTTGTTACATTTTAATTGTTGCAGTTTCAGATGTTTCCATGACTTCTTCCTCATTCATTTTTGTATGCCTTTTTTACATTTCTGTAATTGTAGTTGTAGGCGTATTGTTAAGTCATTTTGAGATTTGTGTTGCGTGTCCCTTTTTAAAAAAACTGTGCATGAAGAAGTCATTGATAATTACAATTAGCATTTTTATTTTCCAGCTTCCAACTTGACCATGGAATATTACGAAAAAAACATCACTTATGATGACGATTATATAGACGAGGTCTGTAACAAGGAACGTGTTGTCAAGTTTGGCTCAATCGCCACCCCTGCCTTCTTCTCTGTGGTGACCATCCTGAGTCTAGCAGGCAACATCCTGGTCCTGGTCATCCTGGCCAAGTACGAGAACCTCAAGTCTCTCACCAACATCTTCATTCTCAACTTGGCCCTATCTGACCTGGTGTTCACCTTTGGTCTGCCCTTCTGGGCAGCCTACCACATCTGGGGCTGGACCTTTGGCTGGTTCCTCTGCAAGACCGTCACCTTTGTCTTCTACGCAGGCTTCTACAGCAGCGTTTTGTTCCTGACCATCATGACGATCCACCGCTACCTGGCAGTGGTGCATCCTCTGTCCGACCACGGCTCCCAGAAGGGCTGCTACGGGGTCACCGTCTCGCTCATCATCTGGGCGATCAGTTTTGGTTCGGCCGTCCCCGCTTTGATTTTCAGCTCTGTCCAAGAGAATCCCCACAAAGAAGACAAACATTTGCATTGTGAATACAGCGTTCCACTGTGGAAGAAAGTGAGCACATGCCAACAGAACGTCTTCTTCTTGGCTGCTTTTGCAATTATGGGTTTCTGCTACGTGAGGATATTGAGGACAATCTTCAAGTCAAGGTCACACACGAGGAATCGAACCATGAACCTGATCTTCAGTATAGTGGCAGTATTTTTCCTTGGCTGGGCGCCTTACAATGTGGTGATCTTTCTGAGGTTGTTAACTGACAACTCCGTAGCACCTTTCACCGATTGTGAGGTCAGCATGAAGCTCGACTATGGGTTCTACGTGTGTCGACTCATTGCTTTCTCCCACTGCTGTCTCAACCCTGTCTTCTACGCATTTGTTGGGATCAAGTTCAGAAATCACTTGAAGGTTGTTCTGCAGAAACTTTGCTGGCGCCAAAGCACCATAGATTCACAACAGATTAGAGCGACTAATGTTCCCTCAAGGGAATCAATGTATTAGTCTGGCTCTTGAAGTGTCAGAGCACCATGGACTGAGCAGACTTCCGTCCAACCTTGATCAATTGTAAAATTTCCTTTTTGCCTTTTCAATACATTAAGAATGCGACTAATGTTCCCTCAAGGGAATCAATGTATTAGTCTGGCTCTTGAAGTGTCAGAGCACCATGGACTGAGCAGACTTCCGTCCAACCTTGATCAATTGTAAAATTTGCTTTTTGCTTTTTCAATACATTAAGAATGTTACTTATCTTTTATTTCCATTAGTTTTTATCATTGTCATTTTGTCTTGTTCTTTTCATTATTTTGTTAATCCCACTATTGGTATTTTAACAAAGGTTAAAATACTGTCTTATGTATGAGTATAACGTATCAAAAGTGCTTTTCAAATAAAGTTATTATTGATCTGAACCATTTTTACAGTATGTGTACTACAGTGGATATTAGGACAGACACAGAGGAGGACAAACTCCTAATTACATCTTCAAATATGGGGATGTAGAGTAGATCAAGTGGTGTGGGGGGACAGGCTCCCCATAGTAGCGTTACCACTTTAGCACTGCATAATGGGACTTTTTCATAAGGTTGTGCAGCACCCTAGCTTCAGCTAGGGTTCCACTGCCCTCTGCTGGGGAACGAGAGAAACAATAAAAAGGTTTACAGCAGGGTCCTTCCTCAAATCTTTCCCTACGAGGTCCAGAACCTGCTGTTTTTTTTGTTCTACCTGATAATTAATTGCACACATCTGGTGTCCCTGGTCTAAATCCCGCATTACAGGGGAACAAAACATTATATTTTCACCTTTATTTAATTAGGCTACCTATCCCCCTGCCACACACACACACTTTTAAAGAGTGGAATAGTGCTCCTGTTTTAAAGACTTCTAGACCAAGTGCATATGTTGGCCACAGTTTTTATCTCTCACTATCTTTTCCTACTCCTAGTTTGTCTCTCTCCCCTCTCTACATTCAACACCAAAGACTGGCCACAAACATCTCCAAAAGCATAATAACAGCCATAAGAGGCATCTCTTCCTCCCTTATCATCGCTTATGTACAACCACCCTGAACACGCCCAATCTCTAGACTCGGAGGCTAAGCAGCGCTGGCCTTGGTTGGTAGGCTATTTGGATGGGAGACCGGCTCGGTATATACTGTATATCAGGGCACATATTCATATAGTAGAGGAGTGCTGATCCAGGACCAGTTTTCCCTTTTAGATCATAATGAATAATATTACATTGGGGGGCAGGGGGAACTGAACCTGGGTCAGCATTATTGGCCGGGGTAGGCCGTCATTGTAAATAAGAATTTGTTCTTAACTGACTTTCCTAGTGAAATCTAGGCTAGGTGTTAGGGTTGAGTTCAGTAGTTAGATTAAAGGGTTAAATCACCATCTGTCTTGTGTAACCATACCAAATGTAACATGTCATACTAAATTGCTCATCTCAGATTTACATGCATAATAATACGAAATGCTCTAAGACCAGGTTGCTCTAAGACCAGAAACATTTAACATGCAATAATGAAGCCCAAATCAAGCGTAGGCCAAATATTTTTGCTTGGTCGCGTATAGGCAACTCCAAAAGCACGAGGAGGTTATGAAATATGAACAAGAGACTCGCATGATTTTAAAAATAGGATTGCTATTATTATGTATGGGTATCATGATGAAGATACTCTCAATGTATGACCCTACCGCCTGCTCCCTAACAAAGTGAAGTGAGGGTAGGAAAGAGATGAAACGGGGTTTTAAAAAAGCAAGGGCTTGGGCTCCGTTTCAAAATATCACTTTTTTTACCACAGCGGTTTCACACTTTCCCGTGACACAAATTGTGTGGGGAAAATATTGTAGTTTACTCTGTTATATTCCATTATATTCTTACTACAAAATATGTGTGCTGACTGTGATCGGGGTAGGTGTTTCTGTTTAAAGAACAAAATAATTAACGATTTAATTCACTTGGAAGTAACATAATTCAACTCAAAATATGGCATTCTATTGTTTTGAACATATTGTATTAGTCTTTTGTTTCTTAGTTCCTCCCTAAAATGAATTAATAATGGATTTATTTTTGATGGTGTATGTTCAATGGGTTTATTCAAATAGACGCCCAACCACATCCGCACACCGTTACTACCACTCATCACATAGGAGGTATAAATAACAGGCGCTGGCAATAATGTGTTAAAAATAGGCCTGTTTGTGCCAAAACATTTTTTTAAGAAAAATATACACCAATCCTATGTGAAAGCAGAATAGATATGTTCTTGTGATGACAGCAAATTACCAGCAGAGGATGTTAAAACATAACATAAGAATTCACAGCCATGTTGCCTAGGTCAGGGGGTTTTAAACCGTCCATGTATTTTAACTATTTCACAGCTAGCACACCTAATTCAACTTGACAATTAATCATCAAGCCCTTGAATAGGTGAATCAAGTGAGCTAGTTCAGTAGCCTTGTAGTAAGTAGCCTTGCCTTGTACGAGCTGGAATGTCTCATAGGGGCAGATCTCCTGTTTCTGTAGCGTAAGGCAGGCAGCTTGATGTACAAGTACACCCCCTGGACAGGAAGCTAGTCTATCGCAGTGCCAAGCAGAGACCATTGGGTCCCATTTTCCCCTTGGGGCCCAAGGTAATGAGTGGGTATGGCAACTGACCAATTCTTAGTGAATGACAGCACCCAAACATATAACAACATCCATGCAAACAGAGGGGGAAAAAAACAATCTGGAAGTTCTAGGGCTCGATTCAATCAGATTATTTGAATCCAGTGGAGGCTGCTGAGGGGAGGATGGCTCATAATAATGTCTGGAAGGGCACTAATGGAAGGGCATCAAACACAAACTGTGTTTGATACCATTCCACTGATTCCGCGCCAGTCATTACCACAGGCCCATCCTCCCCAATTAAAATGCTCCCCAACCTCCTGTTTGAATCAGTGTGCTATCATGGCAGCAGAGCCGTAGTAGTTGAGGAAAAATAATGTGACAAAAAAACTTAATATTGACAACAAGCTCAATACAATCCTCAATGGAGGAGTCTGAACTGCTAATCAGAAACCCGGGAGTCAAGGGGTGATGCACTCTGGCTCTCTCTGGAACTTTCCTTAACCTGTTGTGATTGGTTGACAAGATCACAGCTTGGGGCTTTGACAGTGCATATACTCTCTTTGTTACAATATGCAATGACAATTTGATGGCCAAAAATTATAATAAAGTTGCTGTTCATTACTAGTAAAGAAATACATTTAATGACAGGTATTTCTAGTAACACAGTATGTTTTCAAATGTCATAGGCCTATGCATGTTTTGCCAAGAGAGAGAGAGAGAGAGAGAGAGAGAGAGAGAGAGAGATTTTCTTACCCCCTTTTTCCTGATATCCAATTGCGATCTTGTCTCATCGCTGCAACTCCCCAATGGGCTCGGGAGAGGTGAAGGTGAAGTCATGCGTCCTCCGAAACATGACCCGCCTAACCGCGCTCCTTAACACCCACCAGCCTAACCCGGGAAGCCAGCCGCACAAATGTGTTGGAGGAAACATTGTTCAACTGGCAACCGGGGTCAGCTCGCAGGCACCCGGCCTGCCATAAGGAGTCGCTAGATCACGATGAGCCAAGTAAAGCCCCCTCGGCCAAACACTCCCCTAACCCGGCGACGCTGGGCCAATTGTGCGCCATCCTATGGGACTCCCAGTCACGACCGGTTGTGGCACAGTCTGGGAATGAAGCCCATGTCTGTTGTAACACCTCTAGCACTGTGATCCAGTGCCTTAGACTGCTGTGCCACTCAGGGGGGCCCCGAAACACTAAGTTGCACGCATATGAGTCAGAAACAATAATTCTAGTTAAAAATTGACTACAAAGTGTAAATAGGATAATTTTGGTCATAAAGTAAGTCTTGTCTAAAAGAGAGTTTGGAATAACAGTGTGTCACATTGAGTAAAATAATGTTGGGTTTGGATTACAATTATTTAATCAAATCATGCCCCCCTTTTCCAAGCTCCATGTACAAATCGGCCCTCCACCCACTTCAGTTCATTGAATGGGGCTCATCACACCCAACATGTTCAAAGGATGACAGACTGAAAAGCCTCCACAGCCAAAGTTATATGGTTTGCATGCCCTGCTGACGGACCCAAGTATGCTGAATAGCTAGGTGGTTGGAGTTTGTCGGCCCCCAAGTCTGCACCTGTAACGCTAGGTCAGTGTGCAATGACTGGTGGTGGTGAGTATAACCAGAGATACTGGAATATCTCAACAACAATCACTATTCTGCCTCAAAAAGATATCCACAGGTAAAAACATGAAAGGCAATCGCAACCAAAAATTACCGAAAAAAAACCATGAAGTGTATCATCCCACACTATCATTTACGTAGCTCTAATTTACCTAGCAACCTCTCTGGTATAACTTAACTAACAACGTTAGATAATATAGGTAGCTAGCTATCTTTTGATAAAGCGATGCAGGCTAGCTAACATTAGCTAGTGAGGCAGGCTAGATAACTTTTAAGCTAATGTTAGCATAGCTAGGTCATTATAACTTAGTTAGGTTGTAGCTTATACACGTTTATTGTGTATTGTCTAGATATTGCTGCAGGGCTCTACAGTGCAACTATTTACTCTTACATGCGCATAAATATTTTGCAGTGCGACCTGGGATTTTAATTTAGGAACACCAGTGCGCCTAGAAAAATTAATAATACCTCAAATATTTTTTATTGTGCTCCTACATTTCTTTGTGTGTGCCTTTTCCAACTTAGGCGCACACACGCTCTATGTAGAAATAATATGTAATATTATAAACTGGGTGGTTTGAGCCCTGAATGCTGTTTGGCTGACAGGTGTGGTATATCAGATCGTACACAACAGGTATGACAAAACATTTATAATTATTGCTCTAATTACGTTGGTAACCAGTTTATAATAGCAACAAGGCACCTCTGGGGTTTGTGTTATATGGCCAATATACCACGGCTAAAGGCTATATCCAGCACTCCGCTTTGCGTCGTGGTATATTTTACATATACCACACCCCCCTGGGCCTTACTGCTTAATTATCATTGGATAATGCTAGCGAGGCAGGCTAGCTAACGTTAGCCTACAAGTCGAATTTGCAAGTTAGTTCAAAGCTCATACAAGTGTATTCTGTATTGTGTCTGTGGAATTATTGTGTCTGTGGAATTAGCTTTACTCAAGTTACTGCCCTGATGACACAAATGGCTTCATCAACAACGGTTGTGAGTCTTGTAAAAAGTTGTATTAAAAAATACCCAGTACTGGATGTCATTTTGGTTGTGAAATGCATTATCAGAAAGCTTCTTTTCTTTATAACAAAATGCACTTCACCACTTGGCTGTCTATTGTATCACCGTGTCACAGGCCCTCACAGTCAACACCACCTCATAAAATGAGGAAGTGCAATGTTTATAAAGATTGCCTGCTGCAGTTGTCCAGTTTGAAGATGACATGCAGCTCTCTACATTCAATTCCATATAATTGAATAGCCCATTTCATAGAGTGTTATAAACTGGACGATTTAGTAACTTACTTTGAAAGGATGGGGATTTGGGTCTAAATAGGCATTTGGCAGTCTAAATAAAGTGCACTTGTCTTTAAATGCCATTTCTCGAAAGTCAGACTCTTCCCACACGCCAACTAATTTCTCTACTTAAGAAGCATCTACATTCAACTCATTTCATGTGGTTATCCTTATATATATTCTCCAGACTTGCCCAGAGGGAATTGTTGATATGTTGTAAATGTTTTATTCTAGATTTTTTTTTTTATATATTCACAAAAAATGCATTTTACATGCATGTCTTTAGTGTATTACAGATAGAAATATGAAAAAGTTTCAAAACCTAGCCTGGAGGTGGCCCCCATAGAATTAGGAATTAGAATACTAGAATAGCGATGAGCCTTCTTATGATGGAATAAAGGTCATCCATCTTGGTCAGAGAGTTGGTAAACCATGGTTTGCCAGTGCTGTGATAAGATATTGTGTAAAATATCTTGTGTAAAAATGAATTTGAAGAATGTATCTGCACTGTATGTTGGTTAGCTAGCCAGTTTTAGAGGAATGATTCCATAGATTTTTCAAATGAACTGACAACATTCCATTCAAACAATGCAGTCAATACACATGCATACACTGGCTGGAATTAGTAGATGATAGGACTTTGACAAGTTGTAAATGCAACAAGTAGGCTACTGGTATTTTATCATATAATAGCATTCTCAGCTTTCCAATAAAAAATATGAAATGTATGGTCTGTTTACATATATTTAGAAGCTATTTATAACAGTAACATATATAAATCATGTAAACTGTATTTATGATTATATGACAATATTTTAGGTTGACAATAACTATATTATACAATTTTTGATACATCATGTCTTTGCTTTATTTTCCTGCATAAGTAAAATCAGGATTAGGCCTCTTCTGACATTCATTCCAATTAGACTGGGTTGGATTTCTCCCTGACCAATATGGCTGCCATTTTCCTTCCATTCTGGAACTTCGAGGGTTTATGACGAAGCCTCCTCTGGATCTCAATGGTCGTCGCTGGTCTTCACTGACAGGATGTTGGTCGTGAGCAATGACCAAATCTATCTATGGTCGTGACAGAGGGAGCTGCGTTGATAAAGAATTCATGACAAAAGGAAATAATTTCAGCAGTTATTTTTTTCCACCATCAGGCCTAAATGTCAGTAAGCTTATGAATATCTGACATAGGCTAATTAGCCTATCTGCTAGAAAAAAAATATCTTCCAAACGGTCTCACACATATAGGATATATTTAGCCATTTAGAGGTGTGTTTTGTTCACAAGAGGTCTACTGATAAACGATTATTGATTTAATTGTGGCATGTCTTTGAGAACCCCATCATTTACCCTCCATCCCCTACTTTGAAAGATGGGATCGAAACTGGTAGGCCTAAATGACACATGTAGACCTAAAATAGCACCAAACGTTGCATCTCTGAGAATATTGGGTGTCTCTCCCGCTTTGACGGATGAACCTGCAGGCCGTCTTATCTCTGTCTGCAAGGTGGTCCTTTGAGCTTTACACCAAATTCTGCCAAGTCTCAAGGCATCCCTACGCGATCGATACAATCTACTGCAAAAATAACAAAGCAAGTGGAGGATTAAAGGATTCTGATCATTTATCCGATGTACCTATTTTCCTCTTATGTGGGTCGATGTTTATTTAATTTAGGCTATAGGACTTTCACTGTATAGCCATGCAGCTAATCAGGCTAATGATGATAGTCATAAACGTGATGTAGACTATACCCGGTAGACTGTGCTGCTTCAATTGATTTTGGAGTCCACTGTTGTTTGGTTTTGCATGCAAACCTATCTGACTGGCCCAAAAAACGGGGAGATAATTGTGTTCCGAGTGTTGTCAAATGATATGAGCTTGACCCAAATTACAAAGTATTACACTACTTAATTATCATTGTTGCACAATATAAAACTATCGGAAATACATTCAGTAGCCCAATGGTATTCATTTTACATGTCGCATTCATTAATTCAAATGCATTCATCAAACACTTGTGAATTCGCGGTTTATTAATTCTCCTTCATAAAAGGTTAAAATATTAGTCAAAACAAATACACATGCCTAATGGTATTTTTCTCAAGTCAACATCCCAACTGATATGATTTAAATACGCTCCATTGCTCTTGAACTAAGACTTGGAGCATTTTACAAGGCATGCACCTGCTGTAATAAACATGGATTTTTATCCCTTAAAATCTCCCGCTATAGGCCTATGTCAGTGCATATCAATTCACAATATAAGGCAATAGTTTTTCCTCGCGCTTGCCCAAGATAAAAAGCCAAATAATAATGAATAATTTAATAAATAATGGTTTTAGGGGCTTATCGAATATGGAGTGGCCGCAACTGCGTGTCCTTATCTCTCCTCACCACATTGCGCCTGTGTTCCGCTCGCTCCCCATACTAAGTGGCGCACTGGACGTGATGTGGAATTATATAGACCTCACTTCCAGCTTCCACGCAGCACTTCAGTGAATCTAAAACATCAGACATGGATTACCCTCGACAAAATGGCTCCACGCATAGGCTACTCTATCAACAACACTCCGGCTATGGTAAGGACAACACACCCAAATAGGCCTTATCAAGTCACATATGTTGTTGTCGATTTATGGATATGTTATTGGTAATGCGAATAGATAGTTGGAACATTGTTTATCATTGGTCGTTCCTATTTCGCGTTGACATTTGTTTTCTCGGTGAAGTGAAATACATTAGTTAGCCTATCGAATTAGGATTCGTTTTATCTACCAATAAAATGTGATTTAACACGAAACATGTACAAAGATTCGATATATTCATAAATTATTTCGTTTTGATAAAATGTCCTCCGTCTATCGACGCTTTCATTTAAATCAAACAGACTAGCCTACACACTCAGGGAATGCTAGCTGATAGGCTAAGATTAATTTATGGGTGATCATTTTATTTTGCAACAATGAACAACAAAGCTATTTGAAATATAAGTTAGTGATGCATTAGGTTATTATATCTTCATAGGCTATTGTGAAACAGAAAATGATGTAGCCACCATAATGTTTTTGTAAAAATGTGTGATGGCCTAGCGTACCTACACATTTTATAGAATGAAAAGGTTGGCGATGCATAACATTCTGTGGACTGTGGCTCAATTAAGGTTCAAGCTTTCAAAGGCTCATAAATAAACTACGCGAAACGCACTCTATTCCATTTCATTTTACTTGCCCTACAAGCTATAGCCCAAAAACTATTCCCACAGTGGTGGTGAAAAAAACGACACCAGTTCCTTTTTCACATGACGTAATAATTTTACTGAGGTGCAAGGAACGGATTATTTTGAAACTCAATCATGAACACGCAACAAAGTAGGCTAAGAACAGAAATAATAAAATAAAAACCAAATGAAAAAGACAAATCGATGAACGAAGAATTATGAAATCAATTGGAAAAACAGGCCCTCGAGTGACAGAGGTTATCATTCCACTTATATTAATATGAGTATGTTATATAACGATAATGATACAGTGAAAGGCAATCAATTGTATTGATTTCCACGCAGAGATAACGCTTCCGTTTAACTGCACGACGTTCGTTGGACAGAAGCAATAATGTTGGGAAATCGTGAATTTAGAACCAAGGAAATTAGCCTATGTTTTTTAACAAAGAGGCAAACAAATAGGCCAACAATTGTTAAAAATAAAAATAAACATCACAAAGCAAGGCATTGGCTCTGATAATATCCTCTAAAGTATTAGCCATGAAGGGATATGATTTTTCCATGTGACGGACCGCAAGAGTGCAGTCCAAACAGTTAATTGGATTAAAAGCCGTATTGACAAGGGAAGCAGTAACTCAACAGTGCGTTCGTAGTTAGAAACATTGACAGTATATGCACCAACCCTCATAGGTGCAGAGAGAGCACCGTGCAGAATACACAGGTCTGCCTGCTGAGTTAGTTGATGACTTGCCGCGCGCGGGATTGACTGTAGGCCTACCATTTTAGAGCTCTGGGTCATTCCAGTGTCGCGCGCAGTCTGCAGTTTTGGTATTTTATTCGTTCGAAAATGTTAGATTCATACATAAAAAGCATAAAAGCTTCTTTTTTTTGCAGGTGACATCAAGGATTAATATCGGCGGATGAAAGAGATCGTTTCGATGCGCAGTCATCCGTCGTTGGCATTACGCAAATGCACTTTTACAATTTAAGACATATTTACGCACGGTCTAATCTATCGAATAACCGCGGAAATGATGGAAAAACTGAAACCAGAAGTTGGGCAGCTCAGTCCTATGGGCAAGGAATGCAAGTCTCCACACCACGACAGCCTGACTACTTCCATAGCAGGTCGTGTAAGTGGGGAGGGGGGCGAAGCTGGTGGTGAGACACAGGAAGCGGCGTCGGCGAACTCAGCTGAGAGGGATCGTGTCCCGGGGGAGCACTGCAACCGGACTATTCTCTTTAATGCAGTTACCAAGGAAACGGCGTACCACAGCGAGCAAAAAAAGGAAGTGCCTGTTATCGAATTGGCCAGAAGAGGAGGGCTCGTGGACATAAAAGCTAAGGACATGACGGCAGACGGCAATCACAGGGTACAGACCACCGAGCTGTGCAGACCTCCTATTCCACTGACACTGCCTTCCCGGGACCCGTTTTTGAGCGAAACTCGAATGGTGCAGTTGAGCCAACCTGGGTACTCTCTCCCTGCACGAGCGATGCTGTACAGTAACTTTGCTCAACCGCTCGCTACTATGAACAGGTAAGGCAAGCTATTCATTTGAAAATATATATGTCATAATAATGTGATTTTTCATGGACAAGTTTATGCCATGCGGGCACTGTTTATCTGTCATATTTTGATTGGTGTAGCCTATTCTACTTTTAGGACTGAAATGTGCATCGCTATTTCAATTTTCAGAGTTTGTTTTCATTATCATATTATTATTATTATTATTATTATTATTATTATTATTAGGCCTATTAGTATTACATCAAGTCTTTAATTTGGTCTACATTAGGCCTAACTGTCATCATTTAATTCAATAAAATCACCAGAATAAAATAGTCGACTTATAACCTGATACTCACTGATAAAAACTAGTTGAATCATCATTGTTTCCACACCATTTCAACCCAAAATCGTGTTGAATCAACGTGGGACAACTCATTGAATTTGCAAAATGTAATCTTTTTCGCCCAACTTTTAAACTAAATCCAGTGACATGGCGACATGTTTTGTTGATTTCACGTTAGTTGACAACTAAACCAAATATAAGTCAAACCTAGATGTTTAACTGACATCTGTGGCCAGTGGATATAAGCTTATATATTTGTAGAGGGAATTTGTAATTTGACTAATTCCCACGATCTTCCTGCAGTGGCTACGGTGGCGAGATGGAACAGTATGGCATGTATCCCAGCCATCGGATAAAACGTCGACCTGCACCTTATGAGATTGAAATCAACGATGGTAATGGTAAGATCATATCATATTTATTTGTTATACTTAAAAACAAAACAAAAATATATATATAGACACACAACCATTCAAAAGTTTGGGGTCACTTAGAAATGTCCTTGTTTTTGAAAGAAAAACACTTTTGTCCGTTAAAATAACAGAACATTGATCAGAAATACAGTGTAGACATTGTTAATGTTGTAAATGACTATTGTAGCTGGAAACGGCAGATTTTTAATGGAGTATCTACATGGGTGTACAGAGGCCCATTATCAGCAACCATCACTCCTGTGTTCCAATGGCACGTTGTGTTAGCTAATCCAAGTTTATAATTTTAAAAGGATAATTGATGATTAGAAAACTCTTTTGCAATTATGTTAGCACAGCTGAAAACTGTTGCACTGATTAAAGAAGCAATAAAACTGGCCTTCTTTAGTTGTCTATCTGGAGCATCAGCATTTGTGGGTTCGATTACAGGCTCAAAATGGCCAGAAACAAAGAACTTTCTTCTGAAACTCGTCAGTCTATTCTTGTTCTGAGAAATGAAGGCTATTCCATGCTAGAAATTGCCAATAAACTGAAGATCTTGTACAACGCTGTGTACTACTCCCTTCACAGAACAGCGCAAACTGTCGCTAACCAGAATAGAAAGAGGAGTGGGAGGCCCCGGTGCACAACTGAGAAAGAGGACAAGTACATTAGAGTGTCTAGTTTGAGAGACAGACGCCTCACAAGTCCTCAACTGGCAGCTTCATTAAATAGTATCTACAAAACACCAGTCTCCACGTCAACAGTGAAGAGGCGACTCCGGGATGCTGGTCTTCTAGGCAGAGTTGCAAAGAAAAAGCCATCTCTCAGACTGGCCAATAAAAAGATGAGCAAAAGAACAAAGACACTGGACAGAGGAACTCTGCCTAGAAGGCCAGCATCCCGGAGTCGCCTTGGATTAGCTAACACAACTTGCCATTGGAACACAGGAGTGATGGTTGCTGATAATGGGCCTCTGTACGCCTATGTAGATATTCCATGAAAAAATCTGCCGTTTCCAGCTACAATAGTCATTTACAACATTAACAATGTCTACACTGCATTTCTGATCAAGTTGCTGTTATTTTAATGGATTAAAAATGTGTTTTTCTTTCAAAACAAGGACATTTATAAGTGACCTTTTGAACGGTAGTGTATATACATATCACACTTTGGTTTTTCACTATTTCTGGAAATATGGACTGGTGTATATAGCATCAACCTATCCTGGGTTAGAGGAGAGAAGGGAGTTTTGGACATGAGCCATTTTAAAGAGAAAAGCTGCATCAGTAGGACAGCTATCTGGCCACTTGTAGAGTTGTTAAGGCATTCCTTCAAGACTCACTATTGTTGAATAATTTCCTGAAAAAAAGACTGAAGTCAGATTTATATTGTGTGGTTTACACAGAGAAACACTAACATTTGATTTGGTGGCTGTGGGGGATTGGGAGCCCCCTGTAGGTCCCTCCCTTCCCCAAAGAGCAGATAAACAAGTCATAACAAGTCATTGCTCAGGCTTTTCAGGGGCCACGCGAAACTGCGGTATGCCACTGTCAGGTCCTGGAAGGCCGCAGTGCAGGCTTTTGTTCCAGGTCAACTCTAACACATCTGATTCCTACATACTGCTGGTGTATGCATACAGTGTATAAATCAGACATGATCAGAATACCTATGTAACAGCCTCTCCTCCTCTCCCTCTCAGGCTCGCAGCCCAAAATTGTGAGGCGGATATTCACCAACAGTCGTGAGCGCTGGCGCCAGCAGAATGTGAATGGTGCCTTCGCCGAGCTTCGCCAGCTCATCCCCACTCACCCGCCCGACAAGAAGCTCTCCAAGAACGAGATCCTCCGACTGGCCATGAAGTACATAAACTTCCTGGCCAAGCTCCTGGACGACCAGGAAGGTGTGTTGGAGGCCGGCGACAGCGGTGGCATTGTGGGGGCGCGGGCCCACGAGGCCCGAGAGGAGAGCCTGTTCCGGGAAGAGCCCCTCCAGGGAATGCTGTCGCCCAGCAACTCCAGTTGCGGGAGTCTTCTGGACGGTAGTCCCGACAGCTACACCGATGACCAGGATTTGTCTATAGGGTCTCGAATGCCCACCTCCAGAGGCCTCCATCATCACTCTGGACTCCACATGGACGAACAAAACCAGAGATGACTCTACGTTTTCTTTATGGGGAGAAGAAAAGAGAATGTGAGGAGGAGCTTGGCAATTTTCTACCAACCAGAAGTGAATGGGCATCAATAGGATGGTTCCGATGGCGATACATTTCATGCTGTGTACAAATTTGATCTTTCTCTAATTCCTGTTTCACTCAATGGCCCTGTTTGTCGTTGGCCTTTCCAGAGGTGGGTATGTTCTCTAGTGGAACATAAAGGCTTTCTCCCAACTGCTGTTGTAAGCAGGTGATGGATTGGAAGTCATGACAGACCTAAAATGTAACTCAGATCATAATATCGAAAAACAATTAAGGGAATTTCCAAAAACGGCATGAATCTCAGAATGGTACCTTTTCTAGCCTGAGATCAAAGTTTGTTTAGGTACACTGCTTGACTCTTTAAACGACAATGAGAATTTTGTTCTTAAGTACTATGGACTGTACTAAATTTAAGTGATTTGTGTTCTTTTAGTAACTCAAATTTGGAGTTATCAAATAATAGTATTTCGACCTGAATTCCAGAAACATTTTTCTTGAACACCACGTCATAAGTTGTTGGATAACACAGTTTATTCCCAAACACACAGTTTTGCAGTGAGATAACTGATAATAACCGATAATCGGTAAAAAACTAAATAGTTTTAAAAAAGTGGGAGATCTCTGTGTTGCTGTCAATGTTAATGTTGGGAGAAGAACAAAATGTTTTAAAGTGTACTTGTTAATGTGATATTCACATAAACCACATGGTTACAATATTTACCATACAAAATTTGAGGTCAAATTGTTGCCATTTTTGTATGGAATAATATGGATGGCATATTAGTATGACATGCACATGACACAGACACACGATCGCGCACCACACAGAGACACAGAAAGAGAGAGAGAGACACACACACACGAGGGCATGATTCCTGTCCAATAATAGAACAAAATAACAATATATTATCTCTGTATCTTGCAATGTAAGAGGTACAAATGTACATAAAAACAGACCTGTACATTTGTATTGAACAATGAAACTTGCCATTTTTGTACTGCTTCTTTCATTGTGACCATGGTACATTGAGTTGATCATTTTTTCACATTCACTTCTTAAATTTCTCTTTAATTGATAGCATTAGTCAAGTGTTTTACCACTGTATTTGACATTATGTACGTCTGCTATTTCAGCAGACTATTGAGTAACCAGAAATGGTACCTTTAAGTCTTTGATGTATTAAACAACAAAAGGGATATTCTTTTGCTGTAAGGTGATTACGGAGACATCTATAAATATATTCAATGTTATATCTCAGAATTTTATATACCACAAAATAAAAATGAGGGGAAAAGTATACTGTTACGCTCATCGTGTATTCAAATTTCTATGTAATATTTCTTAATCGTCAATTAAAGATGTGGGTCTATGAAAACGACAGTAATACAGTACAGTGTACATCTCCCATCACCAGTAGATGCTTCCAGTTTTTTAAAGGTTGACTGGCTGTATATGCAGTAGTTTGTAATCAAAGACATGTTGATATTGCCATGGCAGGTACAATCCAAGCCCAATAATTCGATTTGTTTTATTTATTTCAAAGTTGAATCAAATAGAATGACGATGACGTTTAATTAAGGGAATTTAGGGGGCATTTTAGAAATTGACCCCAACCCCTGTAACTGTCCATAAAAAATGCCTTGAGAATTACAACACATTTTTTAGGGCAGTTCCCAGCTTTTCAAATTCCCATCCCTAATTATGACCATCATAATTGAATAATCGATCCACAGACAGACCCCACAATCAATCTGGAGCGATGCCTCTTAGATGAGATGCAATGGGTCCAATGTAGTCTCCATGTTCCCACCATATGAATTGAACACTATCGTTATTATCCACTTATTAGATTGAGATAGTGCTAGAGATAGAGTGGCCAGTCTGAGCTAGAAGGTATTTGAGGGGGCACCAGGGAACACTATGTCATGATTACAACTCTATGATGAGCGGAGAGTTGGAGCTGATGACTGATAAGGATCACAGCCAATGAAAAAGCCATCAGCGGAGACCGTGAGGTTAGGCTACTGGTCCCGTAGCGAATGAAGGGGTGCGTGTGAAACACTGGCACATCACCAGTTCCCACCTCAGTCTATGCTACGTTTCACACTCAACAGTTTTCCCATGTGTATCAAGAATGGTCCACCACCCCAAAGACATCCAGCCAACTTGACACAACTGTGGGAAGCATTGGTCACCATGGGCCAGCATGCCTGTGGAACGCATACGACACCTTGTAGTCCATGCCCTGACCAATTAAGACTGTTCTGAGGGCAACTCAAGGGGGTGCAACTCAATATTAGGAATATTTGTACAATATTTGAAAGTGACTAGTCAAATAACATTAGTTATCAGCTTAATTCAACTGCAGGGGTGCAACTCAATATTAGGAAGGTGTTCCTAATTTTTTGTACACTCAGTACACTCATGCATAAAAATTATCATTGTTAGCTTCTTCAATAAGTAGGACTACATTCACCTCATACTGCACACTAAGGACCCAGATTAATACAGGTCCTCTACTTAAAAGCACTTTCAATAAATGCGGAAGACACATTTCAGTTGAAGGCATTCAGTTGTAGAACTTACTAGGTATCCCCCTTTCTCTTCCCAATGGAGATTTTCCATTGAGGTACATTTGTGTCCAGCACTAGTTTTAATCTGTGTCCAGGGAACCAGCCGTAAAGAAAGTAACGACAAACACACAGTGAGGGAGAGGTATTACATCAGCAGTGTATATAGAGCAATTGTGAACACAACATTAGCCTGACTTAAGGTGGAGCGAAGGACTGGAATGTGTCCCTTTGTGAAACGCCATGGAAGGTAAAGGGAGAGTTTGGTGAGAGGGATGCTTCAGTGATTAGTCGGTATTGTTTCTGTGAAGGGCCGTCTGTAGAGAGGCTGATGGGATGTTCCCTCCGGGACTCCTCAAGGACTTGTTATTGTGAGGTTTAATGTGGCTACATTAGGTGCACCTCTCTCAACCCCACTTTCCGGACACAACAAGCACAAACAAACACAGGTCTATATATAGTGTATTTTACAGGTTTATGAAATGAAAGTTGTTTCACTATCAAAGTGTGAAGTATGTTATGCAGCTATGTAAAGAAAAGTGTGTTGAAGACTTTCAAGCATGGTAACCACACACACACACACGTTTATACTGAGATCCAACAATACTAATTACAGATCTGTTCAACACTAAAGTATCTACCAATTATGTACTGCTTTTTGTCGGGTTAAGACTCAGAATGAGACTTTCGACATATGAACAGCCCCATCCACAAGAAACCCTCTGGTGTACATTCATCATCTATCCAAAGATAAAATATAACTTCACATTCATATCATTACATCATAGTGAGAATGAGATTGAGTTCCCTTCACTGAAATAACCCATTCAAATAATGGATTCAATCAAGACTTTTTCAACTCAGCGAAAGCACACCGCAGTGCAACAGGTCTTGTCCCTTTTTAATTAACTCTTAGAATCCTTCTCCCAGTTTCCCATAAGAACACAGGTGGAAAAGAGCAGTCAGGCGACAAACCGGAGCTGCATCCCAAATGGCACCCTATTCCAAACATAGTGCTCTACTTTTGACCGGAGTAGTGCACTATATAGGGACTAGGGCTCCATTTGTGTCACACACCAGGATAGATCTCCAAGGGACCCTCCCAACAAAGACAAGTGTTACAGACAGATAACAAAATAAAACATCTTCATGGCTGGAGATAACTAGACAGACAGGGCTGGAGAGAAATCAATTAACGGCCTCCTCCCTCCCTCTGTGTGTGGTTGATGGTGGGCTGGATGGGATGGGCCATAGGGGAGTTGTGCTGGCCCCAGAGAACAGGACAGAGGGCTGGTTCTCAGCCGGTAACGGGACAGTGGGGAGAACCGCTGCTACTGGCTCTCAGGGCTGCTATCTGGCCACACATCACAGCCTGCCTACTCCCCTGAGGTGTGTGTGTGTGTGTGTGTGTGTGTGTGTGTGTGTGTGTGTGTGTGTGTGTGTGTGTGTGTGTGTGTGTGTGTGTGTGTGTGTGTGTATGTATGTGAGAGCGAGAGAGAGGGGCGGGAGGCTGTTAATGAGGGGGTGGGGCTGAGTGAAAAGGGACCTGCTAATTTGGCTGGTGCTGAGGTTGGGACAAAGCCTGGTGTCGATGCACTGTATAGACAGGCGGACAGAGAGACAAACAGTTAGACTAACGGGCGGACACACACACACACAAAGAGATGCTCATCATGTGTCCCTGGAGTCCAGATGGGGTGTGTCCCCTGTCCTTCCAGCACCTCTCCCTCTCTGCTCTACTAATCAACCATCTTTCATTTCCACTTTCTCCCGTTCTCTCTCATGCCTAAAATAACAACATGCACCTACAGTATGTGAAGCCCACCGCACTAACTTTACCCACGTCGGCTCCAATAGCTAGTAGCTGCTGTGTACTGAAAGTACAAAAGCACCATTCTTCTGAACGCCGGCTTTTAGTGCAAAGTCACTTGTTGCATAAGGTCAATCAGGCTTGTGCATTTGTCAAGATCTCCAACGCCCTTTGAATATAGTTTTATACTTAGAAATCATTCTTACATACAGATCTGAATAATGTTAGAATGAATAGTTAAGCCTGAATTGAGGCTATTACACTATCACACGTTTATCTTGGAACACTGTCAAATGTTAACTCCTTAGTGGGCAAAACAGAGCTCAATAGATTACTTTTTAAACCAAACCTCCAGTGACATATTAGAAGCCATGAGACTGATTGAACACTCACCAAGCCAAAGTCCTTCAGAGATGACTGTATATTCTCTAGGTTTCCATGTGTTTTCACTGCGCAGCTATTGAAAAGTGCTTAGTCCTGTATTTCCTGGTCACTATAGTGTAAAATCATCTGTCAAGGGTACATGATTATTCTCTTTTTGCCATTTGATATTTCTACTGAATAAGTTCATGGATGGCCTACACATGTCAATGTCTTCCCAAAATGAACAATTAAAACCTTAGAAGTTATCGCTGTTATTATTGAATGACCAGATGTTTTGTTTAAGCAAGTTCGGGTAAATCATTCACTACTACAGAACCAGGATGTGTGTGCTCTACATTCCAAAAACAATCCTAAGCCTTTCGGTACACACATCTTTTTACAAGAGCTGCTCGCAAGCCCATTTTTGTGATCCTAAAACTACATTTGGGGATTTTCAGTAAGACTCAACAATGGGTAGAGCGACAACAGGGATTCTTTGGTTGATGCTAACTCTGGGAGTAGTCACAGCTCAAATAGGTAAGAACTGAAACTCATGGTCATTTAAAGTTAATAGTACCCTATAAAGAAAATAGCTGCCTTTATGTGACTCTGCATGCTGGTCCAATTCACTGTTGATAATAGGATGGGAAGGATTAAAGTAATTTCATTCCCAAACAATGGGTTTTTTTTCCAGTCTTGTACAGTAAATTCCAGAATGATGAACGTATCTGCTTATTATTTACTCGTTCCCTCTTGTCAATTCCCAGTAAGCAAAATGGT
This sequence comes from Salvelinus fontinalis, assembly GCF_029448725.1. Taxonomy (NCBI): domain Eukaryota; kingdom Metazoa; phylum Chordata; class Actinopteri; order Salmoniformes; family Salmonidae; genus Salvelinus; species Salvelinus fontinalis. Next base: position 47,121,681 of record NC_074678.1, on the reverse strand, counting down.
GCATTTTAAGTGCTGAATAAAATGTGAAAATACATCATTTCCGGACATTGAAAATACGTAATTTACATTTGTTATAAATACATATATTTCAATCATGAATTCGATGGCCAAATTTCAACTCCACATTCTCAAAGTAGTAAGCATTAAATTACAATAAAAATTTTCCAAGCCTAATACAGGAAAGAGGAGCCGGCTGAAGATTGCAACATTTAATATTTATTATTTCTCCCATCTGTCACACGCACTAACATTAGCTTTTTAAAAACCTGGCAGCGATGATGTTCGAAGTTGTCTTGCACACAGAACAAACCACTTCAACAACATTAGCATTCTTAGTAACGGTTACAGAATGTATTCTTTTTGCTATGACTTCGATATGTAGTTGTTTATCTATCTTAGATGAATCCACTGACTGTAAGTCGCTCTGGATAGGAGCGTCTGCTGAATGACCAACATGTAAATGTTAAAACAAACACTTACTAAACATGCTGGGTTTTATTCTAATGCGCTCTGCCCTCCAAACAAGAACACATTTACAGCCAGGTCACCCGTGATACAAGTCAGTTTTCGACGTCCATCCATGTCTGAGGAGGTCGGGAGATTAAGTGGATACCGGCTACTAGGGCCAACAATGGGTACTGTTACCTTCAAGTAGGTTTGGGTTTTGCAAGTTCGTTGTTCAAGGGGATGGGCATTAGCATCTGCCTCTGGTGCCAAAGGTTACATGTTTGAATCCAGCGATAGAAAGTTGCTTTTGAGATTGTTGTTTTAAGCCTATCCCAAACCTTGACCTTTACCTTACACATTCAGAGTTAATGTCTAACCTTAAGATTTTGGAGTTAATGCCTTAATTTAACCTTAAACACTTCAAAATGTGACGTTTGAGAAACATGGATGAACTTCTAACTCTGATGTGAGACAGAGCTGGTTGCAAACTACTTTTCTTTACTGCACTATGTACGGTACTCCGACGTGCTCTACTGTGATGTCCAAACTTGTGAAACATAGATGTCTACGATTGGTTCCGATTTGGTGCAGTCTGGAACAAATCTGAACCAATTATAGACGTCTAAGTTTGTGTCAAATCAAGGCCGGTCCGGATCGTACCAAATCTGAAACGAGTAGACAAGTCTACAGTGCATTCGGAAAGTATTCAGACCCCTTGACCTAGTCCAAATTTTGTTACGTTAGACTTATTCTAAAATGGATAAAAAAAATAAAAAAATAATCTACACACAATGACAAAGTAAAAAAAGGATGAGATATTTTTGCACATTTATTAAACATAAACTGAAAAATCACATTTACCTAAGTATTCAGACCTTTTACTCAGTACTTTGTTGAAGCACCTTTGGAAGCGATTACAGACTCTTCTTGGGTATGACGCTACAAGCATGGCACACCTGTATTTGGGGAATTTCTCCCATTCTTCTCTGCAGATCCTCTCAAGCTCTGTCAATTTGGATGGGGAGCGTCACTGCACAGCTTTTTTTCAGGTCTCTCCAGATATGCTCGATCAGGTTCAAGTCCGGGCTCTGGCTGGGCCACTCAAGGACGTTCAGAGATTTGTCCTGAAGCCACTCCTACGTTGTCTTGGCTGTGTCCTTAGGGTCATTGTCTTGTTGGAAGGTGAACCTTCACCCCAGTCGGAGATCCTGAGCAGGTTTTCATCAAGGATCGCTCTGTACTTTGCTCCGTTCATCTTTCCCTCTATCCTGACTAGTCTCCCAGGCACTGCCGCTGAAAAATATCCCCACAGCATGATGCTGCCACCACCATGCTTCACCGTAGGGATGGTGCCAGGTTTCCTCCAGACGTGACGCTTAGCATTCTAGCCAAAGAGTTCAATCTTGGTTTCATCAGACCAAAGAATCTCGTTTGTCATGGTCTGAGAGTCCTTTAGGTGCCTTTTGGCAAACTCCAAGTAGGCTGTCATGTGCCTTTTACTGAGAGGCTTCCGGCTGGCCACTCTACCATAAAGGCTTGATTGGTGGAGTGCTGCAGAGATGGTTGTGCTTCTGGAAGGTTCTCCCATCTCCACAGGGGAACTCTGGAGCTCTGTCAGAGTGACCATTGGGTTCTTGGTCACCTCCCTCGACATAATCCTGTCTTGGAGCTCTACCGACAATTACTTCGACCTCATGGCTTGGTTTTTGCTCTGGCATGCACTGTCAACTGTGGGACCTTATACAGTATAGACAGCTTTAATTTACCACAGGTGGACTCCAATCAAGTTGTAGAAACATCTCAAGGATGATCAATGGAAACAGGATGCACCTGAGCTCAATTTCGAGTCTCATAGCAAAGGGTCTGAATACTTATGAAAATAACGTATGTTTTTTTATTTTTAATATATTAGCAAAAATGTTAAAAAACCTGTTTTCGCTTTTTTCATTATGGGGTATTGTACAAAATAAGTTTAAAAATTGTGTGTAGATTGATGAGAATTGTATTTATTTAATCCATTTTAGAATAAGGCTGTAACGTACCAAATGGTGGAAAAGGGGAAGGGGTCTGAATACTAACTGAATGCAGTGTATGTTTGGGAAAAAAAATTGACCGGTCCGAACCGGATATATGTGGACATTGAAATCAAGGCCTGTCCGGACTGCACCAAAAGAAAAACAGCATGAATGCCATGTTAGTAATCCCATCAACTGGGATGATAACTCAAGAGAATGAAAATGACATTACAGAACATTAGAATAGAATGACATGTGCCAGACATATTGCACCTGGCCTTGCCTAGATGAATATAAGCACTGAAAAAAATGCTTTAAAACCTCTCTGGGATATGTGGGAGGCTAGCGTCCCACCTCAACAACAGCCAGTGAAATTGCAGGGCGCCAAATTCAAAACAGAAATCTCATAATTAAAATTCCTCAAACATACAAGTATTATACACCATTTTAAAGATAAACTTCTCATTAATCCAGCCACAGTGTCTGATTTCAAAAAGGCTTTACGGCGAAAGCACACCTTGCGATTATGTTAGGTCAGCGCCAAGTCACAGAAAAACATACAGCCATTTTCCAAAGAAGGAGAGGTGTCACAAAACTCAGAAATAGCGTTAAAATTTATCACTAACCTTTGATGATCTTCACCGGATGGCACTCCCAGGACTCCATGTTAGACAATAAATGTGTGTTTTGTTTGATAAAGTCCATAATTTGTCCAAATACCCCCTTTTTGTTCGCGCGTTTAGCCCAGTAATCCAAATGCTCAATGCGCCATCAGTTAGTTCAGACGAAAAGTTAAAAAAGTTTTATTACAGTTCGTAGAAACATGTCTAACGATGTATAGAATCAATCTTTAGGAAATTTTTATCATAAATCTTCAATAATGTTTCAACCGGACAATTCCTTTGTCTTTAGAAATGAAAAGCAACGCAGCTAACGCTCACGGCCGCACACCTGACTTAGCTCATGGCATTCTGCCAGACACCTGGTTCAAACAGCTCTTATGCGCGCCCCCTTCACAGTAGAAGCCTGAAACAGGGTTCTAAAGGACTGTTGACATCTAGTGGACGCCTTAGGAAGTGCAATATGACCCCATAGACACTGTATATTGGATAGGCAATGACTTGAAAAACTACAAACATCAGATTTCCCACTTCCTGGTCGGATTTTATCTCAGGTTTTTGCCTGCCATATGAATTCTGTTATGTCTGTGAGTGATACTCACAGACATCATTCAAACAGTTTTAGAATCTTCAGAGTGTTTCCTATCCAAATCTACTAACTATATGCATATTCTAGCTTCTGGGCCTGAGTAGCTGGCAGTTTACTCTGGGCACCTTATTCATCCAAGCTACTCAATACTGCCCCCCAGTCCCAAAGAAGTTAAGTAAAGTATAGGCGGGTCAGAAGTTTAACAAAACCGATGCGTGCGCAACTATGGGGTAAAACAGACGGGGTTGGCTTAGATTTTTGTCAACATGTAAACTATATTTTGTCTCCATGTTTATTGAAAACAAATACATTTGCACTATGAGCAAATTTTTGCCATATTAGCATAGACATGATATCAGTCAAAACACCTCAAAACAGGACCTGGTATCAAAAACAAAATCAATCCAGCTGAAACGAGCCACCTACGATTCCCCACACGGCAGCTTCTTGTGATTGTTGATCGCTATCTGGCCATGCAGAATCACAACACATGGACTTCTGCCCCATTGAAGCGTGCGCATCGTTTTCGTGACGTTGTCAGCTAACCCGTCTATGCCCTGACTCTTTAAAAGGTAAGGTGGAGCGGACACTGCCCCAGTGGCTGACGGGCATCATAGCTGTGGGCGTCTTTCTCTTTCTCATCTTCGTGGCGGTTCTGGTCAACAAGGCCTGGTGTCAGGACTCAAGGTAAGCCTATAAATCGCTGTGACACCTGACCATCTCCAGTCCATACAGCTACTGTAGTAGGACAGTCAAAACTGTCATAGGCTGAGTCTGAAAACTTTAATAGGCATAAAATACTTGCTTCCTCTGTCCTTTGTGCAATTCCTCACCTCCCTCTCAAAGCACATCGGAAGAGAGGATTGAAGGTTCCTCCCTCAGACATCCTCCTCGAATGAGCTTTGGGAGCGAGGCAAGGAATCGAGGAAACAAGGATGAAGGAAGCAAGGATTTGACAACCAACATTTTCAGACATACTGTAGCCAGACATGGTTCTGAGGTACACTGAGTATACCAAACATCATGATCACCTTCCTAAAATTGAGTTGCACCCCCCTCTTTTGGCCTCAGAACAGCCTAAATTCGTCGGGGCATGGACTCTACAAGGTGTTGAAAGCGGTCCAGTGGGATGCAGGCCCATGTTGACCTCAATTTTGTAACTTTATTTCATCAGGGAGTCATACTGAGACCAAGGTCTCTTTTACAGATGAGCTCTGAATTACATAAATTACAGAAAATACACACATCAATATAAGTACAATATGTAAGCAGAAAGAACAAAATGGTCATAAAAAACAAAATAAACACATTCATCAGTAATAAGGTCCTCAATCAGCCTTCTGAATTACCCTAGAGGCACCAAAACTTCACATTTATGAACATTTTGAAGGATTGTTCGACAAATAAGTTGCAAGAAAACTAAAAGCTGACTTACCTAACTCAGTAGAGACCAAAGGAATTCCCAGAGTTAACCATCCCCGAGACCGGGTGTGGTGACTCGTATGTCTAAAGTTAAGTAAAGATGTTCGGTACAGTGGGACTTTTTGTAAAAGAGCTTTATATATGAAAACATAGCTTTGTATCAACCTACATGACATCAAAGAGGGCACACCAACTTTCTAGTAGAGAACGCAGTGATGAGTACTAAAAATGACGCCCGTAATAAAATGCAGTGCGCTATGATAAACTGCATCTAACGGCTTTAATTAAGTGGCAGAACGTCGACTGAAAAATGAACTAACTCATCAATATGCTTTTTAAAAAGACAGCTTTATCATCTATCCAGATTCCCAGATATTTATAAGCCGGGACATGATCAATGTGGACACCATCCAAAGTACATATTTTATTTTGACGTGCTCTAGAGAACAACGTATACTTAGTTTTACATGCAATCAATACTAATTTCAGGTCAATAGAGTTTTTCTGTAATACAATGAAGGCAGACTAGTTCAGATAGAGCCTGGTTAACTGTGGGGACAACAGAATACACAACAGTATCATCAGCATACAAGTGCAGGTTACTGTTTTTTACAGACAAGTCGATAATGTTAATGTAAACAGTCAAAAGTACAGGACCCAGAATCGACCCCTGCGGGACACCTTTTGTAATATGCAGGAAATCTGATTTAACACCATCAGTAGATACACATTGAGTTCTATGTCAAGTCATTTTTTAAACCAGTTACATGCAGCCTGGTCTAGGCCAATTGAGAAAAGCCTCCGAATTAGCAGTGAGTGATCAACAGTATCGAAAGCCTTTGACAGGCCAATGAAGAGCGAAGCACAATGTTGCCTTTTATCCATACAGTTAACCACATCATTTATAACTAGGGATGCAGCAGAGATATTGCTATGACGTGGTTTAAAACCTGACTGATGTACATTTAGAATACATTCCAAAGATAAGAAAGATCTTATCTGAGAATTAATCAAGGATTCTTACATGGTCTGCATTCCAAACCTTGGGGATAGTACCTGAAATAATTGTCTGGTTAAAAATATGGGTTAATGATTTAGCAATCGGGGGGCAGAGTGCTGCAGCAAAAATGGATCAAGCATATCAGCCCCAGTGGATTTTTTTTTTTTTTTTTTGTTACACATCAATCTTAAGCAAGGTATCGAACACATAACAGATAGTAAATTGTTGAAATGAAAACAAAGACTCACTAGAAGCTGACGAGTTAACCGTTGAGTCAGCTAGAAGCTGGCAGAGAGAAGAGCATTCGATTGATTATTATGTTGAGTGAGCTGAGACTTTGCCAAGGTCCATGGCCAACCGTGTGAGAGCAGAGTAGACTGAGCATTTGACAGACCTCCCTCAAGTCGCTGGATGCAAGGGGCTGGGACGGGAACTGGGAGAGCAGTGTTGGCAGAGCTCAGTCCACCCGGATGAAGCTCCCGCCAAAGGAGTGGAGCTACTGCAGGGGATAGGAGTGGCTGCCAGTGCTCCATTCTGGGTGTGCACAGGAGGCCTTGGTGTGGCTCCTGTTGCAGGGTTGGGGCTGCCATGGGGGGCATGAGTGTCCCAACCAAAACTAGCCTGGGATAGAGGTTGTGGGGGGAATTGAGGATGGTGGTGTTGAGGGCAGTGTGGCTGGCGAAGCTTCAAACACTCAGTATATGAGGGCTGATGATGTGAATGATACATGGTGTGGACTATATCATGTGGTGCACTACCCTCTACAGTGTTTTGCCAGACCCTTGGGTAGTAGTCAGTGCTGTGTAGAGCTGGGTTAAGTTGAGTTGGGCCTGGTCTGGTAGAGCTGTGATGTGACGGGCCTGGTCTGGTTGAGCTGTGCTGAGACGGGGCCTGGTCTGGTTGAGCTGTGCTGAGACGGGCCGGGTCTGGTTGAGCTGTGCTGAGACGGGCCGGGTCTGGTTGAGCTGTGCTGAGACGGGCCGGGTCTGGTTGAGCTGTGCTGAGACGGGCCGGGTCTGGTTGAGCTGTGCTGAGACGGGGCCTGGTCTGGTTGAGCTGTGCTGAGACGGGCCGGGTCTGGTTGAGCTGTGCTGAGACGGGCCGGGTCTGGTTGAGCTGTGCTGAGACGGGCCGGGTCTGGTTGAGCTGTGCTGGGCCGGGTCTGGTTGAGCTGTGCTGAGACGGGGCCTGGTCTGGTTGAGCTGTGCTGAGACGGGGCCTGGTCTGGTTGAGCTGTGCTGAGACGGGGCCTGGTCTGGTTGAGCTGTGCTGAGACGGGGCCTGGTCTGGTTGAGCTGTGCTGTAGAGTGGATGGTGGTGGCTGAGAAATTCCTGCCTCAGCTCAGGTAGCTCCTTCTGCAGGTCGTGTACGTGGCTGGTGTTGACTGCGCTGGACAGTTCCTCTGTAAGTCTGTGCACTTCCATCCTGAGAGCCTGGTTGTACTCAACATTTTTCATTGCACACTACAGCTCCTGGATCTCCTCCCTATGCTGGCGCACCAGGCTGATCTCCTCCCTATGCTGGCGCACCAGGCTGATCTCCCCCCTATGCTGGTGCACCAGGCTGATCTCCTACCAGGCCGATCTCCTCCTCTAGAAGATGCTGTGGTACTGCATGTGTCCCGTGTGAGAGGCATGCTCTGGGCTATGTCTGCTGCAGGCGAGGGAGGAATAGGAATACTTACTAGAGCACAGAGGAAGAGGAGGCTGTTGTAGGTAGTGACAGTGGAGGTTTTAAGTTGAGCAACAAGAGGTTGTATTTGGTCGAAGTAGCAGACAAATTGATCCAGATTGGCCTCCGAACCTTGAGCCGTCGCAGTGTCGTTATTATGAATATGAATGTTAAATTTGGGTGTGAAATCAAATGTATAGTTGTTCCCATTGTTCTGTTTTCTGACATTTTAAGTTCATGGTTGGTCTTTCGGAGAGCTGTGTGCCAAGCATTAGGATGATCCGTGTAGAACAGAAGGTCTCCTTCTATTTCCATGTTCGCTTTTAGGATGAAGTCTGCCCTCAGAGTCTCTGGGGATTCTCTTAGCAATTTATTTTTGAATACATTTTTTCCTGACTCACTTGTAACATTTTCAGGATACGAGATGGCAAGGTCTCTGAAACACTGCCAAGAGAATGCATCCATCTCCATGGTGACCTCTTTAAACAATGCACTCTGCTCTAAAATGATGTGCACATGCCTCTTGCTGAAAGCACTTATTGAAATAATGCACCTATAGATAAATGTGTTTTTCTATTAAATATATTACACCTAAATTAAGATACTCTGTGTTCAGAATTTTCTACCTCCTTTCCAAGTGCTATTTTGCTTGCTTGTTTATCTGAATGTTTGTTTACCTATCAAGGCCTGAACTATCCTCCAGAAATCCTTCCTCTTTCTCCCTCTGTTGGTTTTGCATTTGTTTATCTATGTCCTAATTCGTGTTGTCCTTGTTGGGTTTAAAGGCATCCTATCCCATTCCTTACTTCCTTAACCTGTCTCCTCCCCTTCATCTACACTGATTGAAGTGGATTTAACAAGTGACATCAATAAGAGATCATAGCTTTCACCTGGATTCACCTGATCAGTCTATGTCATGGAAAGAGCAGGTGTTCTTAATGTTTGGTATTAGAGTATTGGGACAAGTTTTGGGTCTCTAGTAAGACAAGTATTGGGTCTCCACAGACACAATTTGGGTCTTCAGCCCAATCTCGTTTTTCACCTGCACCGAACTATGAGATTGACCAGATGTTATAATTGCTTCTAATTGAATGTAAGGCAGCATTCTAACGTTTAACATTCTCAATTGCATGAAGGCTGGAGACCAAAGTATGTGAGTGTGTGGAGACCACTGGCGTGGTGAAGACCAACTATAATACCAGCCTGGATACAGTCAGGTAAGATGCTCAAACAATGCCACTTAAACACTTATTTTCTGTTGTTTTGTAGTCTACATTTCTAAACGGTACTAGTGACCTAAAGATACATAGATTTTGGGGTGTGTGTGTGCAATTACAGCAGGGGTTGTGTTCTAATAGGTGTGTGTCCCACAGGAACGGCGATGACGAGGGTGCATATGAGAACATGGCCCTTGAAAGGGTGGAGGACAAAGTCACTGTCATGTGACCGATAAGAACCAACACAAGACACCAATGTATATGGGTTTGTCGTGGACACACACACACGGGCCTAAAGTGTGATTCAACGCTTAGACCTGAAAAATAAAATGGAAAAATCTCATAACAATGGAAGCAACTGAAATATTTGCTATCAGCGTATGAATGACACGTGCTATCACAACTTAAGGAAATAAATTCACTTGGAGATCAGAGGTAGGACATGGTGGAAATGATTGTGCTCCTCTTGTATTTAATAAAACATGGAACATCATCAAACAGTTCATCAGAATTCACGAAGAGTATCAGTGTATGACCACAGTCAGTAGGCTACACACATTTAAAAGATGACTTGCATTTGTGATCATAGACAATATATTTTTTCTATAGATATATTTATATATATACTGTGTATCCACACGTCATTACAGCAGAGTTTGTCACACATCGATATATAGGAAGGGTGGATTGTTTCTTTGGATTTGAAAATGCGTTCCATCGATCAATGACGTGAAGAAAGACGTTTTCTGTGGCGCTACGGACCAGCGCGCAGTTCATCGATGGCATTATAGACGGGATTATTGGGCGTGACGGGATCATCATAATCATCAGTCCAACTTCTGACGAACACGTGTACAAACACACACAGCCTATTGCCGATTGACACGCATAGGACAAAGTCAGACAAAATCTAAAAGTCCAGAGTAGATGGAGAGATCACAGCATGAGAGAGGGGAAAAGAAGCAAGTGAAATAGGCAGCAGTGAGTTTAAACTGAATCTCTTTAAAGGGATCGAGCATTAAGACTTACAGAAATAGGCTCTCACAGAAATAAGACTGATGTATGATGAACACACACACACAATCTACTCTAGCACATCAGCGACTCACGGCAGAACAGTAGTCAGTCCCCTTAATAGGCCGACCTCCCCTAAATCCCAGGACCCCTTGCAAGTATTTAGGACGCACACCAGATTGCACTTCCACTTTTACTGAGACAGGCACGGCGCGAGAGTTACTATGCAGGGTTTTCCTTAGTGTTAACCGGGGTCATATTCATTATGGCACAACGTAGCTAAATGGTTTGCAACGGAAAACAAGTGTTTTTGTATTGGGCAAGTTCAGGTAGTCCCTCCTTGTTACAGTCTGCTTTCTCCCGTTTGGGACCTAATGAATACAACCGAGGGGGAGGGGGGCTCAAAGTGTCTTGGAGGAACGTGTTGTCACTTCCTGTGAGCGTGGAGGGGTTGCAGCGACACGGGAAACAGACGACGGGCTCCAGCCGAGGGAGACAGGATATCCTGTAATTGTTGGACGTGATGAGCTTCTCGCAGCTGGACAGAACAGTGTGGAGCTACAGCCACACATGGTTTGTATTCATTAGTGCACACCGTAGCAAAATGCCTTGCTACAAAAACAAGCATTTATTAAGTTCAGGTTGTCCCTACCTGTTTCAGTCCATTTTCTTCCATTTGATGCCTAAGGAATGCACCCTTGATACATGATGACAACGGCTCACAGCAAGAAATTGATTGCTTCTGATAGTGCCCCAAATGATCAGAAATGTTGGTATATGTTTTTACCAAGACATGTCTAAACAAAATAGGCTTACAGTAACATGCATGCAGTACCATCCGCATGACACAAATAAAAACAATGACAAAGGCAGGTAAAACAAAAAGTAATAGCACTTCATTGAAATGCACGTGTCCAGTCCACAAAGTTAAAATGATCGGGATTGGCTAGGAGGTGGATCGTCCAACACAAATATTCATCAGGATGATCCTTCTCCCTTTGATCAGTTAAGACAAAGCCTGGATCCAGTCCTGTTTGTGCGGTCTTGTTTGGCGTGACAATGACCATGGGAGTAGAGCACAAATATCTTGGACCAGACTAGTTAAGACATGGATGTATTTTGACACCATTTCATAGGACCTTAATAGGCTTACAGGGATACTCCAGGGTCAGCGACAAAGGAGGTAAAGATTCGGCTAACCTCCATACAAACCCACACTAGGGGAAAGCAAGCAAGCTCTGGCAACAGACACAATGCCCGATGTAAGTCCTGAGATTCGCCTACATTACATTGTATAGCTAATAGAAACGTGTCTGCCGCAACAATGCTAACAAACGCATAGTGTATATATTTTTCCTCACTTTGCTAAACGGTCTCGGATTCAAAGGGGGGGGGGGGTTCAGATAATTTGGCAACACTGTGTACTAATAACCTGTCTCACATCTGCATATGCAAGGCGAAACTCCTTCGTGACACGCACAAAAGCTTACAACTCTTAGCAGGACTACACAACATACTGCATAGTGATATACCAGCAGGGGTATTCTACTCTTACCCTACGAGGTCTGAAGCCTCCTGCTTTTCTGTTCTACCTGATCATTAATTGCACCCACCTCCCAGGTCTAAATGAGACCCCTGATCAGAGGGCAACAATGCAAGAAAACGCAGTGGAACTAGCTTCAATGTCCAGAGTTGTGTTTGAGGGGACTAGACTGTTGAATGTACTACCTTTGCGTAAGAGTATGACACTACGAGTTTAAATCGTGTGTGGGCAATGAGGAATGAGAAGATGTGCGTCAACCTGACAGTGACTCACTAGCCTACTGTGTGTGGGTGTGTATATACAGTATGTGTGTGTGTCTAAATGACCTGTTCCAGTCTAGTGTGTCGCAGCCCCGTTCCCTGCCGAGACCATTCACCCTCACAGTTAGCACATTAGCAGCAAATGAAGCTGACATCTCTAACAGCTAACCAGTGTCTTCCGATCAGGGAGATGCTAAGCTAACACGAGGCTAACGTTGAAGAGACCTAGACCAACTGAACCGCTCGTATTGTTCTACCAGTGTTCTATGAAGGAAGCACGGGTGCGATCACACAAAACAAAACTGAAAATGGCACAGAGACGGTACAGTTTCCCTGTGTTTCCTTGCTGTATAATATCCAGTCAGTGTAGCGATCGGACCACCCTCACAGTGAAGCTCCTAAGATGGCACACAGGAAGTTAGGTGTCACTACTTCCTGCAGCCCCCCAGATATAGTCCTCTTATTTCTCGTGGTTCACTTGAGGGCACAGCTGAACGCAGTGCGACACACATGTTCTCTCTCTACATCGCTACAGGGCAGGGCTCTCCTTGGCAGTGCCACCTAGTGACCCGAATCCTTCCAGAACCAATGCCCCCTTCTCGTTAATGGGCTGTTTATAAGGGTGAAGATGGGCATCAGATGTTGGCCAACTTAACGGAACAGAGTCTTGTTTTTTTTTTGTACGTTGGAAAGTTGAAACCAGTTCAACCCCATAATGGTCGCTTTGCCAGTGGGGGTAGAGGTGTGTGTGTGAGCTAAGAGAGGACTTCCAGAGTGACGGCCCCCCTCTGTCTCTTCAGTATGGCCACGGCCAGTTCGTGGGTGGCCCCCTCCAGACTCTCTCCGTTTACTGACAGAATCTGGTCACCCCTCTTCAGACGCCCGTCCACCGCCGCTGCCCCCTGCAGGGAGAACAGGGGAGCACACATAGTAAGTGGGGGGGAAGGTGGTGGAAATAAGACAAAAAATGTTTTTTTGAAGCAACCTTATGATCCTTGGAACTGACAGCATTTTAACTACAAACAGACAATCATAATATCAGTAAAACAAATTCCCTGTTTATGCTACAAAAGCAACTTCAGAAGAGGTTTTAAAGATAGGCTCTATTTGACTGAACATTCCATGACGTACACTAAGGCATTGTTGGCAGAATAGATGGATGCAGTGCAATGTATGATTAATACACTGCTCAAAAAAATAAAGGGAACACTTAAACAATACAATGTAACTCCAAGTCAATCACACTTCTGTGAAATCAAACTGTCCACTTAGGAAGCAACACTGATTGACAATACATTTCACATGCTGTTGTGCAAATGGAATAGACAAAAGGTGGAAATTATAGGCAATTAGCAAGACACCCCCAATAAAGGAGTGATTCTGCAGGTGGTGACCACAGACCACTTCTCAGTTCCTATGCTTCCTGGCTGATGTTTTGGTCACTTTTGAATGCTGGCGGTGCTTTCACTCTAGTGGTAGCATGAGACGGAGTATACAACCCACACAAGTGGCTCAGGTAGTGCAGCTCATCCAGGATGGCACATCAATGCGAGCTGTGGCAAGAAGGTTTGCTGTGTCTGTCAGCGTAGTGTCCAGAGCATGGAGGCACTACCAGGAGACAGGCCAGTACATCAGGAGACGTGGAGGAGGCCGTAGGAGGGCAACAACCCAGCAGCAGGACCGCTACCTCCGCCTTTGTGCAAGGAGGAGCACTGCCAGAGCCCTGCAAAATGACCTCCAGCAGGCCACAAATGGGCATGTGTCTGCTCACTAGATTAATCCACGAGAATAGTAAAAGAAAAATGTTTTGACCAACATTTTTAGTCCCCAGTTGCTATTTCTAGGGGGTTTAAGGTTAAGGTTAGAATTAGGTTAAGGAGCTAGAGTTATTTTTAGGGTTAGTTTAGGGTTAAGGTTAGGTTTTGGGGTTAAGGTTAGGAAAAATAGGATTTTGAATGGGACTGAATTGTGTCCCCCCCACAAGGTTAGTTAGTATTATATGTTTGTGTGTAAATGTGTGTGTGTGTATGTGGTGAAGGAACATCTGCTGCCATCTGGTGTCCCAAAGGGGAACTCAAAACACACTCTGCCCTATGGCAAACTAAGCCACATTACCCTGCAGGCACGTGTGATGGTGCAAAGTGGAGTTAGTTACCTTGCTGAAGACAGTCTTGATGTAGATGGGCAGGTCTCCATGAGGGCTTCCGAAGCCCCCTACGATGCTGAAGCCCAGGCCGTCAGAACCCTTCTCAAGAGAGATATTCTTGGGCTTGGGGGCCCTGCAGAGACATGTAGGAACCAGAGGTTTAGGACTAGAAGGCACTGAGCCTTTTATTAAACAGGTCAAGGATCAGCTTTACCATTACCTAATCCTAATCTTAACCATAAGGGGAGAAAACACAAAACTGACCCCAAATCAGTGTCTAGGAGTACATTTGTCCTACTTACTCAAACAATGGGACCCATTATTTTTACTCTTCTTTTAATTGAATGTCTTTAATTTAGTGTTATTGTACAGCTCTAGGGTCAGCTTACCCTCCCCTAATCCAAACCTTAACCACTAGGGGTGAATGCAAAAATGACCTTAGATCAGTGTCTAGGAGCAACTTAGTCCTACTCACTCTGGCTCCCCTGGCTGTGTGTCTGGGCTGTTGGGAAGGCTGGTGCTAGTGGACATACTCTCCACCTGACTGGCTATGGCACTGATGTTGGTGTCGGCGATAACCTGCAACACACACAAATTAGTATGCACAAATGACAGGAGACAAAACAATTCAGGTGTTAAGTTTTTACATTAGAATTCACAGGGTATAATCTGTGTGCGCTTGTGTGCGTTATAGACGGGTATGAGTCTCAGGGCACATGTGATGTGGGTTTCAAATGGAATAGAATGACTTTTTTTATTTATTTAAATTATGTACTACAAATATGGCTCCTGGTTCAAAGTCTTGGTTCAATGTCACAGAGAGCCACACAAAGCATAATGTGGTTATCATTGATCATTCCCCCCCTCTCACTCTCTCCAACTTTGGCAAGGAAAACAGGTTCGCTAGGTTTTAGTCCTCTCTCTTAACGAAATAGTCAGTCAGCCAACTACGGAGGGCGGCGACGTTCGGTCAGCATCCGTTCATTTCCATATTTAAATCAAGCGGGAGGCAATTAAAAATATGAAAACAACAACAAAGGCTAATTAACGGACGACTTGTTGGCTGTGCGAGGGAACATTAGTGGAACGCTCCCCAGCCGTCGCCTGCACTAATCTTACTGACACCTTCTTTCTGGAGAAAGAGAGGGAGAGAAAGAAAGGAGTGAGAAAGAGTGAGGGACAGCGAGAGATGGAAACAGAGCAAACTAGAAAGAGAGAGAGAGAGGGAGAGATCGAGTCAGACACTGAGCGAGAAAGAGATGTGTGGAGGGAGGGGGTTAGTAGTCAACAGTAATTGCTGGGTGTCCTGGGTGGTGTGTGTGTGTGTGTGTGTGTGGGTGGGGTGTAATCAGCGCTATGCAGCAGGGCTAGCCCAGTCTAACAGTCCAGTGCTGAGGCTCCTGGAGCTGGACTGATAAAGCTGCATTAGCATAAAGGCCTGGGATTATCTGGCCCAGTTCTCCAAACTGCCAGCCGGCTGCACGGAGCTGATAACCACACAGTGCATGGGCGGGTGTGCGCGCACACAGCAGTATTTTCTACTGCACACACATACGGTACATAGCGAATGTATGTGCATACACACTCACACCCCCAATGATAAATACATACACATCATGGTCAAATAAAATTAAAGAATTTATATTTGAAAAATGTATTTTTTACATATCTGGAAATAAAATGCCATCATTGTCCATTATTAGGGAATATGTATTTGATGGAGGTAAAATAATCTGCAATTAAAAAACTATATGGTCACATTGGGTGATGTGTCGTTACGTTTGAAAACTGATACTTTATTTGGCCATATAACGATGAGTAGTGGGGTGGGGTATTAGTGTGCTTGTGTGTGTGGACCAGAAGTCCCCTCAAGAATAGTAAACCAACAAAGATTTGACCAACTGGGGACATTTTGTTAGTCCCCACGAGGTCAAATGCTATTTCTAGGGGGTTTAGAGTTAATGTTAGAATTAATGTTAGGTTTAGAATTAGGTCTAGGGTTAGGAGCTAGGGCAAGAGTATGGGTTAGGGAAAACAGGATTTTGAATGGGACTGAATTGTGTGTCCCCACAAGGTTAGCTGTATAAGACTGTGTGTTTATGTACGTACGTATGTCTGTCTACAGTCACCGGACAGTTTATTAGGTACAGCCATCTAGTACCGGGTCAGATCCCTTTACACAGCCTGAATTCTTCAGGGCATGGATTCTACAAGGTGTTGGAAACGTTCGTTGCTCATTTGGTATCAAGGGACCTAACGTGTGCCAGGAAAACATTCCCCACACCAGTGCACCTCCACCACCAGCCTGTACCAGGCAGGATGGACACATGCTGCTTACGTCAAATCCTGACTCTGCCATCAGCATGATGGAACAGGAACCGGGCATCGTCGGACCAGGCAATGTTTTTCCACTCCTCAGTTGTCCAGTGTTGGTGATGTCGGGCCCACTAGAGCCACTTCTTGTTTGCAATTTTTATTTTATTTTATTCAACCTTTATAACTAGGCAAGTCAGTTAAGAACAAATTCTTATTTACAATGACGGCCTACCCCGGCCAAACCTGGATGACACTGGGCATTGTGCGCTGCCCTATGGGACTCCCAATCACGGCCGGATGTGATGCAGCCTGGATTCGAACCAGGGACTGCAGTGATGCCTCTTGCACTGAGATGCAGTGCCTTAGACCGCAGTGCCTTAGACTGCTGCGCCACTCGGGAGCCCTAAATAGCTCATCCGTGACAAGGACCAACGAGTTGTGCGTTCCGAGATGTCCTTCTGCACACCACTGTTGTGCAGCACAGTTATGTCTGTTTGTTAGCTTGCACGATTCTTGCCATTCTGTTTCGACCTCTCTCATCAACAAGCTGTTTTCGTCCACAGGACTGCCACTGACTGGATGGTTTTTGTTAGTTGCACCTTTCTCGGGCCTAACCCTAGACACAGTCGTGCGTGAAAAGCTCAGAAGTCCGGACATTTCTGAGATACCGGAACCGGCGCACTTAGCACCGACGATCATACCACGCTTACATCGTACCCACCCCGGCCGAGCCCGTGCGCCATCGTGCACAAAAAATTGATTTTGCCCCCCCACCACCTATCACACACACACCAAACGCGATCACGACACGCAGGTTAAAATATCAAAACAAACTCTGAACCAATTATATTAATTGGGGACAGGTCAAAAAGCATTAAACATTACACAAACACGACCGGGCGCCGAGCGAGATGGCTGCCTCGCTTCGCGTTCCTTGGAAAATATGCAGTATTCTGTTTTTTTATGTGTTATTTCTTACATTGGTACCCCAGGTGATCTTAGATGTCATTACATACAGTCGGGAGGAACTACTGAATATACGATTAACGTCAACTAACCACCGTTCCTACCAGGAATATGACTTTCCCGAAACGGATCCAGTGTTTTGCCTTCCACCCAATACAATGGACCTGATCCCAGCCGGCGAAGCTACTCGACGCCGTAAAAGGGGAAAACGTAGCGGTCTCCTGGTCAGGCTTCGGAGACGGGCACATCGTGCTCCACTCCCTAGCATACTACTCGCCAATGTCCAGTCTCTTGACAATAAGGTCGATGAAATCCGAGCACGGGTAACTTTCCAGAGAGACATCAGGGATTGCAACGTGCTCTGCTTCACGGAAACATGGCTAACTCAAAAGACGCTAACGGAGTCGGTGCAGCCAGCTGGTTTCTTCACGCATCGCGCAGACAGAAACAAACATCTTTCTGGTAAGAAGAGGGGCGGGGGGGTATGCCTCATGATTAACGAGACGTGGTGTGACCATCATAACAACACTCAGGAACTCAAGTCATTCTGTTCACCTGATCTAGAACTCCTCACAATCAAATGTCGACCGCATTATCTACCAAGGGAATTCTCTTCGGTCATAATCACAGCCGTATATATTCCCCCCCAAGCAGACACATCGATGGCCCTGAACGAACTTTATCTGACTCTCTGTAAACTGGAAACCACACACCCTGAGGCTGCATTCATCGTAGCTGGGGATTTTAACAAGGCTAATCTAAAAACAAAACTCCCTAAATTCTATCAGCACATCGATTGTCCTACCAGGGCTGGCAAAACTCTGGACCATTGTTATACTAACTTCCGCGACGCATATAAGGCCCTCCCCCGCCCTCCTTTCGGAAAAGCTGACCACGACTCCATTTTGTTGATTCCAGCCTACAAACAGAAATTAAAACTACAAGCTCCCGCGCTCAGGTCTGTTCAACACTGGTCCGACCAATCTGATTCCACGCTTCAAGACTGCTTCGATCACGCGGATTGGAATATGTTCCGCACCGCGTCCAACAACAACATTGAAGAATATGCTGATTCGGTGAGCGAGTTCATTAGGAAGTGCATTGACGATGTCGTACCCACAGCAACGATTAAAACATTCCCAAACCAGAAACCGTGGATTGACGGCAGCATTCGCGTGAAACTGAAAGCGCGAACCACTGCTTTTAACCAGGGCAAGGTGACCGGAAACATGACCGAATACACACAGTGTAGCTATTCTCTCCGCAAGGCTATCAAACAGGCTAAGTCCCAGTACAGAGACAAAATTGAATCGCAATTCAACAGCTCAGACACAAGAGGTATGTGGCAGGGTCTACAGTCTATCACGGATTACAAAAAGAAAACCAGCCCCGTCGCGGACCAGGATGTCTTGCTCCCAGACAGGCTAAATACCTTTTTTGCCCGCTTTGAGGACAATACAGTGCCACTGACACGGCCCGCTACCAAAACCTGCGGGCTCTCCTTCACTGCAGCCGAGGTGAGTAAAACATTTAAACGTGTTAACCCTCGCAAGGCTGCAGGCCCAGACAGCATTCCCAGCCGCGTCCTCAGAGCATGCGCAGACCAGCTGGCTGGTGTGTTTACGGACATATTCAATCAATCCTTATCCCAGTCTGCTGTTCCCACATGCTTCAAGAGGGCCACCATTGTTCCTGTTCCCAAGAAAGCTAAGGTAACTGAGCTAAACGACTACCGCCCCGTAGCACTCACTTCCGTCATCATGAAGTGCTTTGAGTGACTAGTCAAGGACCATATCACCTCCACCCTACCGGACACCCTAGACCCACTCCAATTTGCTTACCGACCCAATAGGTCCACAGACGACGCAATCGCAACCACACTGCACACTGCCCTAACCCATCTGGACAAGAGGAATACCTATGTGAGAATGCTGTTCATCGACTACAGCTCAGCATTTAACACCATAGTACCCTCCAAACTCGTCATCAAGCTCGAGACCCTGGGTCTCGACCCCGCCCTGTGCAACTGGGTCCTGGACTTCCTGACGGGCCGCCCCCAGGTGGTGAGGGTAGGTAACAACATCTCCACCCCGCTGATCCTCAACACTGGGGCCCCACAAGGGTGCGTTCTGAGCCCTCTCCTGTACTCCCTGTTCACCCACGACTGCGTGGCCATGCACGCCTCCAACTCAATCATCAAGTTTGCGGACGACACTACAGTGGTAGGCTTGATTACCAACAACGACGAGACGGCCTACAGGGAGGAGGTGAGGGCCCTCGGAGTGTGGTGTCAGGAAAATAACCTCACACTCAACGTCAACAAAACAAAGGAGATGATTGCGGACTTCAGGAAACAGCAGAGGGAGCACCCCCCTATCCACATCGACGGGTCAGTAGTGGAGAAGGTGGAAAGTTTTAAGTTCCTCGGTGTACACATCACGGACAAACTGAATTGGTCCACCCACACAGACAGCGTTGTGAAGAAGGCGCAGCAGCGCCTCTTCAACCTCAGGAGGCTGAAGAAATTCGGCTTGTCACCAAAAGCACTCACAAACTTCTACAGATGCACAATCGAGAGCATCCTGTCGGGCTGTATCACCGCCTGGTACGGCAACTGCTCCGCACACAACCGTAAGGCTCTCCAGAGGGTAGTGAGGTCGGCAGAACGCATCACCCGGGGCAAACTACCTGCCCTCCAGGACACCTACACCACCCGATGTCACAGGAAGGCCATAAAGATCATCAAGGACAACAACCACCCAAGCCACTGCCTGTTCACCCCGCTATCATCCAGAAGGCGAGGTCAGTACAGGTGCATCCAAGCAGGGACCGAGAGACTGAAAAACAGCTTCTATCTCAAGGCCATCAGACTGTTAAACAGCCACCACTAACATTTAGCGGCCGCTGCCAACATACTGACTCAACTCCAGCCACTTTAAAAATGGGAATTGATGGAAATTATGTAAAAATGTACCACCAGCCACTTTAAACAATGCCACCTAATATAATGTTTACATACCCTACATTACACATCTCTTATGTATATGTACAGTGATCCCTCGCCACTTCGCGGTTCACTTATCGCGGATTCGCTATTTCGCGGATTTTCATAATGCATTTTTTTTTTTTTTTTGGTGCATTGTGCTCTGCATTCTGATTCGCTAAAAACTCACTCCCGCTTCTTGTATCAAAACATGCTACGAATTGTGCTATCATTTTGTCGTCTCGTGCAGTTATGTGTACGTACATAAAACAGCTTGGCAAATTTACATTAAGTTGGCCAAATTATCTTGTAATTTCGAACATCTCCTAAACCCATAATGTCGACGAAACGCTCTGAAGAGCAGTGAAACGGCCTACACGTGAGTCACTGTATTTGTATACATGTAATAGTTGCTAATTGTAAAAAAAAAAAAAAGTTTTCTATTTCGCGGATTTCACTTATCGCGGGTCATTTTCGGAACGTAACCCCCGCGATAAACGAGGGATACCTGTATATACTGTACTCTATATCATCTACTGCATCTTGCCATCTTATGTAATACATGGACCACTAGCCACTTTAAACTATGCCACTTTATGTTTACATACCGTACTCTATACCATGTACTGCACCATTGCCTATGCCGTTCTGTACCATCACTCATTCATATATCTCTATGTACATATTCTTTATCCCTTTACACTTGCGTGTATAAGGTAGTAGTTGCGGAATTGTTAGGTTAGATTACTTGTTGTTATTACTGCATTGTCGGAACTAGAAGCACAAGCATTTCGCTACACTCGCATTAACATCTGCTAACCATGTGTATGTGACTAATAAAATTTGATTTGATTTGATTTTAAGCAATTTAGCTAGCTAGCTTGCACTTGCTAGCTAATTTGTCCTATTTAGCTAGCTTGCTGTTGCTAGCTCATTTGTCCTGGGATATAAACATTGAGTTGTTATTTTACCTGAAATGCACAAGGTCCTCTACTCCGACAATTAATCCACACATAAAACGGTCAACTGAATCGTTTCTAGTCAGCTCTCCTCCTTCTAGGCCTTTTCTTCTCTTGACTTTATATTGCGATTGGCAACTTTCATAAATTAGGTGCATTACCGCCACTGACCTCGTTCGTCTTTCAGTCACCCACGTGGGTATAACCAATGAGGAGATGGCACGTGGGTACCTGCTTCTATAAACCAATGAGGAGATGGGAGAGGCAGGACTTGCAGCGCAATCTGCATCAGAAATAGAACTGACTTCTATTTTAGCCTTTGGCAATGCAGCCGCTCGTTGGCGCGAACGAGCAGTGTGGGTGCAATAATTGAATAACATAGATTTCTAAATATATTTTGCGACGCAAGCGGTGTAGTCAGCCTGTACCGCTCAAATAAACAGTAACTGAATGCCTCGATACCTACAAGCTTTATATAGCAAGCCACCGCCACGTGACTCACTGTCTGTAGGAGAGATCAATTTTCGTGAAGGGGGTGGTGTACCTAATAAACTGGCCAGTGAGTGTATACTCATACACATGTGCATGTGTATGAGTTCCATGTGCATCCTTGTAGTGTGTGTGTGTTTTTCTACCTGGAGAATGATGCTGCCGTAGGCATTCTTCAGCATGGTGACCACATCCCCATGGGACAGGCCATCCAGAGATTGAGCGTTAATACTCACGATCCTGTCTCCTACCTGGAGGACAAAAAACACACACACACCATGGTGAGAGATTATAGACAGTAACACACTGACACACACACACACACTGACACACGCACCTTGAGCCTGTGTGTCTTGGCTGCCACCCCGTTGGCCTGGATCATAGCCACGAAGATGGGGATATCCCCAAGAGGACTGCCCTTCCCCCCAGCTATACTGATCCCCAACGCATCAGTAGGACCCTGAGAGAGAGGGAAGGAGAAGGGTGATTGGTCTGGTTGGTGACTCATCTTCTGATGACCACAGCAATCACTATGAACCGAACAGAAGAGGAGCGCTCCATTTACCCGCGTGATCTCCACAGTGCGCACCCCCATCTCTGCTCCTATAACACAGAGAGAGGGACAGCCGGGCATTACACAGGGAACTGACTGGTATCCAATCCCGGTCCTCAGAGCTCAGCACTCCAAAAGACCAAAAGTGCAGTACCAACATTCAGACGGAGAGGCTAGGTTCCAATCCAGGGGAGCGAAGTGGTCCTACCTGCGCTCTTTGATGAGGTCATGCTCTCTGTCATGGGCTTCCTGGCGTTGTTGAGGAGCTGAGAGGTGGAAGGTGTGGAGTTTAGCGGGGGGTGGGGCGTGGCGATTGTGCTGTTGGCAACCACATGGCTCATCTGTGGGAGAAATAGAGGGAGGGGAAACAGAGCTGTGATCCAGTCAGGAGAAAAAACACACACTGAGGCATGCTGCCCGGTGGCAGCGAGTTTGTTTTGGGCAAGGTGAGTGAGTCACTGACACACAGTTGACACCAGAATGAGTCTGGTAAACATCCAGCAGGCGGCCATTTTGGCTCCCATGCATGAGATGAATGGAGCGAGGTGGAGGAGGTGAGACAGTGGGTATTAATGACACAGCAGCCAGGGTGAGTCAGTGTGACTGAGCTTTTGCATGCAAGCTCCCAGGCAGCAGGGGTGAGAATGGCCGCACACACTCTCCTCCGGCGAGTTCACGCGCACACACACACACACACACACACACACACACACACACACACACACACACACACACACACACACACACACACACACACACACACACACACACACACACACACACACACACACACACACACACACACACACACACACACACACACACACACACACACACACACCTGGCTTCCCTGGGAGGTGTGTCTGGAAGAGATCCAGGAGGCAGCCTTCAGTCGGCCCAGCTCTAGGAGCACCATCCCCCTGGCGCACTGCAGAGGCACAGGTAACGCAACAGCAACAGCACAGCACGTCACTACCAGAGCAGAGCAGCTAGGGACTAGGCCTTACAGAGTCTACATCCACATCCTAGTTAACTACTGGCTGATGCAGCCTGCTGGGATCTCCACGACAGAGGACAGGGCACACGCTTCAATCGTACAGGGTCTCCACTTCACAGGCCGCGTCCCAAAATGGTACCGTATTCCCTACATGGTGCACTATTTAGGGAATAGGGGTGCCATTTGGTACGCAGCCATAGTGCAATACAAAGACAACAATACAACCCATTTAACGCCCAACTGCAGCCAGGATACCCACTCCAGGTCATAGACGGAAGCAATAAGTTGAATACTACTATATACTTTGGTAAGGGCGCTGGCAAAGGTATACACCACTGTAGCAACTGTCCACAAAGCACCCACTTTAAAAGGACTCCACAAAGTGCTCAACTGTAGCCAGAACCACCAGTCCAGAAGGCCTCGCCGCTGCAGCTAAAAGCACATCACTTCTGAAGAGCACTGCAGCCTTTGACAATAACAGTAACAACGGTGACCCCTTGTGGTAGAAGAAAGGAAAGTTTGGTGGTTACGGACAGGCTGGGTATTGTCTTGGTCTGTGATGGTGAGAGGGATGTTTGTTTGTGTTATTTTTGAGGCAAGTATTAGCTGTTGTTATGGGTTTTAGTTATTGTAGTTATTTGTGTTGTCTATGACTACCGTTGTTCTTTGTTTTGTCCGTGACTATTGTTCTTTGTTTTGTCTGTGACTGCAGTTGTGGTTTAGTTGATCTGCAATTGCACAGTATTTGTTTGGTCTATAATGGCAGTTTTGTGTGTGCGTTGGGTACATCAAGTCTGTGTCTACTAGTCTGTGTCTGTGTCTACTAGTCTGTGTCTGTGTCTACTAGTCTGTGTCTACTAGTCTGTGTCTACTAGTCTGTGTCTACTAGTCTGTGTCTACTAGTCTGTGTCTACTAGTCTGTGTCTACTAGTCTGTGTCTACTAGTCTGTGTCTACTAGTCTGTGTCTACTAGTCTGTGTCTACTAGTCTGTGTCTACTAGTCTGTGTCTACTAGTCTGTGTCTACTAGTCTGTGTCTACTAGTCTGTGTCTACTAGTCTGTGTCTACTAGTCTGTGTCTGTGTCTACTAGTCTGTGTCTGTGTCTACTAGTCTGTGTCTATGTCTACTAGTCTGTGTCTATGTCTACTAGTCTGTGTCTGTGTCTACTAGTCTGTGTCTGTGTCTACTAGTCTGTGTCTGTGTCTACTAGTCTGTGTCTGTGTCTACTAGTCTGTGTCTGTGTCTACTAGTCTGTGTCTGTGTCTACTAGTCTGTGTCTGTGTCTACTAGTCTGTGTCTATGTCTACTAGTCTGTGTCTACTAGTCTGTGTCTACTAGTCTGTGTCTACTAGTCTGTGTCTACTAGTCTGTGTCTACTAGTCTGTGTCTACTAGTCTGTGTCTACTAGTCTGTGTCTGTGTCTACTAGTCTGTGTCTGTGTCTACTAGTCTGTGTCTGTGTCTACTAGTCTGTGTCTGTGTCTACTAGTCTGTGTCTGTGTCTACTAGTCTGTGTCTACTAGTCTGTGTCTACTAGTCTGTGTCTACTAGTCTGTGTCTGTGTCTACTAGTCTGTGTCTGTGTCTACTAGTCTGTGTCTGTGTCTACTAGTCTGTGTCTATGTCTACTAGTCTGTGTCTATGTCTACTAGTCTGTGTCTGTGTCTACTAGTCTGTGTCTGTGTCTACTAGTCTGTGTCTGTGTCTACTAGTCTGTGTCTACTAGTCTGTGTCTACTAGTCTGTGTCTACTAGTCTGTGTCTACTAGTCTGTGTCTACTAGTCTGTGTCTACTAGTCTGTGTCTACTAGTCTGTGTCTACAAGTCTGTGTCTACAAGTCTGTGTCTACAAGTCTGTGTCTACAAGTCTGTGTCTACAAGTCTGTGTCTACAAGTCTGTGTCTACAAGTCTGTGTCTACAAGTCTGTGTCTACAAGTCTGTGCCTACAAGTCTGTGCCTACAAGTCTGTGCCTACAAGTCTGTGCCTACAAGTCTGTGCCTACAAGTCTGTGCCTACAAGTCTGTGCCTACAAGTCTGTGTCTACAAGTCTGTGTCTACAAGTCTGTGTCTACAAGTCTGTGTCTACAAGTCTGTGTGGTTGTTTGTTGGTGTGACGTTGAGCCTATAGGTCTGGCCCCTCCCCTTACCTTGAGAATGGCCGCCACCGTCTCCTGCGAGGCCTGCCTCATGTCATCGCTGTCGACAGAGAGGATCTGGTCCCCCTGCATCAGTCGGCCGTCCAGCTCGGCGGCGCCCCCTTTCACCACGTCCGAGATGAACACCCCGGTGCCGTTCCTATAGTGCACGCATACCAACAGCCATCTGAACAGGTGCCGAGCCAATGTATTGCAAAATAATTCCAACAAACATTTTCCAGCTAACATTTTCCAGCTTTTAAATCCATCTGACATTGTAAGCCTGAGAAAATGCTGGTTAACCCTTCATTGCCGTTTGATGGAGATCCTGTAGCTAACAAGCAAGCGAGTGTGAACGGCTACAGCAGTTCCTTGTTACATGTCTTGCTAGTTAACATTACACTTCCTGATAGGGGTGAAACTCCTGCAGCGGAGACACAAGGAGGTCCCATCCCAACTCTCCACCCTCCTCCCAAAGTGTGCATTTGCATAAATCCCGTCATGGATTTAAAAGCTTCGGATTGGTGTAAGCATTGGCTTGAGGGAGTTTCCACCACTGTTAAATCTAAGACGGGGAGTGTGCAAATGAGGTAGTGCACACTTTGTGAGAAATCAGGCCCGGGTGTCAGAGTAGCAACTGTACCTCTTGCCGACGATACTGAGGCCCAGGCCACGGCCGGCCTTCTTCTGCAGTTCCACACTGAACACGTCCAGGTTCTCCTCGTCGCGGTACTGCGCCTCGTCCCGTAGCACCGTCAGACGCACCTTGGCCGGGGTCTGCCGCAGGGCTGTGATGGCGTCCTCGTGGGCTGCGCTGCGCAGGTCCACGCCATTCACCTGGATGGGCGTACACATACACACGTACACTGGTGTAACTCAGCTATTTTGGTCAGAGTTCTCCCACCTATATACAGTATTTAGCTGCTATTTATAAACTTTAAAAAAATATATAAAAATTGCACATCAAATTAACAATTAAGAAAAAAAGTACTCGGCTTGAGGATAAATTCAGCCACTATTGTTTAACTCAGCGGGTTTTGTCTGGCAAATAGTCTACACAAATGGGATGCAACATTCAAGGTCCATTTTATTAAATAAAATGAAATCCAACTTGAAACTCCCCTGAAGTCCTCCTTTTTTGGGTGCAAGTGTTTTCACCACGGCCTGCAGGTCCAGCAGTTTTTTATACGGAGTATTGCCAACCCAATGACTTTTTGGAGCGTTACTGTCAAAATTATTTATAAAAAAAAGAAAATAGACATCGATGACAGGCGCACAAGCACCCAGAGCTCGTGGTCCTCCCCGCCTTGCAGGGGCTGCCCGGTACGCCAGACCTCACGCTGTCACTCACTCAACTACTCCTTGATCTCAGTGAAAGCCAGTAGAGGGAGACGTTGTCTTAGTTTAGTGCACTGGGGAGCATCACACTACCATGTGCATTGATGGAAAAGGTGCAGTGAGGTCTGTGATTATTCTATTTTCCTCTCTGTTGCACAGCTAACAGACTTGTTAGACAAGGTGTGAGTGGGTGAGTGAGTGAGAGTGAGAGAGACTAACCTCCAGGATCTGATCTCCAGCCCAGAGTCGCCCATCGCGTGCCGCCGCCCCCTCCTCATATACCTCATGGATCACTATGGCATCCTAGATAGAGTCCGAGACAGAGGGGGAGAGAGAGAGAGAGGTAGAATAGGGGGGTGGGGTAGAGAGTGAGAGAAAAGAGGAGATATGACAGTGAATAGGACATTTGGACTGCTTATGGCGACTATTAGACCCAGCCACTCACACCTGCCTATACCGCTCTCATTTACAGCACTTTCAAACATAAGCAATTTATATGAACCCTCAACAGCGATTCTTGTGAGAGAGAAGCGAGAGAGGGAGAGCGCTCCCACCCACAAAACATCCACAGAAAAACAGCAGCTTGAATTTCGCAAAAACATTAGGAAGACTTCCACTTGTACTGCCAACTGAAAAAAGGGCATGCACATTTTGGGTGCAACCAATCCAACAAAGGTTCATACAAGCAGAGAGCATTAATGGAGAACTGTCTCTGACCAGAGTGAACCCTTAACAAAACGGGCCCAAATACAAAAACATTGAAATGAACACCAAGTTTAGACTGCTGGAGGAGAATAATAAGAAAACCTACATCAACTATTGGGGAAGTGAGGTTGAAGGTCAGAGAAAGATGGAATGCGATTGAACATTGGAAGGAGACTTCACTTTAAGGCCTTTCCACACTCTATGTCGGATTCAGCCTTTTACGGTTATTATGTCACACTGTGCAATCTTACCACATTTAAATCTTGATATTAACCTGGCCAAATGGTACAATTTGCTTTAGTTTTGTCGTCACATTCTGCGATTGCCTTGCGGGACGACGGCAGCCGACGTAGGCTGCGCCAACTGCAGCGGTGCGTTTGATCTGCGCATGTGCCGACACCAGCAGCGCAAGCCTCTCTCTATGATTATGCGCGAGTGAAGTGAGTTCAGAAACACTGAAAAAAATGAATCTTCGAAATAGTTGTCACATACAAACGTTGTCTTGTTAGACAAGGTGTGACGATAGGAAGGAAGGAAAGAAGGAAGGAAGGAAAGAAAGAAAGAAGAAAGGAAAGAAAACGTTTATACTGATTTTCTGCGTTCATCAAGGTAGCTTGGTTTCAGATGTGTCATGTAACCAAGATTAACAGGGGATTCATTTCTTCTTGCAAAGCATGTAAATGTTAAAATCAAACTATTACATGAATCATACTATTCACAATAGGCTAATCGTATTATTTTGTATGCATACTCAGTGCCGGCCATGTTCCTATTGGTCAGTCACCGGGATCGGCTCGTAACACCAGCCACACTACACGATAAAGCAGCGTTTCCCAAACTCGGTCCTGGGGACCCCAAGGGTTCACGTTTTGGTTTTTGCCCTAGCACTACACAGATGATTCAAATGATTAAAGCTTGATGATTAGTTGATTATATGAATCAGCTGAGTTTGGGAAAGATTTCTGACACTGTCAGAACTTTGTCGGAGCCTACGAAGGCCAGCATCACGGAGTCGCCTCTTCACCGTTGACGTTGAGACTGGTGTTTTGCTATTTAATGAAGCTGCCAGTTGAGGACTTGTGAGGCATCTGTTTCCCAAACTAGACACTCTAATGTACTTGTCCTCTTGCTCAGTTGTGCACCGGGGCCTCCCTCTCCTCTTTCTATTCTGGTTAGAGCCGGTTTGCGTTGTTCTGTGAAGGGAGTAGTACACAGCGTTGTACAAAATCTTCAGTTTCTTGGCAATTTCTTGCATGGAATAGCCTTAATTTCTCAGAACAAGAATAGACTGATGAGTTTCAGAAGAAAGTGCTTTGTTTCTGGCCATTTTGAGCCGTTTCCAGCTACAATAGTCATTTACAACATTAACAATGTCTACACCGTATTCCTGATTAATTTTGTGTTATTTTAAATGGACAAAAATGTTGCTTTTCTTTCAAAAATAAGGACATTTCTAAGTGGCCCCAAACTTTTGAACGGTAGTGTCCATGCACAAAGTATTCCAGATAGTAGCTCATATCCCGCTCAAGGTCTTTGGGATAAGGTGTTGACATCCATGAATAAACAGAATATTCCAATTCCTAAGAATATGGGTTAAATGGAATAGTAACTGAAATACGGACACTGACTGTAGGCCTATAACATGTAACATAATATATTAATAACTCCTGCAGAATTATGCATTTCTTGCGGTATTTTTATAGAACAAATGTTAATTTTGTTTCAGGAACAAGAGTGGAGATATAGGATCTCTTTCTTTCAGCATCTCTTGAGAATTTGCGAATGCACGTGTAATGTGTCATCTTTGCACTGTTATGCAAGCGGACAGTATTCCAACCACATATAATATCAGCCCGGTCTCATAGACTAGACGTAATATAGTAAACGTAAATCAGAGCCTCAGAAATTAGTATGATTTGAAGGGTTTGGTATGGTAACATAAGACAAAAGGTTACTTAAGGCAACCTCTTAGATGTAAGCTGCATTGTTCTGGTACCGGTTCCGACCGACAATATATATATATATACACAAATATTTTTTTCTCTTTAGTATTATAGCTACGATTCTTATCGTTGTCGCTGTTGTTTTCATAATTTTTTTGTGTATCACTTCGCTTTGGCAACATTGACCTTGTCATTAATGCCATTAAAGCATACTGAATGAGAGAGAGAGAGAGAGAGAGAGCGAGAGACAAACGAATCAAAGCTAGGCGATATAACTAACTGGACTGAAAGCCTCTGGAAAGATCAGTTGAAACAAAGTGAATGCTTCTCTCAATGCTTGTCCTTGGGCAACACGGCTACAGAACATTCAATTAAATAGCAGGCGACTCCTTTGTTCTGCGGTGGCCTGAGGCTGCTGCGTGTTCCCAGAAGACTAAGGAGAATGGCAGTGAGAGAGAGAAAGAGAGAGAGCTAGACCACTCTCTGCAGTGTGTCTCTCACCTCTAGCTGAGACAATGCACTGTAACTTCAAATAAACCGAGCAGAGATCGACTACAACAGACTGGGCAAACAGCAAATCAATTAAAAGTTGACACTTTATTTGAATAAAGGCAGACCTTGGCTCGTGTCATGCCGTTTTCATTAGCCCATATCTAATTCCAATGTCAAGCTAACGTCCGTCTTGGTGACCGTTGTTGACGGTTGACATAGAAACCAGTTCACCTAACCAGTCACACACCCCTGAGTAGAGTTAGTCATCTTACCAGCTGTGTATCTTTGCCCCCTACGATGCTGAGGCCCAGGCCAGAGCGACCCTTGGCGATCTCTATGACTACCTCCTGGCCTGGAACGATAGGACACGTGGCTGGGTCTACTGGAGGAAAGATGGAGAGAGAGTTTCTGTAATAAAACGTCACGGCAAACAGAGTTGCTGTTTTTGTTGGACGGCGTCATATTTCTAAGGAATTTAAAAGCAGATGTTGACTTACAAGGTGTTGCACAGAGAATTGAATATTAGACAGTTGAGTAAAAGGCTCAGGCCTGTACTGTGAATGGACTGCTAGTTGTGAGTGTGAGGTTAGGAGGGTTAGAGGGGGGGGTCCATACCTTTGCTGCAGTACTCAAAGTCTGGACCGGTGCAGGAGGGCAGGGAGGCGGCATGGGGGGACACCAGCCCTCCGTCCACACCGCTCACCATTGGCACCTTACTGGAGCTCTGCGAGACCTTGGACAGGCTGGCATTCTACGCAGAACAGAAATCGTAGTCAATATTTTACCAGATCTTTGCCCAGACAACGAGTTGTGAATAACTGAATAATGCATTTTACTGTTCAATTTGAAACACGAGTTGTCTGATACTATGAGCTCGTTCTGCTTCACTCTCCCTTCCCCACAGAGTGGAGTCCAGTGCCCTACATGCAGTGCTGTGGAATGCCCTACATTGCCTCGTGTATAATAGGTTACCCAAATCCACTGTCATGCTCACCTGCTCCAGGAGGGCCTTGGCATCCGGCACAGGCACACTCTCCGAAGACTCAGCCCCCTTCTCAGAGGCCTTGAGCTTCTGCGGAGAGCACATAGAAGTACATGCATGAATACACACACACGGTCACAGGATTGAATTGACTAGTGCCCTATGTCTATGTATGTAAGTTATGCCTGGAGAACTTCAAAACGGAAAGTATATTTAGGGGGGGTGCTGAAGTGTCTGCCTGGTGTTCATGCTTGACTTTTAAGTTGCTCAACTAATTCAGAACTGAGAAACCAAGTCAGTAAACAAGTACGTAAACAAGTCAGTAAAAAAAGTCAGCTGCAAAAGTCTGCACCCTGAGGCTCACAGAGCTGGACGAGACGTGTATGGTGCAAAGAGGAAGTGTCACGGGGGCTTCCTGTCAGCTGACCTTGGAGGCGGTCTCTCCCTCTCGGAGGCTCTTGAGTGTTGTTTCTCTGGAGATGAGCTCCGTAGCTGTGCTCCCACTGGAGCCGGCACTGGACTGCCCCTGTGTGTGTGTGTGTGTGTGTGTGTGTGTGTGTGTGTGTGTGTGTGTGTGTGTGTGTGTGCGTGCGTGCGTGTGTGTGTGGTGTGTGAGAGAGGTCCGAGCCACAGAAAGATCACCACACTGGCAGACATTTTTACGAAAAAGACAGATGGAACACTTCAAAAAACTTTCTTTTTTTTTTGCAACGGAAAACAATCATTTCTTATTGGACCAGGTCCAGGTAATACCTTCCTGTTCCCGTCCGCTTTCGTACGTTTGGTGCCTAATTAACACGACCCAGGACAGGTAAGAATGTGGGGAGTGGAGCCTCTTACCTTGCTGATGGAGATGGAGGACTCCAGGGGGCCCCTGCTGAGGACCAGGCTCTCTGGAGGTTGGGGCTTCTCTGTGGGGGCCAAGGCTGATACCGCTGCTGCTGCTGGTGGTGTGGGGGGATGAGCCTGGGACAATGATAATCAAAATGATGATTATGGTGGTGATACATGGGGGAAAAAAACACATTCAAAAGTAGAACGTTGTCAACAGCACTGTCATTTCCTTCAATTGAATAACAGTCCATATCTTCAGGTAAGTGCACTGATCGGACATGCACAAATCAAAACGTGCATGTTTTGGATAAGAAGGCTCCGTTTTGGACCAAGGGCCAACGATTTCAGCTCGATGTCGGTTGTAGTTCTGTTTGCTTTTGGAAGTGCGTGTGTGTTTAGGCCCAAGCAGATGCTATCGCATAACGTCATGGCTAGTGCCACGCTCTCAGCTTTTGGATGACCACACGGCCATAAGAGTGTGTGTGTGTGTGTGTGAATAAGACTCACCTCAGTGGAGGAGAGGACAGAAGGAGGAGTTGGGAAGGGGGGAACGGCCATCTGGTTGATAGCATCTTCATTCCTATAGGGCGGGAGAGAGAGAGAGAGAGAGAGAGAGAGAGAGAGAGAGAGAGAGAGAGAGAGAGAGAGAGAGAGAGAGAGAGAGAGAGAGAGAGAGAGAGAGAGAGAGAGAGAGAGAGAGAGAGAGAGAGAGAGAGAGAGAGAGAGAGAGAGAGAGAGAGAGAGAGAGAGAGAGAGAGAGAGAGAGAGAGAGAGAGAGAGAGAGATGAGAGAGATGAGAGAGATGAGAGAGATGAGAGAGATGAGAGAGATGGAGAGAGAGATGAGAGAGATGGAGAGAGAGAGAGAGAGATGGAGATAGAGAAGGTGCTATTCAATAGAATTGCATTAGCAGTAATCAATGGTGTGGAAAGTGTGAGGTGAAGACCGCTGCATTGGAAGGGATGCCAAGGTTAATGGGTGCATCTCATCCTGTGTACCAGAGTGTGGTATTAACACGGACTGTGTGTGTGTGTGTGTGTGTGTGTGTGTGTGTGTGTGGTGCTTGGTCAGGACAGCAGAGAGAGACATCAGGTATAAAGCTGATCAAGAACATCATTTCCATTCATCTAGATCAATATCCCCCTGACCTTAGGGAAACATATGAAGGAAGCTCAATGGGAAAGGAAGCTAGGGTCCTATTCATTATTCATACTGTAGCAACAAACAAAAAACGGGAGAGTTTCTTATTGGACGTTTGGTTAGTTCTTCCCTGTTTCAGTCAGTTTCTCTTCCATTTTGTGCCTAGTGAATACGACTCAGGTACACACAGCCGACCACAGGCCCAGTTCAAAATGGACAACTTGCACCATTGCACTTGTGGAATGATGACTAAAGTGCTAATCAGAGGAGTTCAAAATGTGTACGCATCCGCACAGCCGTGTTCTAGAATGTTGGGACTGTTGGCTTTTACACTTTCTCAGAATCTCAGCGTGGCTCAAGCAATTCAAATGAATAGAAGCCGCTTAAGCGGAGCCGCATTGGTTAGGAATTTTGGGGAGGTGCACGGTTGGGGCAGTGGGTCCCCCCACGGACGGTGGTCTCAGAGCCGCGTAGATACAGTATGTCACAATGGGCCGCCGCCTCTGCAACTGTGGACACCGAATTAGCATTTAGACATGTCGGACTATATGCTTATACATATCCAATCCTTTCAGATTTACAGGAGTGCCTCGGGGGGCTGAGGGTGGGATTCTGGGGGTTGAGGCTTGTGATTCTGGTAACATCTGCAGGGGACAAATGGAAGCTAGGATGGAGAAAGCCAGAGTAATGCTCGGTTTGGGATTGAGAGGGCCAACCAGGCTAGACATTCATCATCTCTCACATCAGGCGATTTGGACTCGACGGCTGCGATAGCACCACCTGAGCCCAACACAACCCCCGTACAACATGCGTGCTCAACATTGCATGGTCAGGGTAGACTTTATGCTCACTCTTTCTCTGAAGAGAATGGTCTCCATTGAAAACAATGGCTTGACACAAATTGGTATAATAATCAGTTATATTGATAACGATTATAGCTATATTGATAACAATTACCCTGTATTGGTTACCAATAGCAAAGATAATTAGTTGAGGAAGTTATATAATTACGGTCAATGTGCTATGAAATTCAAGTCAGTCACTTCAGGGGGGAAAATAAAAAATATAAAACGTATTTTTTTTTTTTTTTTAATTTAAGGAATCTGCAACACAAATATGTATCCTTCCACAGGCCAGCGTTCTCCAGTTCTTTTACGTCTTCCTTTCCTCACCGCCTACATGGGACCTATTTTGCATATCTTTTCTCTTTCCTTTTGTTCAAACCTATTTCATTCCCTCTCCGTTTGTGAGGTAACGGAATCTCCCGGCGGCAGCTGACGAAGCCAGTCATTCATGTGCTCTCGGAGAAGAAGAAATCTGCTCCACCGCTGCCGCCAGTGCGCGTGAATCCTGCTGTCACCAGTCCGCACACTCTTCAAAGACAGCTGTTGAAATTGTGTGTACACTTGGAACAGCAAACAAGGGGAAAACAAAACAGTTTGGCGACGCGTTTGTTCATGCCACCTCAGGGGACTACTGCGAGACGAGGACGCGAAAAATGTCAAAGCCGACAGATATGACAGAGCACCCCAGGTGAGTGCCTGAGAGACACGGGATGAGGGAGGAGAAGACGAGTCAACAATCACTCCCTATTGTATGCAAACGGCTCCGAGTGGATTCGACAATAAGCGTTCGGGTTACTAATGGTCTGCAGATGGCAGAGGAGACACCTTCATGGATTCACGAGGCATACACAAAAAGCCCATGGGGTAATTGACAGGAGTTGCTTGATTTATGAACTTTTCTACGTAGTCTAACCATCTGGGTCTTAGTTTCTATTACCAGAAATACACACGAACGGGGTAAAGTAAAGAGAGACAGACAGTTCCAATTTGCTCCGTACCCCTTCACCATGGCCCTATGTCTGTAAGGTGGAAGCAATGTGGTGGACGATCAACCACTACACTGCTTATACCCACGCAGAGCATTAAGATCTGCACAAATTGAAGGATTAGGGCCAACGGGAAGGGAGCGAAATAGGGCCGGCAGGTGCTATGGACTGTTGAGAGGTAAAAGTGGTTCACCATGTGCAGCAGAAGAGAGTGAGTGAATGCATTTCTTCCGGTGTCGTCCTATAGGATAGTTCCTTCTTGCCGTGTGATACAGTATGTCACTGGAGGCAGCGTCAAAGAGGTCATCAACTGTCAGTCTAATGGGTGGTTCAGTATGCGAAGGTTAGAGACCCACAGAGATAAAGAAGAGGAAGAAGATGAGGATACTTGTCTTTGGACCGTGTCTTGACCGCTCTGCCGCCCCTTTATTTTCTCTACCGTCCTTGTCCTCTCATCTCCTCTCTTGTAATCTCCCCCTTCGATCTGGTTGCAGTCAAAACCGGTGGGGGTGCGCACATAAATCTGTCCCGTGGTTTCTCTTCACTTTATCCTCTCCTCTCTTAGACAGACGGTCAGACACAGCCAAGAAAAGCAGGAGCTTCTGGCTTCTCCAATCCACAAGGAGGGTCCTCAGCTAGCCCAGACCAGCAGTCAGTGATGATATCCAGCTATCCTTCCAGTTCAACCCTCAAGTGGTTATGTGTGGTGGTTCCCCCAGTTCATGTGTGCAGGTACCCTCCTCTCTCCCTCTTCCCACCCCCTTCTTTTCCCGTCTTCGCCTCTCTCTATCCCGCTCTCTCGCGATACTCGTTTTTTCTCCGCCTCTCTCACGCCATTTATCTACCTCCCTCTCCCCCACTCTCTTCCTCCCTCTCTCCACTGTTATTCTCTACGCCCAGTAAGTGACCCTTTTCCAATTACATTTAATGCTTTTGTTCCCTCTTCCACCAAGGGGATGGTAGGGACAGTGGGAATTTATCAATCAATCAATCAATCGTTTCTTGTGTTGCCTCATCCCCACACATCCCCGTTCTCCCACAACTAAAATAAGACAATGTGGCCAATCCATGGTAAGCTGACAAAGTCGTAGGACGTGTTGTTTGCGTGTGTGTGTGTGTGTGCGTAAACGAACACGCTCACTGGCGTCACAGCACTAACTCACTCAATGCGAGGCTGGATGAGCGAACGGGAGCTGGGTGGGCTGACACTTTACCATTTGCGTTCCTAGTCGGACCTTTTTCTTCCTGTCTGCAGCCTGGCCGGCGCCAGCTGATGTTTCATGGCGATATGGCTACGAGGCGCCCTATCCTTTCGACGTCCCACCGCTCATTGCCAAACAAACTTTGACTCAATATAGCATTTTTTGAGCCACCCCTCCCACCAACCTTTTTAAAGGAGTTTGTCACCAAACCCCTGAGCACGTACTGACCTATTCTGCTCCAACTGTGAATTGGCTGCAATCTAATCACAGCTACTGTGAAACCTGGAGGAAACGGAGGAAAACAAAACGCTGAATACTGGACTGCAGAGTGCACACGACCAGTGGGACAGAAAAAAGTGAATTTCAATAAATCTGAAAACCAACATCTGATGAGGATGGAAAATCCCTATCAACCTAATTTTGTGTGTGTGTGCGCATGCATGCGTGTGATTGAGATGTGTCCGCTCTCCTCATGTTTATGACAAATCAACAGTATTCAGGGGCACTGAAGGACAAAGTCCTCCAAATGTCAACAGTATGACCAAGCGATTTCTTCCTGTTCGCTCTACCTCGGTAACTTGCGCTCTTGCACTTGAGACCTGGGTGGGTCGGACAGCGACAATATGCCTGCATCCCAAATGGCACCCTATTCCCTATATAGTGCACTACTTTTGACCAGGGCACATAGGGTTCTGATGAAAAGTAGTGCACTACATTTGTATTGGTATTTATTATTCATTGGGCTCTTGGTCAACTCCCTGACCAAGGCTCGTCACCCCCAATTGCTCAGTTTGGCTGTGCGGCAAGCTCTAGGAAGAGTCTTGGGGGTTCCAAACTTCTTCCGTTTATGAATGATGGAGGCCACTGTGTTCTTGGGGACCTTTAATGGAGCAGAATCTTTGGTACCCTTCCCCAGATCTGTGCCTCGACACAATCCTGTCCAATCAATTGAATTTACCACAGGTGGACTCCAATCAAGTTGTAGAAACATCTCAAAAATGATCAATGGAAACATGATGCACATGAGCTCAATTTCAATTCCGAGTCGCATAGAAAAGGGTCTGAATACTTATGTAAATTAGGTCATTCTGTTTTTATTTTTTAAATATATTTGCAAACATTTCTAAAAAACTGTTTTCGTTTCGTCATTATGGGGTATTGTGCGTAGATTGAGGACATTTTTTATGTAATCAGTTTTAGAATAAGGCTGTAACGTAAAAAAATGTTGAAAAAGTCAAGGGGTCTGAATACTTTCCGAAGGCACTGTATGTCAATCTGGTCCAAACCTCTCGCAAATCACTCCCGTCCGCTTAGCAGCATGCCGCTGCCTTCGGGTTCCACGACTTGTGACATGCGACCAGCAATGATCGAAACACTCTTATTGCTGTTCTCTGTCTACTCCACGACAGGATGGAGGAGGAGAAGTAGATGGAAACGACTTCCTTGGCAGGCAAGTTCCAGGTAGCACGGGCCATTCGTATAGGGACAGATGACAAGGCAGGGACACATCCATTAGCCCCGAGCAGAGTCCTACCGTAGGAGTGGAGAATGAGAAAATTCCCATTTGCTTTTTCACCATAAGTTTGCGCATAATTGAGATTTGTTTGCTAAGCATAACAGTATGGCTCCCGAGTGGCAGTGCCTTAGACCGCTGCGCATCTCAGTGCTAGCGGCGTCATTACAGACCCTGGTTTGATTCCAGGCTGTACCACAGCCGGCTGTGATTGGGAGTCCCATAGGGTGGTGCACAATTGGCCCAGCGTCGTCCGGGTTTGGCCGGGTTAGGCCGTCATTGTAAATAAGAATTTGTTCTTAACTGACTTGCCTGGTTAAATAAAGGTTAAATAAAGGTTAAACAAATAATCCCCCGCTAGCAAACAATCGCCACATTGGAACTTCGGAGTGTTAACACATATGGAATAGGGTGTAATTTGAGACACGGACTTATCTTAGAGTAAAACCCATTATTTGACTCTGCCATTGCCACGAGAGACGCATAACTTAACAGACGTGGTTGAAAGCTGCGCCGATAACCACAAGCTCAGAATGACAGCACTGCCGTGTTCCATGAAGTGTCACCATGGACGTGTCAATTCCGTGGAATACAAAAAGGACACCTTAAACACTGATTCCGTGCTTGCTATACATGACGTTTTAGTTGTCAGCCAAAGAGGCTGCCTAGCGGCCAGACACTTCAACAGAGAACCTCACGTCGGCGATGAATTAATCAGCATGTTGTTATATTTTCCGCAGCCTTTTTCCCGTCAGCAGCTCAGGAATAATGGATGTGCTGCTCACTGATGCCATGTCTGTCGTTCACATTTTGACAGCCGTCATAACGGCCTGCTTATGCACTTCCCTTGGCCATTATTCACAACGCGTCGCAGAGTGTGGATCACTTTGGCCTTTTAAAGCATATTGAATAAAATGACAGACAGGGGGGACCAGCACTCCTACTCTGATGCTTTATGGATATGAGCCCTAGACACCATCCTAGGCCTCCCTCTCTCCCTTCAGTATGTTTAATATGTGTGGAAAACACAGGTGATTGGGCTCCGGCCCACTGTGTTCAATTACAGGGACTTAAGGATGGCAAGAAGCGGCGCGTGGCATGGGGAGGAAATTAAGTGCTGCGTCGCCGTCGTGCTCTGTGTGCTCCTCGCTCCCCAGAGAGATGATTAGGCACTAGAGGCAGCAGTGAGAGGGGGTGGGGGGATATGGAAGAGGTAAAGAGAGGGATGGAGAGAGAGTTTGCAAGAGCGATTAAGACAAGAAACAGAAGGTTTGAGAGCGGGGGACGGCTATGGTGAGAGAGAGGAAGAATGACAGAGGTACGTGAGAGAGCAAAAACAAATAGCGGGAGGTAGAGTGTGAGGTAGAGCGGGAGCGGTAGAGTGAGAGGTAGAGTGTGAGGTAGAGCGGGAGCGGTAGAGTGAGAGGTAGAGTGAGAGGTAGAGCGGGAAAGGCAGAGTGTGAGGTAGAGCGGGAGCGGTAGAGTGAGAGGTAGAGTGGGAGAGCAGGAGCGGTAGAGTGAGAGGTAGAGCGGGAGAGGCAGAGTGTGAGGTAGAGCGGGAGAGGCAGAGTGTGAGGTAGAGCGGGAGAGGCAGAGTGTGAGGTAGAGCGGGAGAGGCAGAGTGTGAGGTAGAGCGGGAGAGGCAGAGTGTGAGGTAGAGCGGGAGAGGCAGAGTGTGAGGTAGAGCGGGAGAGGCAGAGTGTGAGGTAGAGCGGGAGAGGCAGGGTGTGAGGTAGAGCGGGAGAGGCAGGGTGTGAGGTAGAGCGGGAGAGGCAGAGTGTGAGGTAGAGCGGGAGAGGCAGAGTGTGAGGTAGAGCGGGAGAGGCAGAGTGTGAGGTAGAACGGAAGAGGCAGGGTGTGAGGTAGAGCGGATGAGGCAGGGTGTGAGGTAGAGCGGGAGAGGCAGGGTGTGAGGTAGAGCGGGAGAGGC
Source organism: Salvelinus fontinalis (assembly GCF_029448725.1). Lineage (NCBI taxonomy): Eukaryota > Metazoa > Chordata > Actinopteri > Salmoniformes > Salmonidae > Salvelinus > Salvelinus fontinalis. The sequence goes on along the minus strand of NC_074678.1, from coordinate 47,082,428 downwards.
AGAGTGTGAGGTAGAGCGGGAGAGGCAGAGTGTGAGGTAGAGCGGGAGAGGCAGAGTGTGAGGTAGAGCGGGAGAGGCAGAGTGTGAGGTAGAGCGGGAGAGGCAGAGTGTGAGGTAGAGCGGGAGAGGCAGAGTGTGAGGTAGAGCGGGAGAGGCAGAGTGTGAGGTAGAGCGGGAGAGGCAGAGTGTGAGGTAGAGCGGGAGAGGCAGAGTGTGAGGTGGAGAGGCAGAGTGTGAGGTAGAGCTTGAGAGGCAGAGTGTGAGGTAGAGCGGGAGAGGGGAGCAGCAGAGTGAGGTAGAGCGGTAGAGTGTGAGGTAGTGCGGCAGAGTGTGAGGTAGAGCGGGGGAGTGTGAGGTAGAGTGAGATACAGAGGGATAGAGGGAGCGGTAGAGTGTGAGGTACATGGGGAGGTAGAGCGGGAGAGAAGGAGCGGGAGAGCGGGAGAGAAGGAGAGAGGGAGCAGTAGAGTGGGAGAGAATGAGAGAGGGAGCAGTAGAGCAAGAAATAATGAGTAATAAGACGGAACCGAGCGAGTGCAGTCAGTTCTGTGTCTCAAATGGCATCCTATTCCCTATATAGAGCCCTGTGGACCCTGGTCAAAAGTAGTGCACTATATAGAAAATAGGGTGCGATTTAGTATGTAGAAGGTCAGTGGCTGGCTTCATAGCTGGTGTTTGAGTGGACGGATATTGAAGCCCAGTTAATGAGACTCCACTTCTCCCTCTCTCCTTTCCTCATTCTCTCTGCCTCCCTCATCCTCTCCCTTCCACATGAGCCGATAAGACAAATCCCCAAAATTACACAGAGGTTGTCGTCGTACGTGGGGTTTATTTGCCTTCCTTGGGTAATAGTGGCCATAGATGACAAGGAGCGATGGTGCCACCAGCCTGATGGTCTTGTCAGAGCGTAACATATGCATTCTGTCAACGTTGGCTGAGGGAGAAAATAGCCTTCAAATGTTAAAATGGTTCTAAGAACGTCCCCCTGAAGGGTAGAATATCTTATTTCTATAGAGCGGATGGTTATTTGGCACGACTGTGGAGGAGGAACTAAAGAAAAAAGGTACAACTGTCCTCTAGTACTGTTGGCCCCCGTAATCGACAGCTTGTACACTGAGAAAGGATGGTACCAAAATAGCATCACTTTGCTCTCTCACTCAAAGGGAGCATAAACAGCGGTTGTTGAGTAAAATGTAGGCTCTCTCCCCCTCCCTCCTTCAGTTAATTAAAATGATAACTCAACATACAGGTACCTCAGATTTGTAAGCAGAAACAATTGGGGTGCAATTCTTTTACCTCAGCTAACTGCCTCACAAAACGATCGCATCTCGATTCCCCCTTGTAACCCTTGCCGCTGCAGTAAACGTTATCGTCTATAGAATTACACATTTATTTCAAGAGAAAGCAATTTATCTTAGATTTTTGGTCCATTGAGCCATGCCTCCATTTAGAGAGCAATGACCATATAAAACATCACGTGGTTCAGTACTTTTGTGTTGTAGAACGGTACGTCGGAGTGACTTCCAAATGTCCTCCAGCTGCGTCACAAGGCGTCTCGTTAAGGTGGTCAAGCACAAAATGAACTCCTTCATCCCTGTCACAAGAAGAAGCCTGTGCTGGAATGCTTGTGGGAGTTAAACGGTAAAAAAATGGAAGAAATGCTGAACTATGGCTGCTTTTGTTGAATGGAGTGGCGAGGCTTAAAACCTGTTATGGCAAGCCAAAAAGTACATGGACAATGTAGTACGATAACTACAGTGCATTTGAACAGCATTCAGGCGCCTTGACTTTTTCCACATTTGGGTACGTTACAGCCTTATTCTAAAATGGATTAAATCGGGGTTTCTTCTCATCAATCTACACACAATACCCCAGAATGACAAAGCAAAAACGGACATTTTTGGAAATGTATTAAAAATAAAACACAGCTATTTTCAGGTCGAACATTCAGAGATGTTCGATCGGGTTCAAGTCCGGGCCACTCAAGGTCATTCAGAGACTTGTCCCGAAGCCTGTCAGAGTGACCATCGGGTTCTTGGTCACCTCCCTGACCAAGGCCCTTCTCCCCTGATTGCTCAGTTTGGCCGGGTGGCCAGCTCTTGGTTGTTCCAAACTTCTTTCATTTAAGGATGAAGGCCCTGTGTTCTTGGGGACCTTCAACGCTGCAGCAAGTTTTTGGTACCCTTCCCCAGATCTGTGCCTCGACACAATCTTGCCTTGGAATTCTAGAGACAATTCCTTCGACCTCACGGCTTGGTTTCTGCTCTGACATGCACTGTCAACTGTTGGACCTTATATAGACAGGTGTGTTCCTTTCCAAATCATGTCCAATCAATTGAATTTACCACAGGTGGACTCCAATCAAGTTGTAGAAACATCTCAAGGATGATCAATGGAAACAGGATGCCCCTGAGCTCAATTTCGATTCTCCTAGCAAAGGGTCTGAATACTTACGTAAATAAGGTATTTCTGTTTTTTTACTTTCAATACACCTGTTTTTCCCTTTGTCATTATGTGGTATTGTCTGTAGATTGCTGAGGGAAAATTTGTATCGAATCCATTTTAGAATAAGGCTGTAACGTAACAAAAAATGTGGGAAAAGTCAAGGGGTCTGAATACTTTCCCCGAAGGCCCTGTATATGGAGACTGTATAGTGGCAAAGATGTTGCCAGCATGTTATGTAGCTTACCAAGTGGATTATTTCCCTCTTGACTCGCAGTCACGTATTAGCCTAGGTCTACTCCCGACCAAATGCCTGCGACTTGTCTTAATCAATCAACGTGATGTTGTTTCACTGAATCTCCCTCTATATTTGGTTAATTCTCTGGCTGGGCAAATAAGAGGAAGTGGTATAGCGCATCTATTTATTTGCCAATCTATCACTGATCAGAAACATTTAGCGTGCACTAGGTTAATGTAGCCTTAGATCAAGTGTTGGCCATTGTTTTTGCTCGATTGCGGAAAGCCCATCGGAGGTCATGAAATATGAACGCGAGACTCGCATGATTTTATAAAATAGGATTGCTGTTATTTTGTATGGGTATCATGATGAAGATACTCTCAATGTATGACCCAAACGCCTGCTCCCTAGCAAAGTGGAGTGAGGGTGGGAAAGAGATGAAACGCGGATTTAAAAAGCAAGGGCTTGCCTTGGGCTGTTTCAAAATGGAACCTTTTTTTTTATTTTTTATATGACAGCGATTCCATTTCAGTCGGTTATATTTCATTATATTCTTAGCCTACTTTAAAATATATTTGTGTTGACTGTGCTCATGGTAGCCTAAGTGCGTCTTGTCTGATTTAATGAACAAACTAACTACCGGTTTTAGGTGTCCCCTCCTTTTGAATAGGCGTTGACGCCCTTGGTCCCAGGGTCAGCTGACTAGCTTACCTGATGAGGATAATCTTGACCTTGGATGAGGAGCTCTTAATGATAGCTGAGGCGTTCAGGTGGCTGCGGCCATACAGGACCTGGTTGTTGATCTGATGGGGAGGAGGGAAGGAGAGAGTTGAACTACAATCCGTGTCATATTCATTACGGCACAACAGAACAAAATGTTTTCAACAGAGAAAAAAACGAAGATTTCTTATTGGATAAGTTCAGGTTTGCCCCTCACTGTTTCAGTCCGTTTTCTTACCTTGATGCATAATGAACACGACCCAGGTATTTATCATAAACAGGAATAAGGGATGGATTTAATGTATTTCTCTCTCTGACAAACACATAGCAACATAAAAGACTCAAACATGCATAAACACATACAGGCGTAAGCAAATACACACGTGTGCAGCAGAACACACACCACACACAGTAACCTTATAGATGGCAACAATGAGCATGATGCTTCCGCCCAAGTGTGACAACAGTGTTTAGTGGCAGCAGCCATTAGCACATGATTACTGATGTGGGCACACACCCACACCCACACTCACATTCACTTACCCTCCCCCCCCTAACTGAGACAGATTTTACTGAAAGGTCATTGAGCTCGCCTGCTAGCCCCCTACAATCAACACCTGCCTGCTACTCAAATGAGCACATTCAGTCGTATCCGCTACTTCCAAATGTTAAATCAATAGGCAATTCAGCATTCTGCAGATACGAATGGCCAGCACACAGCCCCAACACCTTGCTTTGGTGGAACAGCACATATCCGACTGGGGCTTAGATGGGCTCAGAGACACCGTATGCCTTGTTTGTGAGGGTTTTAGTGTGGGGTGTCAGTGTTCAGTGAGGGAGGGAGTGTGTGTGTTTGCGTGTGAGCACGTGGGTCAGCCTGTGACTAAATGTACGTGCGTGACTGTGTGTGTGTGTGTGTGTGTGTGTGTGTGTGTATGTGTGTGTGTGTGTGTGTGTGTGTAAAATGTGTACCAGCCTGTGAGTGATTGTTTATCTGTGTTTACAGTACAGTGCCTTCGGAGGGTATTCAGAACCCTTAACTTTTTCCACACTTTGATACGTTACAGCCTTATTCAAAAATGTACTCATTCATTTTTCTTCATCAATCGACACACAATACCCCATAATGGCAAAATATAAACTGTTTTTATAAATTGTTGCTAATTTATTAAAATAAAAACTGAAATATCACATTTACATAAGTATTCACATTTACATAAGTACCCTTTACTCAGTACTTTGTTGAAGACGCTACAAGCTTGGCACACCTGTATTTGGGGTGTTTCTCCCATTCTTCTTTGCAGATCCTCTCAAGCTCTGTCAGGTTGGATGCGGAGTGTCACTGCACAGCTATTTTCAGGTCTCTCCAGAGATGTTCCATCGGGCTCAAGTCCGGGCTCTGGCTGGGCAACTCAAGGACATTCAAAGACTCGTCTCGAAGCCACTCCTGCATTGTCTTGGCTGTGTGCTTAGGTCGTTGTCCTGTTGGAAGGTGAACCTTTGCCCCAGTCGGAGGTCCTGAGCGCTCTGGAGCAGGTTTTCATCAAGGATCTCTCTGTTCTTTGCTTCGATCCCGATTAGTATTCCAGTCCCTGCAGCTGAAAAACATCCCCACATCATGATGCTGCCACCACCATGCTTCACCATAGGGATGGTGCCAGGTTTCCTTCAGACGTGACGCTTGGCATTCAGGCCAAAGAGTTCAATCTTGGTTTCATCAGATCAGAAAATCTTGTTTCTCATGGTCAGAGTCCTTTAGGTGCCTTTCGGCAAACTCCAAGTGGGCTGTCATGTGCCTTTTACTGAGAAGTGGCTTCCGTCTGGCCACTCTACCATAAAGGCCTGATTGGTGAAGTGCTGAAGAGATGGTTGTCCTTCTGGAATGTCCTCCCATCGCCACAGAGGAACTCTCGAGCTCTGTCAGTGACCATCAGGTTCCTAGTCACCTCCCTGACCAAGACCCTTCTCCCCCGATTGCTCAGTTTGGCCGGGTGGCCTGCTCTAGGAATAGTCTTGGTGGTTCCAAACTTCTTCCGTTTAAGAATGATGGAGGCCACTGTGTTCTTGCAAACCTTCAATCGTGCAGAACATTTTTTATACCCTTCCCCAGATCTGTTCCTCGACACAATTCTGTCTCGGAGCTCTACGGACAATTCCTTCGACCTCATGGCTTGGCTTTTGCTCTGACATGCACTGTCAACTGTGGGACCTTATATAGACAGGTGTGTTCCTCCAAAGCATGTTCAATCATTTTAATTTACCACAGGTGGACTCCAATCAAGTAGAAACATCTCAAGGATGATCAATGGAAACAGGATGCACCCGAGTTCAATTTCGAGTCTCATCCCAAAAGGGTCTGAATACTGTTTGTAATTTTTACACTCAATACATTCTAAAAACCTCATTATGGGGTATTGTGTGTAGATTGATGACGATATGTTTTTATTTAATCCATTTTAGAATAAGTCGAACGTAACAATGTGGAAAAAGTCAAGGGGTCTGAATACTTTCCGAAGGCACTGCATGTGTGTGTGCATCAGCCTGTGACTGAGTGTGTGTGCGCGCGCGCATCAGCCTGTGTGTTGCAGTGGGTCGGGTCTCCCTCCCTCCGCTGTCGCTGCTTGTGGCGGTCCACATACATTTTTCATGGTGGCAGTGACATTGTTGTAATGAGCAGCGCGAGCACAACAGAGAGGGTGGGAGGAATGGAGAGAGAAAAAAAAAACAGAGGGTTGATGGAGGGAGGAGAACGGGATATGATGGAATGAGAAAAAGAAATGAAGAGGTCATAGTAACAGACTAAGGTCAGCTGACAACACGTCAGTTCCAATTCAACTCTTCCACGTTAGTGGCAATGTTTGTGGAAGACCATCTCAAACGAGCGTTTTGAAAAACCGACAGAACACTTCAGCCCCAGACTGACACATTTATAATTCACTGCATTCATTAGACACATACTCTGCCAGTCCCAGAGCTCAATCCCAGCAACGACTCTAATCAAACCAGAAGAATTAAATCAACCAGAAGAATTAATCGCATCTATTTTGCATGACTAATCCCCGCTTAGATTCATTAGTAGTAGGCCCACACTCAAGTTATTTTCATTCGTTGAGGAAGCAAGAGCAAATGCTTTTTTGCAATCTTCCCAGAAAGACAGAAAGAGAGAGAGAAAAGAAACTAAAAAGTAGAGAAACAGATACAGTATAAGTAAGTATAGAGGCACACTTTTTCTGCGTTTCTCTGAGGCAGACACACACACACACACACAGCCCCTATTCGCACACACGTGATGTGTTGTGATGGATTCTGTGGCCTGAGAGGAGCACTGGCCTCGGCATCAACAGTGACAGTGATGGAGCCGTTTCATTTTCTCCCTCAAGGGCTTAACAGGATAAGACTATTACAGGGAGGGAGGGAGGGAGCGAGAGAGAGAAAGGGCTGTGACGATCACAAATGAAAGAATGCATGCGCAGGGGACGGGAGAGAGAGAGAGAGAAAAAGAGGCAAGGAAGAGGGAATGAAGAGAGGTGAAAGAACAAGGTCAGACTATCCAACATGGCCTCTTTTATACTACCTTGTCCACCTAATCAAGCCCTGCAATTGGCTCATGTGTGCGTATGACTGTCTTTTTGCACACGTATGTGAGACAATATGCATGTGTGAGTTCGCACAGGTGTGTGTGTGCAGGTGTGTGTGTGACCCTTTCACCTCCAGCAGCTCGTCCCCAACACGGATGTTTCCGTTTTTGGCAGCGGGGCCCCCGGGGCTGATGCCCACCACGAAGATACTGAGGCAGGAGCGGTCGCGGTTGCCCGCCAGACTCAGGCCCAGGCCCTGGCGCTCTTTGTCCAGCTCCACACACAGCAGCTCCCCGCACAGCTCCCCGTAGCGCAGCCTGATCCGCTCTGAGGGAGAGCGAGGGCAGAGGAAGAGAGACAGGTGGTTATTTCTAATACTGTGTTTCAGGGCTGTAGAAAGTTGGAGGGGAAAGATTACACCGGCAGACCATTTATCTAGTCTCACACACACACATTAGAAAAGGTCTAAGGCAACCCTCCTGACTGAATTCTTGGCACACACATCCGTAGGCGGCACACACACACACACATTTCTTCTTTCTCTTTACTGTGATGACAATTTGACCTGTCCAGCCGGTGGAATACCCTGGCCTGTTCCAATATACACGAGTGCAATTATTATAATGACCATATCTCCCAACTTTCTGAAGAGCCACAGGGCTGCCTCCAATAAACAGAGGAACCTTTTCATCTCTGCTCTCTAGCTAAAGTCTAAGCTTTGCGTTCCAGTTTTATAATGCTAGCTAGTTTCTCTCGATCGCCGAGGACGAAAAGTAATTGCATGCAATGCAATAATCCCTATTGCAGCAGTATTCAAAACTCGCTTTGGATGCACCATTGCATTAGCCTGGGTACCAGTCTGTTTGTGCCATAATGTTACTCCATCGCATGGCAAACACGTCATGTTTGGAATGGCAAGGAGTTAACATTATAGCACAATCAGGGAGCAGGCTACCATTGCATTCCATCTTTTCAAAAAGTAGGCATTTATTTGGCCCACTGCATGTGCTTTTTTTGTTGTTGTACAAATCAATCCATTCTGGGGTACCCCAGGGCTATGTCCGAGTCCCACTGTAGAGCTGATAGATCTACACTGGTGCCAGGTTAGATAAGCTGTTATTTACTGTAATCCTCTGGCGTGGGTAAAGGGATGGCCGGGCAGACCACAGGCCTGTGTGTTCTCTCATCTCTCTTCCTTTCTTATTCCCCCCCCCCCCCCCCCCCCCCCCTTCGGTCAACGGCTAAGGCAGGGGAGAGCCGGGGTCCTGACTGAAAACCTTCAGTGGGTGTGTGTGTGTGTACGTGTCATGGAAACTAATCACGTCCGTTGACTTTTGATGGCGATGCTGTGTGTCCCGTTGAAGATACTAAATGCCCATCTTACGTGATAGGCAGCTGCCTTTGAGGGAAATTTAATCCTATCAAAAAAAATTACATTCACATCTTCTGCTTTCTGATCAAACAGCCCTGCGCATGTACGCTGGGTGTGTGTGTGTGTGTGTGTGTGTGTGTGTGTGTGTAGAAAGAGGGCAGAGAGAACATCTTCAAAGGAAACTTGGTCCTGCTGCAACACCTGTAAAGGGACAATCAGCAGTTGCTACATCCATCGTTGGACTAAATGAATGCTGTGTATCCAGTGATACTTGAAGACCATTCACTTAGAAATGCCTCATGAGCTCAGTTTAACTGTCACACTTCATGAGAACCAAAACACCAGCTTGTTTTACTCAGTTTGAAAACGTCAACAAAACACTATATACAGTTGAAGTCGGAAGTTTACATACACATTAGCCATATACATTTAAACTCAGTTTTTCACAATTCCTGACATTTAATCCGAGAAAGAATTCCCTGTCTTAGGTCAGTTAGGATCACCACTTTATTTTAAGAATGTGAAATGTCAGAATAATAGTAGAGAATGATTTATTTCAGCTTTTATTTCTTTCATCACATTCCCAGTGGGTCAGAAGTTTACATACACTCAATTAGTATTTGGTAGCATTGCCTTAAACAATTTAAACTTGGGTCAAACGTTTCGGGTAGCCTTCCACAAGCTTCCCATAATAAGTTGGGTGAATTTTGGCCCATTCCTCCTGACAGAGCTGGAGTAACTGAGTCAGGCTTTGTAGGCCTCCTTGCTCGCCAATGCTTTTTCAGTTCTGCCCACACATGAAAACATGGTTAAAACTATAATTTAACATGGTTAAAACTATAAGTCCTTGCATCCATATCCGTCTATGAATTGTTTTAGAGTGGTTACATATCTCCAGCCCTGTCCCTCAGCTTTTCACCGTACCAGGGGCGGGGTGGCCACTTTGTTATTGTTTCCACTTCTGATTACCCCTTTAAATCGAACCAACCGCAGAGAGACGGTTACTTCTCATGCGCAGCATTTCATTCAATTGAAAACGTTTCGAGAGGCATTTTTCAACTAAAAAGCACAAGCCAAGCATCTACTCTCTCACACATACACTAGTAAAAGTAAAAGACATGTAACTGCAATTGTCGTAACTGATTACTTGATACACACAAACCTGTGCATCTATGTTGTGTGTGTGCGTGAGAGTAGGGAAGAGAGAACACTTTCAAAAGGGAATTTGGTCCTGCTGGCAACATCATGAAAAAGCCACCCACTCCAGAGTTAACTTGATAGCACACAGATTCCTCCGTCCAACTCATTTATCCCATCACCTGATCGTCCATTCAGCAAACAGGTTCGCACGGGTCGTTATTTGGCGGAGACAAATGGGATGGATGCTTCCCAAACCACGTTATTGAGGCCTCCCGACAATAACAAGCCAACATTATTCCGACATTTTGATGGATGGCTGGGATTCATGACCCTGCTCACAAAACTCCTCACCTTTCATAATGCCGTCAGGCCCTATGACATGATGCACACTTAAATATCCCCCTTTCCTCTCCTCCCTTTTTATTTTCCTTTCTGTCCAGCATAGTTTTTCACTCCTGTTTTGATTAAAAACACAGTAAACATGAAGGGGGTGAGCGAGAGAAGAGAAGAGAGAGAAGAGAGTGACAGAACAAGGAGGGATGATATCTGTGACCTTTGAGTGTGACCCTCAATGTTTTAATTTTATTTTTTTATTGCAGAGAGAGATGGAAACAGAGGGAAAGAGGAAGGAGAGAGTGAGGGGGGGATGAGACAGAGGGAAGGAGGGAGAGATACAGGGAGGGAGAGAGATCTACATTCCAGTCACGCCGTGAGAAGAGTAATTAAAAGCCCAAAGAGGTCCATAAATTCCAACCGATAAAAATGAGGAGGAGAGAATCACTCCATGAGCGTCGGGGGAGGGGGGGGGGGGGTAATAAGGGAAAAGAGGAAGAGAGAGACCTTACTACATGGATGGGTTGAATGTAAGCGTAGGAGTGGAAAAGAGAGGGGAAAGAAGTGAAAAGAACAAGAGACCTTTGAGATAGTAACTGTGGATGGGTTGAGAAATGGCGAAAAGTAAGAAGCGAGAGGAAAAGAGGGAGGGCGGATGGGTTGAGGGGGAGAAAGGAGAGAAACTAAGGGGAAAGAGAAAGGAAGAGATGGAAGAAATTGAATGGGTTGAGAAAGGGAAGATGAGACATTTCTCTGCCTCTCTTCAGTCCTAAGAGAGGTAGCAAGATAGAGATGCGGACAGAGAGAAAATGAGGAACGTGAAAATGGAGGTGCAGGGTTCTGGTCCGAAAACCGCAACCCCAGAAACGTTGCTAGAACGTTTTATTAGGAGCGGTTTAAAACAGTTACAGGCTGTATCAGGGGTTTTAGTGACAACGCTTTGGCTGTGGAAAAAACAAAACCATAACTTCATCCAACAGACACACGGGATTTTGGGGGGGACAGTTAGCATAGTAGAATACACAAAGTGCAATTTCAACAGTTTTTCTCTAGTTATGACAGTCACCGAGAGTCATTGAATTAGCCCATGTCAATTAACAATTTTTCAATTGGTAAATTAGTCTAGCCGGATATAGTCTATCCAGCTACCTAAACTTGAGGTAATCATGCGAATTACAGAGGGCCCCCCCTTGATTTTGTTAAGTCACTCAGATATATTAAAAACTGCACATTCTTCTCTCCGCCCCATGGCAAAATGTGTAGAATTGCATGAAATTAGTTAGAAAATTGTAAAATCTTCTCACCGACCATGGCAAATGTCTAAAGTTTGCTGCAATTCTAAAACGACATTTCTCTACATCCAACAAAATGCCTTAAGGCCCCCAAAAGGCTAGAGCGAGAGAGTGTGTGTGTAGATGACAGGAAAAAGGGGAATTGAGTGGCATGACCGTATTTGATTGAATAGGCCCTTAGTGAGGCTGCTGGCTAAGAGGACCTGTGAATGATCCCGTGGAGAGAAGGAGTGGAAAAGGAGTGTCTGACAGAAGCTAGTCCCCGTTAGTTCGACACTTAGCTGTGGCATAGTAGCTGTGTTTAAGACTTCAGTTGGAGAGCGAGGGCGGGAGAGAGAGGGAGGGAGGGAGCAAGCACGTGCGGGAGAGACGATGGGATAGAGTGTCAGGTCATCAACGTCAGCATCTACTGGTTAATGAGGCTCCTCCATCACTGTCCAGTGCTCCACTACCATCGTAGGGCTGGGCAGTATGCCCTATTTAACTATATACCGGTATTGATAAATGGATAATGATTTGTGTTAATAATTACTTGTATAAAGGTATTTCAATGTTTGTTAAATATGTTAAGCCACTCGGCCGTGTGCAATGTTCGTTTTCATAGTTTACTCGGTTTTCTAATTGAGTCGTCACTCTCTCCCTCCCTCCACACACACACCAAGCCCCGTCTCCAGTCACTCAAGGAGACCAGTTCTTGCACTACCACGAGTCAGTCTGCATGGTCAACGCTGCAGTGCAGATGCAATGCTGCAGATGGTGACAATGATGCTGCTTTCCACTTTGCATCTTAAAATAAATTCACAAGTGCTCTATAATCACACTATTATTTTGTGTATTTTACTGTCCGCAAAAAGCTAGGCTTGTCTTTTCTCAGCAAGTTGTGGGTAAAATAAATCACGTTAGCCGCTAATGCTAATCGCGTGTTGGCTAGCTTCATCACAAACCACAAAATGTTAAAGGGGCAGTGCAGTCAAATACATGATTTTATATTAAAAATATACAGTACCAGTCAAACGTTTGGACACCTACTCATTCCAGAGTTTGTTTATTTGTACTATTTTCTACATTGTAGAATAATAGTGAAGACATCACAACTATGAAATAACACATATGGAATCATGTAGTAACCAAAAAGGTGTTAAACACATTAAAATATATTTGAGATTCTTCAAAGTAGCCACCCTTTGCCGTGATGACAGCTTTGCACACTTCGCATTCTCTCAACCAGCTTCATGACCTGGAATGCATTTCAATTATCAGGTGTGCCTTGTTAAAAGTTAATTTGTGGAATTTCTTTCCTCCTTAATGCATTAGAGCCAATCAGTTGTCTTGTGACAAGGTAGGGGTGGTATACAGAAGATAACCTTATTTGGTAAAAGACCAAGTCCATATTATGGCAAGAACCGCTCTAATAAGCAAAGAGAAACGACAGTCCATCATTGCTTTAAGACATGAAGGTCAGTCAATTTGGAAAGTTTATTCAAGTGCAGTCGCAAAAACCATCTAGCGCTATGATGAAACTGGCTCTCATGAGGACCGCCACAGGAAAGGAAGACCCAGAGTTACCTCTGCTGCAGAGGATAAGGTCATTAGAGTTAACTGTACCTCAGATTGCAGCCCAAATAAATGCTTCAGAGTTCAAGTAACAGATACATCTCAACATCAACTGTTCAGAGGAGACTGTGTGACTCAGGCCTTCATGGTCAATTTGCTGCAAAGAAACCACTACAAAAGGACACCAATAATAAGAAGAGACTTGCTTGGGCCAAGAAACACAAGCAATCGACATTAGACAGGTGGAAATCTGTCCTTTGGTCTGATGAGTCCAAATTTGAGATTTGAAGCATGGAGGAGGTGGTGTGATGGTGTGGGGGTACTTTGCTGGTGACTGATTTATTTAGAATTCAAGGCACACTTAACCAGCATGGCTACCACAGCATTCTGCAGCGATACATAATCCCATTTGGTTTGCGCTTAGTGGGATTTTCATTTGTTTTTCAACAGGACAATAACCCAACATACCTCCAGGCTGTATTAGGGCTATTTGACCAAGAAGGAGAGTGATGGAGTGCTGCATCAGATGACCTGGCCTCCACAAATCACAATCATTCGAGATGGTTTGGGATGAGATGGACCCCAGATTGAAGGAAAAGCAGCCAACAAGTGCTCAGCATATGTGGGAACTCCTTCAAGACTGTTGGAAAAGCATTTCAAGTGAAGCTGGTTGACAGAATGCCAAGAGCGTGCAAAGCTGTCATCAAGGCAAAGAAGAAGAATCTTAAAGAAGAATCTCAAATATAAAATCTATTTTGATTTGTTTAACAATTTTTTGGTTACCACATGATTCCATATGTGTTATTTCATAGTTGTGATGTCTTCAATATTAGAAAAAAGAAAAAAAAACTTGAATGAGTAGGTGTGTCCACACTTCGTGGGGGGATTTTGTTTGGGGGAGGGGTTCAGCCTGTTCAGGTAGGATGGAGTTTTTGGACCAGATCATGACATCACAATTGGATTATTCTGACAAATGACCAGTCACCTTTTATTTGCATATGTATCCTCCTACTTCGAAGGGGTAAGCGGGGTAGGCTCCAGTCTAGATGATCCTATCCGCCAATCAGGCCTGTGTATGTAAATATTTCTATCAATACACCCACACAATCAGACTGAGCATTTCAATGGCAAAAAGAGGTTCAGGGAAATAAATGATTTAGAAATATATTTTGAGTTATTTTCATGGAATAACTATGTCTAATAAATCACTGTTAAAGATTATTTAAAAAAAAATACAATTAAAAAGACTGGATGGGTTTTTTAACATGTTCGCACCATTGGTCTCAAGTTTGGCGGTGTTTGGGCTCATCTGTCTGTGTGTGTTCATGACACATTCTGCACAGAATGAGAATATTACTCCACGTTGATAAGTGAAATACTTTTCCTCTCCAGGCACTGTGAAGATGTGTTGATTGTGAAGAATCTGTGCATCTCCAACACGTACCATGGGCACATCCAAAATGGCACACTATTCCCTACAGATTAGTTGTTCCTGCCAAAACCAGCACCTGGGTCTAGAGACACTGCTGTGCACAGGGTGTTCATTCTTTTTTCTGTCTTTTTCGCTAACCATTTGATATTTGAGTCCGGTTGGCAGTAGAGGCTTTCATCGCAGTCAGCCGTTTGATTGTGGGGACCAATTTCAGTATTGAATTGAAAACATATTGCCGCAGAGAGCAAAAAGGTCAAAGGCCTGCAAGTTATTGTAGTGTTAAAATGCTTTGTTGACAGTCTGAGTTATGAAGAATGCCTAGAATCCAATGATGTAAATAGTTAATTTACAGTTAATTTATGATAGTTTTTATAGACTGGGGGGTTTGGATAAGAATACATATCGTGAACTCATCACTCTTCGTGACCTACACACACAGAGAGAGAGACACACACACAGAGAGAGAGAGAGAGACACACACACACACACACAGCGAGACAGACACACAGAGAGACACACAGAGACACACACACACAGAGAGACACAGACACAGCGAGACACAGACACACAGCGAGACACAGACACACACACAGCGAGACACAAACACACACACACAGCGAGACACAAACACACACACAGAGACACACACACACAGAGAGAGAGAGACACACACACAGCGAGAAACAAACACATACACACACAGAGAGACACAGAGAGAGATAGACACAGACACAGAGAGATAGACACAGACACACACAGAGAGAGAGACACACACACACAGGAGTGCTATAGCGTAACAGTCAACTCCACCCAGTAGGGTGGGAGGCAGGACAGCTGCTGCTGATTTAATTAGAGCTCTCTGCTTTACGCAGGGAACGCTGTGTTGCTATGTATGTGTGTGTGTGAGGTGAGAGGATGTATATGCACATAAGTGAGTTAACGAGAGAGCGAGAGCAAGTCTGTATGCATTGGTGTGTGTGTATATATGTGTGTGCACAGCCTGCATCTGGCACAAACATGTGGGTAGGGGGGGGGGGGCAGCTGAGACAAGGTGGGTGGAAGGAGACAGCAATAATCCAGCCATGATTGGGCTGTCGATTTACCAGTGGCCTGATCCCAAATAGACACACAAACACAGCTAATAGTCTCATACACACTAGGGATTATTTCCTTTCTCCATCATTTACCCCACGGGGTCAATTCAATTGAGGTGAGATCATCTCTATTGGAGGAGAGGATTAAGGGATGAGGGAGGCCCACAGAAATGTAGCCAAGACAGAAAAGGTCAGCATCCCAAATGGCACCCTATTGACTATTTCTCGTCCAAAGTAGTGCACTGTATTGGGAATAGGGTGCTATTTGGGACGCAACTAAAGATGGGACGAAAGAAAACAAACAAAAAATGACAAAGTGAAGAGATGGTTGGTTGGGCTGATAGATTACCAACAGTGTTTTTTTACTCAAAGGATAAAGGACCATGACAGTGTTCGTGTCTGGTGTTAAACCAGTGCATTTGTCAAACGAACGCTTGTTCGCAATTTCGACCTGTTAAAGCCGGGGATCTTCTATTTTCAAACCCTAGCGCCAGGATTGGTAACTTGCCCGTTTTATATGAGCTTGCTTGCGCTGAGGTGTGTTCTTAAAAAACGTACTCCAAAGTGCCAATTTCAGTATGCACTGGTGGGGATATTTAAGGCCAACCGAAAGCTGGTTGA
The DNA here is from genome assembly GCF_029448725.1 of Salvelinus fontinalis. Lineage (NCBI taxonomy): Eukaryota > Metazoa > Chordata > Actinopteri > Salmoniformes > Salmonidae > Salvelinus > Salvelinus fontinalis. Next base: position 47,066,612 of record NC_074678.1, on the reverse strand, counting down.
ATATCGGTAAAGCGGTTGGTTAGGGCATGGATTTTGACAGTGGAAGGGCAGCCTATCCAGCCAAAAATGTCTTAACGTTTAAACTGCCATTTAAAAAAATAAGTTTAAAATAAGTTTTACAAAGAGAAATGAATACAATTACAGGTGAATTCACAATGCAGCTGCCAGCAATGCTTTGGGTCTCAGTGCCTCCCTTTCTGAATGCATTGCACCTGTACCATCATTACTGTACCTGAATTCCACCTTGCACTGTTCGCATTTCCTTCTCATTTAACTTCTCAAAGTCTTGCCATAGAGGACTTCCCTTCTGTCGCGTGCCTTTCTCTGCCATTTTTCTAACTTTTAACAACGGTGACGTAGTAGTGGAGAGTCGACTCAATAATTGACTCCTCGACTCTTTGCACGTCGACTTCCGGTGTTGACTCCCATTTCCGAGTGTCAAAATTCCTGAGATTCAGTATTTTTGGAACGGAGGAGACCGATTAGTTGCCGTACTTCCGAGAACACAAACACTTGCATCTTTCATAGTGAGCTATCGAGGGACGGAGACAGAGGGGAGGGTTCACACCACGAGATATATTTTTTTTAATGCCTGTAAACCTCGTATTTTGAAACATAAGCTAAATGTTTTTTCCCCCTTTAGTTGATTTTCATTAAAAAACATGCATATCCTCCCAATGGATATTTTGTTTTGTCATACCCAATGCATTCACCAAGTAGTCAAGACTAAAGATAAAGGGTTTTGGTTCTTTGAAATAAATCTTAAAATCACCAAGGTTTTATTAAAAGATCAAGTTTGGCGGCAGCAGAACAGAGAACAGTGAGTGGATATCCCCTTTTTATCTACACTGGACAAATATATAAATGCAACAAGCAACAAAGACTTTACATAGCTACGGTTCAGAAGAAAATCAGCCAATTGAAACTAATTAATTAGGCCCTAATCTATGGATTTGTGGGTGAGTATGCAGGACATGGAAGAACTGAGACATCTTCAGCTTCCGGGAATTGTGTACAGATCTATGCGACATGGGACTGTGTATTATCACGCTGAAACATGAGGTGATGGCGGGGGATGAATTGCATAACAATGGACCTCAGGATCTCGTCACGGTATCTCTGAATTCAAATATTGTGTACATTGTCCATAGATTATGCCTGCCCATACCGTAACCCTACCGCCACCGTGGGGCACTCTGTTCACAACGTTGACATCAGCAAACACAACACCATACATGCTGTCAGCCATTTGCCCTGTACAGTGGAAACTGGGATTTATCCATGAAGAGCACACTTCTCCATTGTGCCAGTGGCCTTTGAAGGTGAGCATTTGCCCACTTAAGTCGGTTATGACGCCGAACTGCAGTCAGGTCAAGACCCTCGTAAGGACGACGAGCACGCAGATGAGCTTCCCTGAGATGGTTTCTGACAGTTTGTGCAGAAATTATTTAGTTGTGGAAACCCACAGTTTCATCAGCTGTCCAGGTGGCTCATCTCAGACGATCCCGCAGGTGAAGAAGCCAGATGTGGAGGTCCTGGGCTGGCGTGGTTACGCGTGGTCTGCGGTTGTGAGGCCGGTTGGACTTACTGCCAAATTCTCCAAAATAATGTTGGATGTGGCTTATGGTAGAGAAATTATCATTCAATTATCTGACAACTGCTCTGGTGGACAATTGCATGTTCCCTCAAAACTTGAGACATGGTGTTGTGTGAAAGCTGCACATTTAAGAGTGGCCTTTTATTGTCCACCTGTGTAATGATCATACTTTTTGTGAGTATGGAACATTTCAGGGATCTTTAATTTCAGCTCATGAAACGTGGCATTTATATTTGTTCATATTTTTGTTCAGTATATGTAGGCTATTACCAGATCCTGTAAATATTTTGGATGTGCGTAAAAAAAGAAGAATACATGCAGGCTATCATGGAACTATAGTATTTAGAAACATTTAAGTTATTGTCCTGTAACAATTGCTTGTTTTCAGTTTCGCGTGATTAAAATAAAACAAGCCCTTACAGGCTACCCTTACCCTACAACAACGAAAGCTGGTTCAAGAGCAATGCGTTGGGTGACTTTCTTATCCTGGCCATGCATTAGCCAAGGAGCCTATCCATAAAAGATCTCTAAGCGGTACATTCGTGAGGCTTTCGACCAAACATGCTTCTGCATTCGTCACACAGGCCTACCTGCAGTGCCCACTCCATTCAGCTTGTGTCCATTCACATTCCCAAGCCTCTTACAAAGCCTCTTGTCCAGTTACCAAGCACATGCTCCTCCAAACAAGCTATTAAAAATGTTTCTGTCCTATAATGGTAGGTCTAGGGGATATCTTGCTTAATGAGAACGTGCATCACACACAATACAATTTACAGGAGCCCAGTATTATTTAGGAGAAGTGCAATGCGTAAAGGACTAGACTCGTTGAAGCTGACAAACACTCCAAACATATTGAGCAAACACAGGATGGTTTTGTGGGGGGGGGGGGGGGGTTGTACTGCTGCTATCACTCGTTAGTGTAGCCCAATGCTTGGTCTGTAGTATCAAGCAATCCACAATGGACTAGGATGAGAATAGTCCATGCCCCCAGCCAAATTGGAGTTGATGACAACGCAAAGACCGTCAATAACCTACAGAACTCTGTTTATCATATATCGTGATGGCCTTACCCCTATACAAATATAACTATCCCTGCACGTCGTAAATATGCTACTGGAACTGACTGACCTTGTATATAGTATGCTTACTTACTTTCTTGTGCTCTTATTTCTTGTTATTGATTACTGCATTTTGGGGTTTAAAGCATTTCACTGTACATTTCGCTGTGCATGTGACATTAAAACTTGACAGGAGAGCATGCAGTATTAAGCCATGGAACGCCTTGATTGACCTGTTTAGTCATCAAAACCTAGCCCTTTCCCACTACCGCCAGCTATTACGCTCATCGTAACGGCTGTGAAAATAGCATCAAATATTTCTGACATACCCCCAGATCTATAGTGCTAGTGCCAGCACTTAGATCCACCATTGTGTTAGATTTGTTAAAATAGAGCCTATAATCTATGACGTTGGTTTCCAGTCAGAAGCACAGCCCCTGTAACCTGGTCCCAGGTCTGTTTGTATTCTTGCCAACACCCTTGCTGTCATTGTCAAGGCAAACATTTAGCATGACAAATGAGGGCCAGGGAGTTGGCATGATGGCACAAACAGGTAGACCCTCAGGCTAAGCGCTACACTTGGCTGTAAAGCTGCAAATATAACTGCCAGTGACAACGAGTTATTTGAATTCTGTGGTAACCTCCCCCAAGACCAAACATGAGCGAAAACGATCTAGACTGGATATGAAGGTTAGGCCAACAGTGGGTCTTTAACACCTATGACTCAGTCCATCACCTCGTCTTCAAGGATAACCACATGCTAGCATACACTCGTTGTGTTCTATCCTCGTGGGAACCTAAACATTTATTTACATTCAAAATCCTATTTTCCCTAACCCTTAAAACCCTTACCCTAATACTAACCCATAAGCTTAAAATAGCCGTTGTCCTAATGGGCACGTGGAATATGTCCCCACGAGGGAGGATTCGTGGGGACGGCATGTTTACTGCTGCCTTGTTTCTTACTGTTGCCGAGAAGGAACCTACAAGTAAGCATTTGTATACTATGTGTATCCCGTACATATGACTAATGAAACGCACACAAGCAGAGTGACTGAAGACTGTAGTGGTGGTGGGGGGGGGGGGGGGGGGTGTATCGCATGGAGAGGCAATGTGGCTGAGCCTCTGGAGTGTTGACGCTGTGGCACAGTAATGTCTCAATTAACTCTGCCCCATTTGAACCTACTGAAGCACACATACTAACTCGTTTGACTCATCACATACACCGTGTGGACAAAACATTAGGAACACCTGCCTAATATTGAGTTGCACCTCAGGACTGACTCAATTACGAAAATATCAATTCCGAAAAAATTCAATCGGGGCATGGACTCTACAAGGTTGACTCCAATGTTACCCCACAGTTGGCTGGATGTCCTTTGGGTGGTGAACCATTCTTGACATATACGGGAAACTGTTGAGCGTGGAAAACCCCAGCAGCGTTGCATTTCTTGACACACTCAAACCGGTGCGCCTGGCACCTACTACCATACACCGTTCAAAGGCACTTTAATCTTTTGTCTTCCTGTTCACCCTCTGAATGCCACACATACACAATCCATATCTCAAAGCTTTAAAAAAAAAAAATCAATCTTTAACCCGTCTCCTCCTCTTCTTCTACACTGAAGGTGTTCAAAAGCACATATCAGACCGAGAAACATAATGCGTATAATGCGTCCATAACACGTTACTGGAAGAGACTAACTGTATAGGAAGCCCTGGGACAGGTTGTCTGGATACTGGACAGACAATAAGTGGGCAGATGCAAACAGATTATCATCTTTAGTGGATACCGGTTCTTGAGGGCTCAAACAAAAACAAATTGTTCATCAAATCTAATTGTATTTGTCACATGCGCTGAATACAACAGGTGTAGACCTTAGTGAATTGCTTACTTACAAGCCCTTAACCAACAATGCAGTTAAGTAAATTATTTTTTAAAGTAATAAATAATTAAAAAGCAGCTGTAAAATAACAATAGCGAGGCCATATACATGGGGTACCGGTACGGAGTCAATATGTGGGGGCACCGGTTAGTAGAGGTAAATAAGGTAATATGTACATGTAGGTAGAGTTAGTGACTATGCATAGATAATAACAGAGAGTAGCAGCAGCGTAAAAGAGGGGGGACAAAGAAAATAGTCTGGGAAGCCATATGATTAATTGTTCAGGAGCCATGGCTTCGGGGTAGAAGCTGTTAAGAATCCTTTTGGACCTAGACTTGGCACTCCGGTACTGCTTGCCGTGCGGTAGCAGAGAGAACAGTCTATGACTAGGGTGGCTGGAGTCTTTGGGCCTTCCTCTGACACCGCCTGGTATAGAGGTCCTGGATAGCAGGAAGCTTGGCTCCAGTTATGTACTGGGCCGTACACACTAGAGGTTGACCGATTAATTAGGGCCGATTTCAAGTTTTCATAACAATCGGAAATCGGTATTTTTGGACACCGATTTGTCCGACTTTTTAATATATATTTTTACACCTTTATTTAATCTTTATTTAACTAGGCAAGTCAGTTAAGAACACATCCTTATTTTCAATAACGGCCTAGGAACAGTGGGTTAACTGCCTTGTTCCGGGGCAGAACGACAGATTTGTACCTTGTCAGCTCGGGGATTCAATCTTGCAACCTTACAGTTAACTAGTCCAACGCTCTAACCACCTGCCTCTCATTGCACTCCACGAGGAGCCTGCCTGTTACGCAAATGCAGTAAGAAGCCAAGGTAAGTTGCTAGCTAGCATTAAACTTATCTTATAAAAAACAATCAATCAATCATAATCACTAGTTAACTACACATGGTTGATGATATTACTAGTTTATCTAGCGTATCCTGCGTTGCATATAATTGATGCGGTGCGTATCGTTGCTCCAATGTGTACCTAACCATAAACATCATGGCATTTCTTAAAATCAATACACAGAAGTATATATTTTTAAAGCTGCATATTTAGCTAAAAGAAATCCAGGTTAGCAGGCAATATTAACCAGGTGAAAGTGTCACTTCTCTTGCGTTCATTGCAAGCAGATCAGCCGATTAATCGGCTTCGATAAATAAAATAAAAATCGGTCGACCTCTAGTACACACTGCCCTCTGTAGTGCCTTGCAGCCGGAGGCCGAGCAGTTGCCATACCAGGCAGTGATGCAACCAGTCAGGATGCTCTCGATGGTGCAGCTGTAGAACCTTTTGAGGATCTGAGGACCCACGCAAAATCTTTTCAGTCTCCTGAGGGGTAATAGTCTTTGTCGTGCTCTCTTCACGACCGTCTTGGTGTGCTTGGACCATGTTAGTTTGTTGGTGCTGTGGACACCAAGGATCTTGAAGCGCTCAACCTGCTCCACTGCAGCCCTGTTGATGAGAATGGGGGCGTGCTCTGTCCTCTTTTTCCTGTATTCCACAATCATCTCCTTTGTCTTGATCATGTTGAGGGAGAGGTTGTTGTCCTTGCACCACAAGGCCAGGTCTCTGACCTCCTCCCTATAGGCTGTCTCATCGTTATCGTTGATCAGGCCTACCATTGTTGTGTCATCGGCAAACTTAATGATGGTGTTGGAGTCGTGCCTGGCCATGCAGTCCTGAGTGAACAGGGAGTACAGGAGGGGACTGAGCACGCACCCTTGAGGGGCACCCCGTGTTGAGGATCAGCGTGGCGGATGTGTTGTTACCTAACCTTACCACCTGGGGGCGGCCAGTCAGGAAGTCCAGGATCCAGTTGCAGAGGGAGGTGTTTAGTCCCAGGGTCCTTAGCTTAGTGATGATCTTTGAGGGCACTATGGTGTTGAACACTGAGCTGTCGTCAATGATTAGCATTCTTACATAGGTGATCCTTTTGTCCAGGTGGGAAAGGGCAGTGTGGAGTGCAATAGAGATTGCATCATCTGCGGATCTGTTGGGGCAGGATGCAAATTGGAGTGGGTCTAGGGTTTCTGGGATAATGGTGTTGATGTGAGCCATGACTAGCATTTCAAAGCACTTCATGGCTACAGATGTGAGTGCTACGGGTCGGAAGTCATTTAGGCAAGTTTCCTTAGTGTTCTTGGACACAGGGACTACGGTGGTCTGCTTGAAACATGTTGGTATTACAGACTCAGTCAGGGACAGGTTGAAAATGTCAGTGAAGACACTTGCCAGTTGGTGAATGTTACATTCCCCAGTTTCTGTGTTGTAGCTTTTGTATTAGAGTGTGTGTGTGTTTCAGGAGATAGCTTCCTGAGTTCTCCCCAACCAGCTGATTGGTCGACTCAATGGCTAATTGATGATTGGAGAGCTGACCCCGCCCCCTCGTCAAGAAGCAGCTGACTCTAATCACTATTGCCACCTGAAGCTATAAAAGCCAGTGTTCTGTTCAGGAGAAAAAAGAGAAATGACTAGAGAGAGAGAGAGAGATTGAATATTTTGGAGAAATCATTAGAGAGAGATGATAGGCAGGCTGAGATCCTTGCTGGAAAATTAGATTGTGATATAGTGTTGGTTGTTTAACAGAAAGTGTGGTATGTAATGTGTTAGTTGTTGTTGGTAGCAGCTTTGATATGTTCTGTGTTTGTTGCTTTGTCAAAGCTTCTTTAGTGGCCTGAGTTAGGTTACTCAGTTTTGTTGTAAAGTGTTTGTGAAATTGTTAATTATTCTGTTTCATTTGTTCCCAGGGTAGAAGGGGAAGGCACTTAGGGGGTGCTTAGGCAAGAGGCCCGAGGGCATACATATACCCGTAGTATATTCAATGTCTAGGCACACTAGGTAAGACCTGGGCGGACCACCCCCTGTATTTTGGTTAGGGCACCAGGTGGTACTAAGATAGGTAAGTAGTGGGTAGGCAGGTTAGATAGGAGAGGGGGAGCTTTGATATTTACTTTCTTTGCTTTGGTTCCGTCCAGCCCCTTTTCCCCATATTACCGTTTAGGAAATAAATCCTAGTAACGGTAAATTCTGCCTTTGTCGTCCTTTCTCGCACCCAAGGTCCATACCTCTTTCGCTTCACGGAGAGTTGAGTTGCAGCAGGGAGTTGCGTTCCCTCTATAGAGGCGTAACAGTGAACCTGCGTTTGAGTTGTGTGGTTGCAATATCAACAGCCCCTTATCGCTGGTATATCTTGGCATGCATCATTTAAGACTAAGTAAATTGAGTGCAGCGCAATGGACATACAGTATAACGCACCGTCTCAGAATAGTCCGAATAGAAAACAGGCGGGTCTGCAACCTAGATCTACAGGCCATGGTGAAAACATGCAACGCAGTCGCATACTGCATGTAGTTCTATAGGCCTCTACATAGAAAAAAAAAGAGATTGGCATAAATCGATTGGTTTTACTCAACGTTGTATCCAAGCTGGGAGAGAGCGCGAGGACGGGTCATGTCGTGCAGGTAGGCTATACAGGACAGTTGCATTTGAAAATAATAATAAAGATAATCAATTGGTTGCTGATTAGTAGGCTGTTGTATTGAAAATGTATTACATTTTATTTGTATTTATTATTTCACCTTTATTTAACCAGGTAGGCTAGTTGAGAACAAGTTCTCATTTGCAACCGCGATCTGGCCAAGATAAAGCATAGCAATTCAACACATACGACAACACAGAGTTACACATGGAATAAACAAAACAGTCAATGATACAGTAGAACAAAAGAAAACGTGTATATATACAGTGAGTGCAAATGAGCTAAGATAAGGGAGTTTAGGCCATGGTGGCGAAGTAATTACAATATAGCAATTAAACACTGGAATGGTAGATGTGCAGAAGATGAATGTGCAAGTAGAGATACTGGGGCGCAAGATAAATAAATACTGTATGGGGATGAGGTAGGTGGATAGATGGGCTGTTTACCGATGGGCTATGTACAGGTGCAGTGATCTGTGAGCTGCTCTGACAGCTGGTGCTTAAAGCTAGTGAGTGTTTCCAGCTTCAGAGATTTTCGCAGTTCGTTCCAGTCTTTGGCAGCAGAGAACTGTAAGGAAAGACGACCAAAGGAGAAGTTGGCTTTGGGTGTGACCAGTGAGATATACGTGCTGCTATGGTGACCAGTGAGCTGAGAATTAAAGACTCCAAAATGTTTGAATTTCCAACTTTAATTACTGAACAAGAAATTACACTATTGCCACCAGCCTAAATGGACTCCCTGCAACACCATGAACAGCTTCGTGAAATGTAGGCTGAGGGAATGACGACCAAATAAGCCAACCAATAAACAATTATCAGCTGAACCAAAGCTGTAAGCTACATGCCCTGGCACTACAGAAAGCCCATCATCGATTCGACACGTAGCCACATAGACACAATTTCAGCACCATGGACAGCGATCGGTAGTCTATACTTTGTGAGTGGCTGTCTGGCTGACACAGATCCCCCCCCCCCCATCCCGACCTTGCGGGGGTCCAGAGAAAATGCGTTACGCCAGTGCCTGCACCGACTCGGTACTGGTACTGGTATAGAGCCAAGTTATCATTACTCATTGTGTATTTATTCATTGTGTTTTATTATTTGTTCTCTGCATTGTTGGGAAGGGCCCGTAGGTAAGCATTTCACTGATAGTCTACACCTGTTGTTTACAAAGCATTTGACATACACACAGAACATGTTAAAATCCAATCCAGTGAACTCACAAAGAAACTCCTCAGTGTGTTTTTGGTTCATGCACAAATGTTCTAGTTGGCCCCTGGAGTGTAAGTGTGTGTTGATGCGCTGTGCTTTCTGGAATGGAAAGCACACACGCATTTATATTCAAAACACATAACTGCTATCATTCTACAATAAGCGTTCACTCCCCTGGATGCTACAGTAGAGAATCGGTGACCCAGAATGTGAGTTATGGCATAATGTAGCTAGTGATTAGAATGTTCTACATTCAACCAATGGGTCTCTCTCGCACACACACACACCCCTCCAATGCTACAACACCAGCCTACATGCCATGGCTCTTAAACGCTGGACATGGCTAACAGCAGGCCTGGCAACACAGCACAGTCACAGGTTGGAACACAAATTGCATCATTTTCCCTATGTAGTGCACTACTTTTGACCGGAACCCTATGGGCCTGTTCAAAAGTAGTGCACTAAATAGGGAATAGTGTGCCATTTGGTACAGTGGTATAGTGATGAAAGAAAGGGAAACTTGACAAGCACACATGAACAACACAAAGACACAAACGCTTTGCCTGCACACGTACAGCGGCTCCTCTTTTAAAAAGTTGCGAGCTTACACCGCGGGACTAAGAGGTACCCAGCGTCACGGCTTCATTGCTCCAGAACACCATAAGGGGGAGTTAGAGCACTCTTTATGCATTTGGGTCCTAAGGTTTTTATATGGCCAATCATATCGAGTGGTTCCAATGACGAATTTGATGCGAGCCACCCATCCCTGGTGACCTTCTTCAGCAAATCAAATCAAATGTATTTATATAGCCCTTCTTACATCAGCTGATATCTCAAAGATGGCTGACACACCATTACGGTGGAAGCTAATTATAACGTTATAACGAGTCATGCAAAAAAAAAAATCAATTGAGAGGAATATCAGTTAATGTAGAGAAACGATTGTGCATATTTTTTTGTCATAGAGTTAATTTACAAAAATCGCTATTTAGCAAGTTTTTTTCCAGTCATATCCAATACCAGGTGTATCAAACTCCATTTTTTTAATGACGCTGTTTCTGCATATATGTATTACAATTATACACTTCAACAGTGTTTACAACTCCTGCTCCTGGAACAATGATTACACATTGTAACTATGCAATAGACTAGAAACATGATTTAAGTATAGGCTGATTTGTAATTCATATATACAGAATAAAAAAACTGTCGATCCTGCCAGGACAACCACAAGTGAGCCACTCAGGCGGAGAATGGCCCGTGGAATGGAGTGAGGAACAAAATGGGAGTAAAAATCCAGGCTATTTGCTCTGAGACCAGCATAATAATGTAATGAAACAAGCAGGGAAAAGGTTTCGAACCCTCAACATTCTAGCCTGAAGTCGTGCACGCTGTCGACTGTGCCCAAATGTATTAATTGGGGTTGGGGCAGATTGTGGCTAAAAACACTGTATAAATTGGAATCTTTAATACGTGGAAAAGTATTATAGTTATTTTTTCACAAGCGTAGCAGAATGATTCTATTATTCAACCTTTACTAAAGAATTGTTTAATAGCCAAGCTAGGTGTGAACCCCCCCCCCTCCAACTTGAGCTAGGTGTGAACAACCTCCCCCCTCGCCCCGCCAACTTGCAACAAATCGTTTCAATCTATCTTTCCACATCTACCTACACACATATCTACCTACACACGGTTAATGTTCTGATACACATACATACATACATACATACACACACAGTTGAAGTCGGAAGTATACATACACACACACACTTGAAGTCGGAAGTATACATACACACACACACAGTTGAAGTCGGAAGTATACACACACACACAGTTAAAGTCGGAAGTATACATACACACACACAGTTGAAGTCGGAAGTATACATACACACACACAGTTGAAGTCGGAAGTATACATACACACACAGTTGAAGTCGGAAGTATACATACACACACACAGTTGAAGTCGAAAGTATACACACACACACAGTTGAAGTCGGAAGTATACATACACACACACACAGTTGAAGTCGGAAGTATACATACACATACACACACACACATACACACAGTTGAAGTCGGAAGTATACACACACACACACAGTTGAAGTCGGAAGTATACATACACACATACACACAGTTGAAGTCGGAAGTATACATACACACACACACACACAGTTGAAGTCGGAAGTATACACACACACACACAGTTGAAGTCGGAAGTATACATACATACACACACAGTTGAAGTCGGAAGTATACATACACACACAGTTGAAGTCGGAAGTATACATACATACACACACACAGTTGAAGTCGGAAGTATACATACATACACACAGTTGAAGTCGGAAGTATACATACATACACACACAGTTGAAGTCGGAAGTATACATACATACACACAGTTGAAGTCGGAAGTATACATACACACACACACAGTTGAAGTCGGAAGTATACATACACACACACACACAGTTGAAGTCGGAAGTATACATACACACACACAGTTGAAGTCGGAAGTATACACACACACACACACAGTTGAAGTCGGAAGTATACACACACACACACAGTTGAAGTCGGAAGTATACACACACACACACACACAGTTGAAGTCGGAAGTATACACACACACACACACACACACACAGTTGAAGTCGGAAGTATACATACATACACACACAGTTGAAGTCGGAAGTATACATACACACACAGTTGAAGTCGGAAGTATACATACATACACACACAGTTGAAGTCGGAAGTATACATACATACACACAGTTGAAGTCGGAAGTATACATACACACACACACAGTTGAAGTCGGAAGTATACATACACACACACACAGTTGAAGTCGGAAGTATACACACACACACACACACACACACAGTTAAAGTCGGAAGTATACACACACACACACAGTTAAAGTCGGAAGTATACACACACACACACAGTTAAAGTCGGAAGTATACATACACACACACACACAGTTGAAGTCGGAAGTATACATACACACACACAGTTGAAGTCGGAAGTATGCAGACATACACACACAGTTGAAGTCGGAAGTATACATACACACACACAGTTGAAGTCGGAAGTATACATTCACACACACAGTTGAAGTCGGAAGTATGCATACATACACACACAGTTGAAGTCGGAAGTATGCATACACACACACAGTTGAAGTCGGACGTATACATACACACACACAGTTGAAGTCGGAAGTATACATACATGCACACACAGTTCAAGTCGGAAGTATACATACATACACACACAGTTGAAGTCGGAAGTATACATACACACACACAGTTGAAGTCGGAAGTATACATACATACACACACAGTTGAAGTCGGAAGTATGCATACACACACACAGTTGAAGTCGGAAGTATGCATACACACACACAGTTGAAGTCGGAAGTATGCATACACACACAGTTGAAGTCGGAAGTATACACACACACACAGTTGAAGTCGGAAGTATACATACATACACACACAGTTGAAGTCGGAAGTATACACACACACACAGTTGAAGTCGGAAGTATACACACACACACAGTTGAAGTCGGAAGTATACACACACACACAGTTGAAGTCGGAAGTATACATACACACACAGTTGAAGTCGGAAGTATACATACATACACAGTTGAAGTCGGAAGTATACATACATACACACAGTTGAAGTCGGAAGTATACACACACACACAGTTGAAGTCGGAAGTATACATACATACACACACAGTTGAAGTCGGAAGTATACATACATACACACACAGTTGAAGTCGGAAGTATACATACATTCACACACAGTTGAAGTCGGAAGTATACATACATTCACACACAGTTGAAGTCGGAAGTATACATACATTCACACACAGTTGAAGTCGGAAGTATACATACATTCACACACAGTTGAAGTCGGAAGTATACATACATTCACACACAGTTGAAGTCGGAAGTATACATACACACACACAGTTGAAGTCGGAAGTATACATACACACACACAGTTGAAGTCGGAAGTATACATACACACACACAGTTGAAGTCGGAAGTATACATACACACACACAGTTGAAGTCGGAAGTATACATACATACACACACAGTTGAAGTCGGAAGTATACATACATACACACAGTTGAAGTCGGAAGTATACATACATACACACACAGTTGAAGTCGGAAGTATACATACACACACAGTTGAAGTCGGAAGTATACATACACACACAGTTGAAGTCGGAAGTATACATACATACACACACAGTTGAAGTCGGAAGTATACATACATACACACACAGTTGAAGTCGGAAGTATACATACATAAACACACAGTTGAAGTCGGAAGTATACATACACACACAGTTGAAGTCGGAAGTATACATTCACACACAGTTGAAGTCGGAAGTATACATACATTCACACACAGTTGAAGTCGGAAGTATACATACATTCACACACAGTTGAAGTCGGAAGTATACATACATTCACACACAGTTGAAGTCGGAAGTATACATACACACACACACAGTTGAAGTCGGAAGTATACACACACACACAGTTGAAGTCGGAAGTATACATACACACACACAGTTGAAGTCGGAAGTATACATACATACACACACAGTTGAAGTCGGAAGTATACATACATACACACACAGTTGAAGTCGGAAGTATACACACACACACACACACACAGTTGAAGTCGGAAGTATACATACATACACACACAGTTGAAGTCGGAAGTATACATACACACACACTTGAAGTCGGAAGTATACACACACACACAGTTGAAGTCGGAAGTATACATACATACACACACAGTTGAAGTCGGAAGTATACACACACACACACAGTTGAAGTCGGAAGTATACATACATACACACACAGTTGAAGTCGGAAGTATACATACACACACAGTTGAAGTCGGAAGTATACATACACACAGTTGAAGTCGGAAGTATACATACACACAGTTGAAGTCGGAAGTATACATACACACACAGTTGAAGTCGGAAGTATACATACACACACAGTTGAAGTCGGAAGTATACATACACACACAGTTGAAGTCGGAAGTATACATACTCTTAAATTGGAGTCATTAAAACTCGTTTTTCAACCACTCCACAAATTTCTTGTTAACAAACTATAGTTTTGGCAAGTCGGTTAGGACATATACTTTGTGCATGACACAAGTTATTTTTCCAACAATTCTTTACAGACAGATTATTTCACTTATAATACACTATCCCAATTCCAGTGGGTCAGACGTTTACATACAGAAGTTGACTGTGCCTTTAAACAGCTTGGAAAATTACAGAAAATTATGTGATGGCTTTAGAAGCTTCTGATAGGCTAATTGACATCATTTCAGTCAATTGGAGGTGTACCTGTAGATGTATTTTAAGGCCTACCTTCAAACTCAGTGCCTCTTTGATTTCAAGCATGGGAAAATCTAAAGAAATCAGCCAAGAACTCAGAAGAAAATTGTAGACCTCCACAAGTCTGGTTCATCTTTGGGAGCAATTTCCAAACGCCTGAAGGTACCGCGTTCATCTGTACAAACAATAGTACGCAAGTATAAACACCATGTGACCACGCAGCCGTCATAACACTCAGGAAGGAGACATGTTCTGTTGTGGGAAGCTTGTGGAAGGCTACCCGAAACGTTTGACCCAAGTTAAACAATTTAAAGGCAATGCTACCAAATACTAATTGAGTGTATGTAAACTTCTGACCCACTGGGAATGTGATGAAAGAAATAAAAGCTGAAATAAATCACTCTACTATTATTCTGACATTTCACATTCTTAAAATAAAGTGGTGATCCTAACTGACATAAAACAGGGAATTCTTACTAGGATTAAATGTCAGGAATTGTGAAAAACTGAGTTTAAATGTATTTGGCTAAGGTGTATGCAAACCTCCGACTTCAACTGTAGCTAACTTGTTATGCAAATATTGCACACCAACAGATGGCGAAAACCTACACCAATCGAGCAATTCATTTCAACAATAATCTTCATTTTAATTTGACTTTACAAACAACAAGA
Source organism: Salvelinus fontinalis (assembly GCF_029448725.1). Classification (NCBI taxonomy): domain Eukaryota; kingdom Metazoa; phylum Chordata; class Actinopteri; order Salmoniformes; family Salmonidae; genus Salvelinus; species Salvelinus fontinalis. Next base: position 47,051,296 of record NC_074678.1, on the reverse strand, counting down.
GTGCTTAGTTGGAGTCAATTTCCTTTGAGCCTAGACCTATCACAGCCAGTTAAGTTATGAGGCTTAACAGAAGTAGGATTTTTTTTAATAAGGCCTACTTACAAGTTAACTGGTCAAAAATGTAGCATCCTACACAAAACAATAATTGAAAGAAAATAATTGTCTGCACTTTCGACTTAAACAATGTAACTAATAACTAAATGCGCACATTTGTAAATCCCAAACTAAAAGTAATTGGAAAGGTAGATACAAATGATGTGTGACACAATAAATAATGTAAACAAGATGCTGTGTATTTAATTACAGTAGTGATGGACAACTGGAGGCATTTTGAAAACAGCTTTTCAAACACTTGTTTTTCACAACTGTAACAGGTGTAGCCCACCTACTTGCAGGACAATAGACTTTATACACCTGGCTACTGTTGTGAAAATCCCTCAACTTGCAATGTATTCCATGCTTAAGTACTCTAAAGTGTTACATTTGTAACTCAAAACAGCAGTACAGCATTTCATCAACATCTTTATGCTTTCGTTAATAAAATTAGGAAAAATGACATTCAAATGCGGATGTTAATATAAACTACATTTTTGTCGCACTTCGACCCAGCTCCACGACCACAGGTAAAACCTTGCTGAGATGATCAATGTATTTGTTGTATCGTCAATCTCTAGCCAAAACATCTTGATGGCCTTGACCAGTTCATCTTTGCTTGTCGAATATAAGCAAGTGATGTGTGCTAAATAATCAAGTTAGGTTTATCCAGAAATAAATAATTCTAAATAACAAACTGGCTTTATTTACAAATTAGTGAGAATGTCTCACCCCATGTTCAAGAATTGCATATTTCTCACTCACTCTAGGTTAAATGAAAACTAAATCTCCAAAATACTGTTACTTTTCAAACAAAGCGATTATCATTATTATTAATTAATTTAGAATTACATAAAAGCCCTTTAGATATTCTCAGATATTCTAACGGAAAATGCCCATCATATTAATTTAGAATCCTCTAAATGTAATTGGCGGAGAGTCACGTCATTGAAAAAAATATTTTTCCGATATACTGTAGACGTACCATAGGCGAATTGTGTCTCACTAGTGTTGAGTACAGTAATGTGCTGTTAAAAATGGTGTAGGTCTTATTTAAAGAGCATATTGAAGTTAGAAGCAAAAGCCTACAACTATTTTAGCACCGTTTCGTGACGCTCTGAGGCAAGCATGGGGACTGGTCTTGATAAATCAATGAGATTTTTATTTTCACTTAATCTCCATTTGGGTATTGGTTAGACAATTACTAGAAAATTAGGGTGCAGAAATGTTATGCTCTTAGTGTAACCTTTATTTAACTAGGCAAGTCAGGACAGCATACTTCTTCCTTGTGCCCTGCGGGGATTCCTTAGCTAAATAGCCCAGTACTGTACTAATGACCGTCACGCTGTACAGCGCCATAATTTCCGTTCCACCCTAATGTAAACCCAGAGGGTTTTTCGTTTTGCTTGGAATAGATAAACATAATATTAATCAAATGAATATGAATACCAGCAAGTACCAGTCAAAAGTTTGGACACACCTACTCATTCCAAGATTTTTCTTTATTTTTACTATTTTCTACATTGTAGGATAGAAGTGAGGTGTTTATTTTGATACATTTTGACCATGAGAAACAAGATTCTCTGGTCTGATGAAACCAAGATTGAACTCTTTGGCCTGAATGCCAAGCGTCACGCCTGGAGCAAACCTGGCACCATCCCTACGATGAAGCATTGTGGTGGCAGCATCACGCTGTGGGGATGTTTTTCAATGGCAGGGACTGGGAGACTAATCAGGATCGATGGAAAGATGAATGGAGCCAAGTACAGCGAGATCCTTGATGAAAACCTGCTCCAGAGCACTCAGGACCTCAGACTGGGGCGAAGGTTCACCTTCCACCAGGACAACGACCCTAAGCTCACAGCCTGTATAAAACAATCACCTCCACGTTTCCACGGTCGGATTTTTAAGCAAGGAAAGACATGCCTCATAATAATAAGTAAAACATTCAGGTTTCAAACAATTAAGTATGTTTTCAAAATGTCTACTGCATCCAGCTCCTATTGTAAAGTGATGGGTGACGCGCTGATAACCTGCCTACCACTGTTTTTTCTCCTGGTCAATATGGCCTGCAACAATTGAAGTTATGGGCTTTTATTTTATTTTATTGGCCTAAAGCCGGCAATTACCGGCTAAGGAAACCCTGGCGTGCGCACAGACGCAGCAGTTCTCTCCTGCAGAATGTCTCCCAGTGAAGCAGCAGCTCATTTCTAACCTACACAGCTGATTCCAATAATCAACTAACCATCAAACTTTGATCGTTTGAAAGAGCTGTGTAGGCTTACAGGTCACTCACATGTGATTACTAGACGACTGAGGTAATATCCCCTCAAATAAATCCTCATTCAGAAACCTTGCTCGCTAATGCTACATTAGCATGACGGCTAGCAGGGTGTCTCATTAAGAGGGCTACCTGGAGGGATAGCGCTGCATGCCAAATTAGCATAGCGTTATATTAGAGCAGAGCATGTCTCACTATGAAAGCTCATTCAGACATTTTGCATGACAACAGCCCTTGATTATGTAGCTGAACCGTTGCTGCCTTGGCAAACAGTCTCTCCTCTCTATTCACAATACAGCAGGAATTGAGTACAGTGTGTATATTCCACACAGTACAAACCTAATTTTATGAGTCACATGCGCCAAATACAACAGGTGTAGACCTTACAGTGAAATGCTTACTTGCGAGCCCCTATCCAACAATGCAGTTTAAAAAAATACAGATAAGAATAAGAGATAAATGTAACAAGTAATTAAAGAGCAGCAGTGAAATAACAATAGCGAGACAATATACAGGGGGGTACCGATACAGAGTCACTGTGCGGGGGCACTGGTTATTTGAGATAGTATGTGCATGTAGGTAGAGTTATTAAAGTGACTATGCATAGATGACAACACAGAGTAGCAGTGGTGTAAAGAGGACGGGGGGAGGGTTTGCACGGCAAATCGTCTGGGTAGCCATTTGACTAGATATTCAGGGGTCTTATGGCTTGGGGGTAGAAGCTGTTTAGAAGCCTCTTGGACCTAGACATGGCGCTCCGTTACCGCTTGCTGTGCGATAGCAGAGAGAGCAGTCTATGACTAGGGGTGGCTGGAGTCTGACAATTTTTTGGGCCTTCCTCTGACACCGCCTGGTATAGATGCCCTGGATGGCAGGAAGCGTGGCACCAGTGATGTACTGGGCCATACCCTCTGTAGTGATGTACTGGGCCATACCCTCTGTAGTGATGTACTGGGCCATACCCTCTGTAGTGATGTACTGGGCCATACCCTCTGTAGTGATGTACTGGGCCATACCCTCTGTAGTGATGTAGTGGGCCATACCCTCTGTAGTGATGTAGTGGGCCATACCCTCTGTAGTGATGTAGTGGGCCATACCCTCTGTAGTGATGTAGTGGGCCATACCCTCTGTAGTGATGTAACCAGTCAGGATGCTCTCAATGGCGCAGCTGTAGAACCTTTTGAGGATCTGAGGACCCATGCCAAATATTTTCAGTCTCCTGAGGGGAAATAGGTTTTGTCGTGCCCTCTTCACGGCTCCCTTGGTGTGCTTGGACAATGTTAGTTTGTTGGTGATGTGAACACCAAGGAACTTGAAGCTCTCAACCTGCTCCACTGCAGCCCCGTCGACGAGAATGGGGGCGTGCTCGGGCTTCTTTTTCATGTAGTCCACAATCATCTCCTTTGTCTTGATCACGTTGAGGGAGAGGTTGTTGTCCACACGGCCTTGTGGAGCTCTTTGCCAGTCTTGTATTTTTTACCCCTTTCTCTCCCCAATGTCGTGACAGTTTTGTCCCATCGTTGCAACTCCCGTACATTCAGGAGAGGCGAAGGTGAAGAGCCATGCGTCATCCGAAACACGACCCTGCTAAGCCGCACTGCTTCTTGACACACTGCTCGCTTAACCCAGAAGCCAGCCGCACCAATAAGTGGGAGGAAACGCCTTACAACTGGCGACCGTGTCAGCGTGCATTAGCCCAGCCCGCCACGAGGAGTTGCTAGAGCATGATGGGACAAGGACATCCCGGCCGGCCAAACCCTCCCCTAACACGGACGACGCTGGGACAATTGTTGCGCCGCCTCATCGGGTCGCGGCCGGGTCTGTAATGACGTGTCAAGCAGTGCCTTAGACCTCTGCGCCACTCAGGAGGTCCCCTGTCGCTTTTAATTTTGCTCACTCTGCTTTTGATATACTACCTCAAGGAAGAATGGGCAACCTTGTGGCTACCCCAGGACGACAGCTGAGAAACACTGGTCTAAATAACTTACAAAGATGCTCTATGCCTCCAATAAGCATAGCCCACTGTACTGCCAGTGAACTGTAGTGTCTAATCCTTAAGAGGCAGACTAGCATGCTGTGGTGTGGTCCTCATTGTCCTCCGTAGCTCTACTACCACCCAACAGAGAGGATTAATGCTCATTTCTATTAAAGAGCTTCACTGCTGCTTCCTCGGAACTAATGCTCAAGTTAGGAGGAGAACGCTCTATCCTGTTGAAGACAGCTTGGTAGTCGAAACGTTGCTATTCAATTGTCGCATCGGAGCGCCCAGAGTGGAGGAGAGTGCTAAGCACGGCTCAAGTGCATAAAGCGCTCTGATAAACCATTTACGGAACGTTTAGGGGGATTTTGCGGGACAATTAACGGGAATCATCTAATGCCGCTCCCAGACACTTCCGCCACAATAGTCTGGGGACAACCATCCAAGGAGAGGCAGAGCGACGGAGACAGTTCAGTCAGCTGGATGGTGTAGTGCTCCTTGGCTTTGATTATGTTCAGCAAACACTGCTATTTGTACAGAGTACACGGCCTATCTAACCATCTACAGCCTAGCTGTTCCCTAGTTGTCCTTGCTGCATCGTCACTGCAGCGCCCACCGGGTTGTCACCATCTGACCATGCTAGAAAGGAAGGAAAATCAGCACACCAGGTCGCTGTCGAAAAGGACAGAGAACTGCAATTTTTCCCCCCCAACACCAATAAGAATGTTCAACCACCAACCCCGAACCAGATACCAGAGAACATATAGACAACACAACGTAAATATATATGGCTCTGGCAATACTATGGGATCACATCCCAAATAGCAGCCTATCCCCTTATATAGTGTACTGATTTTGACCGGGATCCTATTTCACATAATATTGTGTACCCCTTCTGACCAGGGCCCTGGTAAAATTGAGTGCACTATAAAGGGAATAGGGTGCCATTTGCGATGCAAACAGAGGCTGGCAGACACCAGAGCCTTAAACAAACAAGGTCATGTAAATATATGGCGCACAGTCGAGCACTCCATAGTGGGGTTTTAATGTGCTGTAAGTCAACGCTGACAGAGTGATTCCTCCAAGATGAATGTGTGTGTGTCTGTGCTCCCTCCAACATAAATGAGTGCTGCAGCATCAACGGGGGGGAAGCCAAGTCCATCTAACCTAGTGATCAGCAGTAGACTGATCATCATGTACTGTATAAACCTCCCACAGTGCATTGATTTACACAGGTGTGGGGGCGTAAGGAAGTGGGAAGGGAAGGGAGGGAACGGGGGACACAGAGAGAGACAGGCAGGTAAACAGGTACACATACACACAGAAAAGCTGCGCACACACAAATAGGCTGACTAATGCACACACTTATGGACAGAAGGACACACACACACACAGGCTGCCAAGCACACATTGTCCCAAAACACAATTCACTTTTCTTTCTCTTTTCTGAGTCACGTGCACACACACACACACACACACACACACACACCTTTCAACACGCTGATGGAAAAAAACTCAATGTAAGCGCCTTCTCTTGTGATGTAAGATTTCACACGTGTTTGCCTCTGACCCACACTGGTTAGAATCAATTTCAGACAAGGATAAAACTCGCTAGGTTAAACGATCTCTACCACACACACACGCCAGGCTGGAGTTTGCGAGTCCTCCAGAAGGTCATGTGTGCATGATTGCCTGGTTTAGTAGAGGTGAAACACCAGGGTAAGGACAAATGTTTATCTGAGAGAGTTATCCAACTCCCACCTGTTTCTACTGAGCTCAATGTCATAACCCTGCAAGGGTGATGCTTCAACAGGGGAGAGGGGCAGAGAGAGAGCGAGAGAGAGAGAGAGAGGTACCGAGAAAGAGAGCGATCAAATGAGAGAACGAACCGGAGAGATTTTATTAGGAGAGTAAAACAGGCAGAGAGGGACAGAGATGAAAGGGTATCAAAGTCTCACCAGGGCAGTCTGAACTGGGCAGAAAGAAACAGATGGACAGAGACGACACTGCCCTGGGTGACTCTTGGCTATTTTCTGAGTGGTCGCACGTGTGACGAAGTGGGCTTAATATCTGCATATTGCAGTCTCAGATGCACGCACATCAACCCAATGGACACCCTCTATACTACTCCTTCGTCGCCCTATAGTACTACACAGTGGAAGGCTTAACATTGCCCTCAGAGCACACTGAGTACACAAGGACACCAACACACACACACACACACACACACACACTAGAAACCCACGTATACAAATTAAGGGATGGCTTCACATGAGACCGGCAGTGACAGCCCACACACACTCTTACGCATGAACGCACACACTTTCTTCATTCTACAAGCCTATTAAAAGACACACACTGACCTGGCACCATGGTCCATGCTTCACTCTCCCAGCAATCCGGAGCTTAACATCCCCTTGCGCGTGTGCGTGTGTGAGCGAGCTTGTGCGCGTGCGTGAGCTTATGCGCGAGCTTGTGCGCGAGCTTGTGCGCGAGCGTCCGTTGTCAGACTCGCGGCGTTGGGCGGCAGCGCTGCCTTGAGCCAGGCTGAGCAGGCATGCTGAAATATGGTGAGCTGCGGAGAACACACGGTCAGAGGAGAAGAAAGAGGGGGAGAGAGAGAGAGAGATAGGAGAGCGACTGCATGCCAGCCAGCTCCTGTGCCGAATGCACCAGCACACTAACAAGCTTCAGCCCCCCCCCCCCTCCCCCCTCTCTCTTCCTTAACGCCATCTGATCTCAAAGCTACAGAAGATGGAACAAAACGAGTCTTATCTCTCCCACACGCTCCATAAAGAATAATTAGCCTGTATTTTACTCTAATCTTGCCCTCGCTACTTGTCTCTACTGCTCTCCCTGAGCATGTGGTTGGGTTGATTGGATTCAGTGTGTGTGTGTATATATGTGTCAGAATTTGTGTGCCTGCATGTGGCTGTTACTGCTGGTCTCTTTATTTATAAACGTGGGATTCGATTGTGTGTGTGTGAGCTTGCGTGTGTGTGAAAGAGTGTGTGTTGGGGGAGTGTGTCTGCGTGTGTGTGGGACTCTGTATGTGTGTGTGTGTGAGAGAGAGAGAGAGAGAAGGGGGCTTTCGCTGCAGTAGAAGAGAGAAGGGAGGTTGGAGGGGGTGGGGTGACAAGGAAAACTGGTGATTGAGGTTGATCTGCACCACTGCTCTAGCTGGCAGATCCGGGGCTGTGTGTGTGTGTGTGGGCACCGTTTACCACACACAGACACTCAGATTCACACACAAAGGGCTCATTAGGCAAGAGTAAAGGGAATAGTGTGTGGGGTGGGGTTGATGGTTTCATTACAATCCATTTTGCACATTATGATGACTTATTGATCAGTCACTTCACAATGACAGCCCAGTCCACCCACTGAACACACACACACACACACACACACACACACACGATGCCTCTCACTGTCAAACAGTTATTCAGAGCCTAAGGGCTCAGTCATGTGACATGAACATGTTAAGGAGATAAAGATACAAATAGATAACACCCCCCCGCCCCAAATTAGTCATACCTACATCAAATAGGCCCGAACACACTCTTTTCCATTATCTGATATCAGCACACACTCAATTACCCGAGTTTACAGTCTGCTGCAGCATCCTAGACATGCACGAAAACACACAAAGACACACACACACAACAGTAGACAGCATATCATCCCGTTTTCAATCAAGGAGCTGTTTATCAAAGGCACGCATGCTGACAGGCGAAATTACCCCAAATGAATATTGGTTTGTGTTTTTTCTAAACCGCCCATGACAACTCGTTTGAGCGAACCGCTTTCAGAAAAGATTGCCGAATTAAGTCATTTTGGGGAGCTTTGTGATCGCTGCTCTGCACTTCAATTAGCCAGTCATTCAGTTGAACAGCGATGCAGAATTACCAATCCACAGAGAGACGGGCTGTTTTAAAACTCCATTACTTTGCCTCCGGCCTGCGTACATAGCGGGACGAGTAATCAGCATCTCTCCATTACATATCTCAGTATCAATACCTCATTTCTCCAAGGGAAATACACTGAGTATTTAAGGACGAAGGAAATAGAATAGGCCTAGATCATTTTGACTTTAGCGAGCAAAAAGACAGGGTAAGAAGCCTTTGGCACAGAATGACAATGCAATAATTTGGGGGCAATCAGTGCAGGAAATGTCACTCAATATGGCCACAAACACTATTTTATCAAGCATTCTCTTGTTCCAAGGTGGTGTTACCCACGGAATGAAATAGAATGTATTATGTTGTATCTCTATGCTCTTGCCCAATAAGGATTTAATAGAGTCAAAGGTTCATGCTCAGCTTTTGAACGGTTTTAGTCATGCCTGACTGATACACAGACATTTATTATAGCTCTCTGTTGCTCCAATGGCCTCTATAAACCAGGGGGGTTCCCAAGGGCTCTGTAGTGGTGAATCTGCTTTTCATCATGCACGCCCGGACTCATTGCTTGACAATTGTGTTTATTAAACAGCACAATAGAAAAGAGAATAGGCAGAATAGAAAACACACAAAAAAACTTCAGCAGCAGAAACAGTCCCACTTGAATCTAGATTAGAAGATGAAAAATTCTAGGTTTCAATTTGAAATATTGTATATTTCAATTCTGGGTTATCTTACGAAACTGAAAGGATTTCTTGAAACCCCATAGTATCATTATTGTTCATATTACAAGACCTGGAGAAAGTTTAAAAGTTCAAAAGACACCAGATGCAGGGATGTCACCTTTAAAACCAGGGGTTAAAACTGGTTCAGGTAACAGAACAGAAAACCAAAGTGATCTTTCGTGTTCCGGAACGGAACCCTGATTATAAAAGCATGGGAACCGGTTAATAACTTTTACATTCCACATTCTGTTTTTGTCCCACAAAAAAACAAACATCAAAGCACTTATGCAAAGCACTCGGTTACTCAGAAAAACATCTCCCTCCACTGTCTGCCTGCCAGCTAGTTTTCTAGGCTAGTTAATGATACTATAGTTCTCACGTTTAACATTGGATTTATTAACTACAAAAAAGGTAATACGTGATATGAATTCTGGTGCCGCTGCACACAAACTTGTTAACTAGCTCTGGTCGAGGGCGTTGAGCTAGCCTCGGCGTTGAGAGCACTCTTGGACGTTAAAGTTCCTCCATATTAGCCGCTCGTCCGTACGCATCTAGCTGGTATGCAACTACGTAATTCAGTGACGTCATGACAGGCCTACTACTAATATCGTAAAAACATTATAATACACGTCATATCATGATGCCCAGCGCTTCCAAGTCAAGCCTCCTCCATGTTCATCCCTCTCTAATCACACCGCACCACATCTTGGACCCTGTCCATCAGGCATGTAAACAACTAGCTTGCCCGGTCCATAAAAAGCTGCTCTATCTGTACTGATTGACATTTAGTTAATTAAATTACTCTTCCAAACTAACATCGATATGACAAGTTAAAAAAGGAACCGGTACTTTTTTCTAGGTCGAATCGGATTAGAGCTTTATTATGCTGGTTGGAACAGTGGAACGGAACCCCAAAATAATTTGGTTCTGTTCAAAACAAAAGGAAAATTATTTTGGTTCCAACACCCACTTTAAATATTTTGGCGCAGACAGTCAGGCATTTCATCGAATTTGCCTCAGTGGAAATGTGAATGTCAAATATATTTTGATATTTGATCCAGACGTAGCAAGAGACAAGAGCTGGCAGACAGCCCTTCATTACCTTTTAAAAGAACAATAATTGCGCAACAGCGTTCCAAATAAAATGTCTAGTAAAATCTGGATGTTGTAAGTGCATCCAATTAACTTTGTGGTGCCAATCATGTAGCATGGTGTCGGCTTAAAATGACTGCCCGGTGAAAATCTAACTTTTACAAGTTAATATTCTGTTCACTCATATCCAAATAATTTTGTTGACTCGTCCTATACTCGTATTTGTGGCCAAAGCATAAAATTGGAGAATTTGTTTTTCTTCCAAAAACCCCACTTCAAACTAGTATCTAATACAGTAAAAAAGAAAAAAGACTTGCTATTTCCTCAGAGAACATTATGTAATCTCCCTTAGAAGAGTGAGCTGGCCAACCAGCAGTCTACCTGCATGAATATATTTTTTATGACCGGTATACGCCCACACCATTCTGTTAGGGTACGCCCACACCATTCCAACACAGAAAAGCTGCTTTTTAACTTCTTATGGCTGCAGGGGCAGTATTGAGTAGCTTGGATGAAAAGGTCCCATAGGTGCACAGAGTAAACTGCCTGCTCCTCAGTTCCAGTTGCTAATATATGCATATTATTATTAGTATTGGATAGAAAACACTCTGAAGTTTCTAAAACTGTTCGAATGATGTATGTGAGTATAACAGAACTCATATGGCAGGCAAAAACCTGAGAAATAAATCCAACCAGGAAGTGGGAAATCTGAGGTTTGTAGGTTTTCAACTCATCGCCTATTGAATACACAGTGGGATATGGGTCAGTTTGCACTTCCTACGGCTTCCACTAGATGTCAACAGTCTTTAGAACCTTGTCTGATGCTTCTACTGTGAAGTGGAGCCGAAAGGAGAGTGGAATGATCTGCCAAGGTCTGCCATGAGCTGACCATGCGCGTTCACATGAGAGGGAGCTCTGTTCCATCGCACTTCTGAAGACAATGGAATTCTCCGGTTGGAACATTATTGAAGATTTATGTTAAAAACATCCTAAAGATTGATTCAATACATCGTTTGACATGTTTCTACTGACTGTTACGGAACTTCTTGAAATTTCGTCTGCTTTTAGTGAACGCGCTTCGTGACTTTGGATTTGTTAACCAAACGCGCTAACAAAAGTAGCTATTTGGACATAAATGATGGACATCACCAAACAAAACAAAAATGTATTGTGGAAGTGGGAGTCCTGGGAGTGCATTCCGACGAAGATCAGCAAAGGTAAGTGAAGATTTATAATGCTATTTATGACTTTTGTTGACTCCACAAAAGTCATAAATAGCTGAAGGCTTTTGTGGCTGAACGCTGTTCTCAGATTATTGAATATTGTGCTTTTGCCGTAAAGCTTTTTTGAAATCTGACACAGCGGTTGCATTAAGAACAAGTTTATCTTTAATTCTATGTAAAACATGTATCTTTCAAAGTTTATGATGAGTATTTCTGTTATTTGATGTGGCTCTCTGCAATTTCTCCAGATATTTTGGAGGCCTTTCCGAACATGGCGCCAAAGTAAACTGAGGTTTTTGGATATAAATATGAACTTTATCGAACAAAACATATGTATTGTGTAACATGAAGTCCTATGAGTGTCATCTCATGAAGATCAAAGGTTAGTGATTCATTTTCTCTATTTCTGCTTTTTGTGACGCCTGTCTTTGGCTGGAAAAATGGCTGTGTTTTTCTGTGATTTTGCGGTGACCTAACATAATCGTTTGTGGTGCTTTCGCTGTAAAGCCTTTTTGAAATCGGACACTGTGGTGGGATTAACAAGAAGTGTATCTTTAAAATGGTGTGAAATACTTGTATGCTTGAGGAATTTTAATGATGAGATTTCTGTTTGAATTTGGCGCCCTGCACTTTCACTGGCTGTTGTCATATCGATCCCGTTAACGGGATTGCAGCCCTAAGAAGTTTTTAACATAGTCAGTAAAAAACATTGGGGACGGAAAACTATTTCACTCATATTGGAAGTCATTTTAGGTCATATTTCATAGAAATATGGGCAGTTCCTTTAATAAATAGAAGACCTGAACAGCTATACACATTATCCAAAAAGGCTACAGAGTGACTGTCAAGTATCCAAACAATCCTCAGCATGATTTTCAGAAGTGCGACATTTTGGGAAAAGATAACTCAGAATTCGGTGAATGCCACTATAGATCCAAAAAGAATATGAACGAGCAAATGAATCAGAACCCAACAATACAGATTTCTGAACAAAATGAGAGGATGTATAAATAGAACACAGAGGAGAAATATTAGTCTCTGTCCTAGATCTCAAAAAAAGCATCCTAATGTAAGCTTCAGACTAAAGGAGCATGTTATTTTGTTATTTGCCACCTTGGGAGAATTGCAAAGGCATCAGAGACGCATACAGTACATTTCCTCAGTCAGGATTTGCAACTAGCAGCACGTCAGACGAAGCAAAACAAAAGGCAAAAGGACGGACGAGAGCACTGCAGACAAAACCAGAGGAGAGCGGAAGGCAGTCCAGAAGGTTCTCTGAGGGTTGATCAAGGCTATTTCATGCCACTACAAATGGGGGGTGAGACAGAAGCTCAATTCCCCAGTAGAGTGTGTGTGTGTGTTTACGGTTTCCTTTCAGAGAGACAGAAACAGTGAGAGAAAGAGAGCAAAAGAGACACACGCACACACGGCATGAACCTGTCGTTTAAACACGAGAGAAGAGGAAACGTCATAGAGGGATCAGAGGGAACAGTGACAATGAATAAAGGGTCTGAATACGTATGTAAATGTCATATTTCTGTACATTTGTATTTTATTTTTTGGGGGCAAATAAAAAAAGTTTTTTGCTTTGCCTTTGTGGGGTATTGTGTGTATAAGGCTGTAATATAACAAAATGTGGAACAAGGGGCCTGAATACTTTCTGAATGCACTGTAAAGTACTATCTTTTCCCCCTTTTGCAGCATGGCTAAATGCATTCAACTGACAATTTGACATGGTCAAACCTAAAATAGGAAAGAGCACTAGCTACAAAACTCCAGTAAATTAACTCGGAACAATCCCAGGCAGGTGGCGACAGTGACAGTGTAGACTGCAAATGCAGTCTTGTGCAGCATATGCTAACAAGAAAGATTCTTTGAATGTAGCCTGTGGTTGTCAGTACCATCTCACAATGACCGATCCCACAGTTGCGGTCTCGTCAACGGCAGTATCTCCTCTGGCTGCCTTGTGTACGATGGATAGGTCCATAGATAATTGGGACAGGGAATGTCTGAGTGTGTGTGAGAGCGTGCGATGCAAGCAGGCTTCGGCCAAGGCTTTAAGAAGAACCGAGTGAGGACATTCAATACCAAAGTGGGAGAGGAAAGGAAACGAGGGAGAGAGAGAAGGGGAGAAGATGAAGAGAAGCAGGAAGGTAAGATGGAGGAGGAGGGGCGGATGACTGAGGTAGGATGGGGAGAAGAGAGGAGACCTATTACAAGGACAATTGAATCACTAGGGAATGGGTTAAGTGTGTGTGTTTAGAATGACATACAGTATATGCCTAACTTAATTAAATATTTAAAGGTTGAGACTGTATACCCGTGTGTGTGTGTCTACAGAACACTGCAGCCTCCCAGCCTCAGTCATTCGACAGGCAGCTATGTCCGATAATCAGTTAAGAGGAACACTATCATATACGACTCCGACAGCCTATTCGGTTCTATCACACTAACCCACTTCACCATACAAGCTGTGACAAAATGTCATTATAGTCATAAATGAAGGACAAAATAATACAGAAAGGAGGTAGACATAACTGCACATGAAAGAGGGGGACTATTTGAGTCATGGATAAAAGGAGTGGGGGGGGGGATAAAAGGAGTGGGGGGGGGGGGGGGTAAAAGGTTTCGAATTGAAAGTTGAGGGGCTCTTCAGAAGTGAAGGAGAACAGGAAAGAGGAAGAATAAAAGTGATTTGACATTGAGGACAAGTATTCATTTAAGGGTCTCACTTTCTCCATTCCATGTGTTGGCCCCGCAGGAAGCCGTGCTATTTTCCTTCTCCTCTTATCCCCAATGTGTCTGCGCACATCTGGGGCGTCTGCTCTGGATTTGACACTGGGGCCTGACGGCTGGCTGGAAAACCCGAGTTGCTACAAAGGGCATGTGGCGTGTCAGCAAGATGGCGCCGGCGAACGTGGTCGCCCTCGCCTCGAGCTCCTATAAAACTTTGCAGGTTTCCATCTACCTGTAGACTAGACGTTAAGATGGCTTATACTTTCAGATGTGTGTGTGTGTACGGCCGACTGGTCGTACGTGTGAATGCATTCGTGTGCACGTGTGCGTTTTGAAGAAATGGATTGGATTACACGTGTGCTGGCAGTGGTTCTATTATAAACCCAGTCGGTGGTGTCTGGGAGGATTCTACACAGCAGCAGAGCGCCAGCCTTGACCTGATTGTTGTGTCCCGGTTTATTCAGTTACACACCCAGAACTTTTCTCCCTTCCTTCCACACACAACCCTGTCTGCATCCCGAACGCCACTCCAGTCACTAAGTAGCGCACTACGTTTGACCAGAGCCCTATGGGACACCCTATGGCCCTGGTCAATAGTAGTGCACTACAGGGATGACATTTGGAACAAATGGGTTGTGGGCGAAAACAACAAACGGAGAAAATCAGAGTAAATCCTTGGTGACGCTCTTATTTCCCAAGCCTGTATCACAGTCAAGGCACACCTATTTCAATGTTGTATATGTAAAAAAAATATATATATGTAATATAACACCATAGAATAGAAAAGTTGCCCGTGCTTAGTGATTCACATCTAGCATCTGGGACTGTTATTCTCAAACTGTGATAGGGCTCAATTTGGTGAGTTGAAAGACAATTTCGTCAGGGTTACAAAGCAAAATCGGTTTCCTTTTCAAATAGAAACGTTTGATGTAGTTTATTCTGCCTGTTCTTTGGAATTTTCAAAATGGATGAAGAATTCCACATTGAACACCGTATGGTGAGGAATTACGTCCACAACATCTGTTTGGTGAATAGGCCTTCGGCTTAAATGATTGATGAAAACACGCTCTGTCTATATCAAAATGTTTTTGCACATTTTCAGTGTGGAACCTGTCTATGTTTAGGGGGAGTTACAGCCTAGGCTAGTCAATACTAAATGGCACTAGCAGTTCGCAAAGAGGCCTAAGTGGAAAATCGACGGGATGCAATTATCGCGAAACCGCAGCTCGTTGTTGGAACACATACAGTGCCTTCAGAAAGAATTCACACCCCTTGACTTTTTCCACATTTTGTTGTGTTACAGCCTGCATTTAAAATGGACTACATTTAGATTTCTTTTGTCACTGGCTTACACACAATACCCCATAAATTCAAAGTGGAAATATGTTCTTCAAAATTTTTACAAAAATAAAAAGCTGAATAGTCGACTCAATAAGTATTCAATCCCTTTGTTATGGCAAGGCAAAATACATTCTGGAGTAAAAATGTGCTTAACAAGTCACGCAATAAGTGTAATAGGGTATCAACATTGAGTTTTGAAGGACTCCCTCATCTCTGTATCCCACACATACAATTATTTGTAAGGTCACTCAATCGAGTAGTGAATTTCAAACACAGATTCAACCACAAAGACCAGGGAGGTTTTCCAATGCTTCGCAAAGAAGGGCACCTATTGGTAGATAGCTGAAATAAAAAGCAGACATTGAATATCTCTTTGAGCATGGTGAAGTTATTCATTACACTTTGGATGGTGTATCAATACACCCAGTCACTACAAAGATACAGGTGTCCTTCCTAACTCAGTTGAAGGAGAGGAAGGACACCACTCAGGGAGTTCACCGTGAGGCCAATGGTGACTTTAAAACAGTTACAGAGTTGAATGGCTGTGATAGGAGAAAACTACAGATGGATCAACAATGTTGTAGTTACTCCATAATACTAACCTAAATGACAGAGTGAAAAGAAGAAAGCCTGTACAGAATAAAAATATTCCAAAAATAGTGCCTGTTTGCAACAAGGCACTAAAGTAAAACTTAAAAGAATATGGCAAAGAAATTAAAAAGTCCTGAACACAAAGTGTTATGTTTGGGGCAAATCCAATACATTACTGAGTACCACTCTCCATATTTTCAAGCATAATGGTGACTGTATCATGTTATGGTTATGCTTGTAATTGTTAAGGACTGGGGAGTTTTTAAGGATAAAGAACAAGCCTAATGGAGCGAAGCAAAGGCAAAATCCTAGTGAAAAACCTGGTTCAGTCTGCTTTCCACCGGACACTGGGAGATGAATTCACCTTTCAGCAGGACAAAACCTAAGACACATGGCCATATCTACACTGGAGTCGCTTGCCAAGAAGACAGTGAATGTTCCGGAGGGGCCGAGTTACAGTTTTGACTTAAATCTACTTGAAAATCTATGGCAAGACCTGAAAATGGTTGTCTACCAATGATCAACAACCAATTTGACAGAGGTTGAAGAATTTAAAATAATAATAATGGGCATTTATTTGTGTTAAAACTGTCGTCATTTGTCAAGGAATGTAGATGCGTTTTTCATAGGCATTTATTTCTGCATGCCTACGGGAGCTTGTACTCAGCAGCACACGTGCATAGAGAGAGCGGTCAGAACACAGTTGAGTGACAGACACAGAGGGGAAAGGGAATTCAGGGAGAAGAACTGTGTGATGCTTGGCTTGGTTTCTTTTTGGTTGTGCCCCACAAATGCACATATACAAATGGAACACAAGAGTCAAAGCAAATGAACATAGTCTTCAAGAAAAAAAACTTGAGACAGAACATTTCACTTGCCCGTTACGGCAGCCACAAAGAAACATTCCACCTAATAATTCCACCTAATAATTCCATTCCAAGTTTATTCTTTTTTTTAATCTCTGGTTAAAGATCGAGTTTTGACGTCCTTTCGAGTACTCATGCACATCCCTAGTACTGTGTGTGTTGGGGAGAGTTTGTGGGTGCTTCAATATTTGCATCTGTGTGTGTGTGATCCTGAATTTGTTTGTACAAGGGGTGAGAACAAAGTGAAATGAGCGTAACGCAGTGATAAGCTGCGGTCTTTCAGGCTTACCGATAGGGTGTGTGTGTGTGTGTCAGTTAGGTGTTGGTGTTGTGTGTCTAATAGGTGTTGTGTGTCTAATATGTACGTGTCTAATGTGTGGGTGTGTGTGCGTGTATCTATGTCATAACGTGTGTGTCTGTCATACAGTGTGTGTGTGTGTATCTATGTCATAACGTGTGTGTCTGTCATAGTGTGTGTGTGCCCATGCCCATGTGTACTATATGCAGGGCCTAAGGTAGGGTGAGGTAGGCTGTGCTCATCAGTCTGGCATTACGTGGGTGAGGCCGACACTGATCACAGCCAGGTGCCAGGGCACAGACAAATAAGACCCGGCGCCCTGCCAGCCGGGTTGATGGATGAGAGCCGGCTGCCAGTCCACCCAGGGTAGCGGGCACTGCCAGGCCAATCAACCAAGCCTGGCACAGACTGCAGCTCTGCCATCAACTCCCATTTACACTGCAGTGTAATTACTGGACAAGCGTTAACACGCACGCACAAGCACATACACAAAGTACTATCAACACACAGACACACACCGTACTATCACAGTACTACCATGCAACCTGGGTGTACCGTTGTCAATAGCATAGAGGTAGAAGGGTGCATCAAGGCCAGGGTCTGAGCGTCTCCTCCCTTCGCAGTACATCTGCCCTGTTATTGTGGGTTTATTCTAGTATCCCGCTGAGTGAACTTGAGCGACAGTGAGCCTGCATGAGAACGACTGGGGAGTTAAGTCTGCCTGCCTTCAATATTGACAGACGGGCAGCTATACAGTATTCTTCTCAGTCACTCTTCACCCTTCCCATCCCGCTCTCCTCCTCCTGACACTGCTCGGCACGAGTGGAAAAGCATGTCGAGAGGACTGCCACTCAAAAAGTCAACCAAGCTGCATCTGTGGCCACTCGGCGAGAGAGTAGAGCGCGGCAGGTCTCCGAAATAACGTCTGAATTACACGTCTGTAGAGCAGCGCTTCATTTTTTTGTTTCGCGAGGCCTACAATGCACCCTTGACCAAAATATGTCTGTTGACCCCTTAGCTATTTTCGCCACACGGTTTAGACCAGGGTTGGGTTTCTGAAATCAAATGCATGCAAAAAGCTCATAAGGTGTCCAGAGACACCGGAGAATATACACATTTTTTTTTAATAATCATCATTTTTTGGCGAAGTATAGTCAATTGAAATGTTCAAATGGCATAAGAGACTCTGGGCATTAAGTGTTGCAAACCACACATTTTATAACGCATTGCGCAAACTTTTCCATTAAAGTGTCTCCATTAAAGTGTTGTTTGGTCTCTCCTTGGGCAGTGCTAATCACTGCTTAAAGTTCATGCAAGGAGAACTGTCTCCGGGTTTCTAAGGGTTAATGAGAAGACGTTAGATTGCTCTAAAGAAATGCCCCTCATCAAGTAACAATGAGTATGATTGATTGCACAAATGGACATCAAGTAGATGGACATGAAAAATATGGTGAGATAGCAATATGGTAGAAGAGCAGAGAACTGCTTCAGCAACAGAGGTCATCGTGACTGATTGTCGTGGCAACGCGACATAACAGGAAAAGGGCGGGAGGGGAAGGTGAACAAGCTCCCTTTTTACAAGGCCACTGTTGTTGAATCTCACCTTAGCGAGGTCAATCATTTTAAAATGGAGTCTGGAATCAATGCATTTGCATCAACAGGGCACCGATACAAGCCATTGTGGAACACCAAGGTAGATATGATCCCGGTCGATCCTTGTCGTATTGTTGACACATGGTCGTGTTGATTGTATGTTGACTAGGTGTCCAGGCGGAATGATCAAGACTTTAAAGACCTGTTAAATAATGAATGCATTTATAGAGCCATTAAAACACATTCTGAGATGTGTTATAAAACCTTCACTCGGCCTCCCGATTGGCGCAGCGGTCTAAGGCACTGCATCTCAGTGCTAGAAACATCACTACAGACCCTGGTTCAATTCCAGGCTGTATCACAACCGGCCATGATTGGGAGTCCAATAGGGCGGCGCACAATTGGCCCAGTTTCGTCCGGGTTATGGTTTGGCCGTGGTAAGCCATCATTGTAAATAAGTTTTGTTCTTAAAAATTGTTTGGGATAGGGGGCAGCATTTTCACTTATGGATGAATAGCGTGCCCAGAGTGAACTGCCTCCTACTCAGTCCCAGATGCTAATATACGCATATTATTATAGTATTGGATAGAAAACACTCTGACGTTTCTAAAACTGTCTGAATGATGTCTGTGAGTATAACAGAACTCATATGGCAGGCAAAAACCTGAGAAAAAATCCAAACAGAAAGTGGGAAATCTGAGCTTTGTAGTTTTTGAACTCACCCCTATCGAATACACAGTGGGATATGGGTTATTTTTCACTTCCTAAGGCTTCCACTAGATGTCAACCGTTTTTAGAACAGGGTTTCAGGCTGCTCATGTGAAAGGGGGCCGGATGGGAGCTGTTTGACTAAGGGGTCTGCCTACAGCCTCGTTCTCAGTCACGCGCTTTCACTTGAGGTTGCTCTCGTTCCAGTGCTTTTCTACAGACAATGGAATTCTCCGGTTGGAACATTATTGAACTTTTATGAGAAAAACATCCTAAAGATTGATTCTATACTTAGTTTGACAAGTTTCTTCGACCTGTAATATAACTTTTTGAACGTTTCGTCTGAATGGACCAGATCGCGCCTTTGGATTGTTTACCAAACACCCTAACAAAAGAAGCTATTGGACATAAATGATGGACATTATCGAACAAAACAAGCATTTATTGTGGAACTGCGATTCCTGGGAGTGCATTCTGATGAAGATCATCAAACGGGAGGTGAATATATTTATAATGCTATTTATGAATAATGTTGACTACCCAACATGGCGGATATTTCTCTGGCTGGTTTGGGCTCTGAGCGCCGTTCTCAGATTATGCTTTTTCCGTAAAGTAAAAAAAATCTGACACAGCGGTTGCATTAAGGAGAAGTGTATCTAAAGTTTCATGTATAATAGCTGTATTTCCATTCCATTCTTCCATTTCCAACATTTATTATTAGTATTTCTGTGAATTCATGTGGCTCTCTGCAATATCACTGCATGTTTTGGAACTACTGAATCTAACACGCCAATGTAAAATAAGATTTTTGGATATAAATATGAACTTTACCGAACAAAACATACATGTATTGTGTAACATGAAGTCCTATGAGTGTCATCTGATAAAATTAAATCACTAACCTTTGATGAACTTCATCTCTATTTGTGCTTTTTGTGAGTCCTCTCTTTGGCGGGAAAAATGGCTGGGTTTTTCTGTGACTTGGTGGTGACCTAACAATCGTTTGTGGAGCTTTCGCTGTAAAGCATTTTTGTAATCAGACACTGTGGCTGGATTAACGAGAATTCTATCTTTAAAATGGTGCCTAATACTTGTATATTTGAGAAATTTGACTTATGAGATTTCTGTTTATTTGTATTTGGCGCCCTGCAATTTTACTGGCTGTCGGCGAGGGGTTCCGCTAGCGGAATGGGGTTAACTGACTTGCCTAGTTAAATAAAGGTTAAATAAAATAGATCCTTACAACAGCCTTTGTAGGCTAAAAGCAGAAATTCCTGGTAGCGAAGTAACTACAATTTAGCAAATTAACACTGGAGGCAGATGTGCAGATGATGTTGTGCAAGTAGAAATACTGGTGTGCAAACGAGCAAAAAAGTAAATAAAAACAATATGGGGATGAGGTAGGTAGTTGGACGGGCTATTTACAGATGGGCTGTGTACAGCTGCAGCAATCGGTAAGCTGCTCAGATAGCTGATGCTTAAAGTTAGTGAGGGAGATATGTCTCCAACTTCAGCCATTTTTGCAATTAGTTACAGTCCTTGGCAGCAGGGAACTGGAAGGAAAGGCAGCAGAGAACTGGAAGGAAAGGCAGCCAAAGGAGGTGTTGGCTTTGGGGATGACCAGTGAGATATACCTGCTGGAGCGTGTGCTACGGCTGGGTGTTGTTATGGTGACCAGTGAGCTGAGATAAGGCGAAGCTTAACCTAGCAAAGACTTATAGATGACCTAGAGCCAGTGGGTCTGGCAACGAATATGTAGCGAGGCCCCGCCGACGAGAGCATACAGGTCGCAGTGGTGGGTAGTATATGGGGCTTTGGTAATAAAACAGATGGCACGATGATAGACTGCATCCAATTTGCTGAGTAGAGTGTTGGAGGCTATTTTGTAAATGACATCGCCGAAGTCGAGGATCGGTAGGATAGTCAGTTTTACGAGGGTATGTTTGGCAGCATGAGTGAAGGATGCTTTGTTGCGAAATAGGAAGCCGATTCTAGTTTTAATTTTGGATTGGAGATGTTTAATATGAGTCTGGAAGGAAAGTTTACAGTCTAGCCAGACACCTAGGTATTTGTAGTTGTCCACATATTCTAAGTCAGAACCGTCCAGAGTAGTGAAGCTAGGCGGGCGCGGGCAGTGATCGGTTGAAAAACATGCATTTAGTTTTACTAGCGTTTAAGAGCAGTCGGAGGCCACGGAAGGAGTGTTGTATGGCATTGAAGCTCGTTTGGAGGTTTGTTAACACAGTGGCCAAAGAAGGGCCACATGTATACAGAATGGTGTCGTCTGCGTAGAGGTGGATCCAGGAATCCCCCGCAGCAAGAGCGACATCGTTGAGATACTCAGAGAAAAGAGTCGGCCCGAGAATTGAACCCTGTGGTACCCCCATAGAGACTGCCAGAGGTCCGGACAACAGGCCCTCCGATTTGACACACTGAACTCTATCTGAGAAGTAGTTGGTGAACGAGGCGAGGCAGTCATTTGAGAAACCACGGCTGTTGAGTCTGCCGATAAGTATACGGTGATTGACAGAGTCGAAAGCCTTGGCCAGGTCAATGAAGACGGCTGCACAGTACTGTCTTTTATCGATGGTGGTTATGATATCGTTTAGTACCTTGAGTGTGGCTGAGGTGCACCTGTGACCAGCTTTGACCGTGCACCTGTGACACAGCGTTTGACAATAGCGGGCAATGAGGCAGTGATCGCTGAGATCCTGATTGAAAACAGCAGAGGTGTATTTGGAGGGCAAGTTGGTCAGGATAATATCTGTGAGGGTGCCCATGTTTACAGATTTAGATTTGTACCTGGTGGGTTCCTTGATAATTTGTGTGAGATTGAGGGCATCTAGTTTAGATTGTAGAACTGCCCGGAGTGTTATGCATATCCCAGTTTAGGTCACCTAACAGAACGAACTCTGAAGATAGATGGGGGACAATCAATTCACATATGGTGTCCAGGGCACAGCTGGGAGCTGAGGGGTGTCTATAACAGGCGGCAACAGTGAGAGACTTATTTCTGGAGAAATTCATTTTTAAAATTAGAAGCTTGAACTGTTTGGGCATAGACCTGGAAAGTATGACAGAACTTTGCAGGCTATCTCTGCAGTAGATTGTAACTACTCCCCCTTGGGCAATTCTATCTTGACGGAAAATGTTGTAGTTGAGGATGGTAGTAGTCCTTGACAAGAGCCAATACAAAGCACTGCATGAGATAAAGCCAACAAGTATGCACGTTGATAATATTCATGACAATGTCTACATCTCGCCACTGGGGAAACAGAGTAGACTAGATGGTACTCGAAGGGAAGTAAGCCACTGTGAAGATATAGCCTGTGTTTGATACAGCTAGACAGATACTTAGAAAGAAAACTATAAAATCAAAACCAAATCAAATTTTATTGGTCACATACACATGGTTAGCAGATGTTAATGCGAGTGTAGCGAAATGCTTGTGCTTCTAGTTCAGACAGTGCAGTAATATCACGATTCCCCAACAACCACCTAATACACACAAATCTAAAAGGGGTGACTGAGAACATTTAAATATATGGATGAGCGATGGCCGAGCGGCATTGTCAAGGTGCAATAGATAGCATATGTATATACTGTATTTTATACTATGAGTAATGTAAGATGTGTAAACATTATTAAAGAGACATTATTTAAAGTGGCATTGTTTAAAGTGACTAGTGATCCATTTAATAAATTGATGCTGTAGATGTCATGGAGGGCAGGTAGTTTGCCCCCGGTGATGCGTTGTGCAGACCGCACCACCCTCTGGAGAGCCTTGTGGTTGAGGGCAGTGCAGTTGCCGTACCAGGCTGTGATACAGCCCGACAGGATGCTCTCGATTGTGCATCTGTAAAGTTTGTCAGGGTTTTGTGTGATAAGCCAATTTTCTTCAGCCTCCTGAGGTTGAAGAGATGCTGTTGCGCCTTCACCATGCTGTCTGTGTGGGTGGACCATTTCAGTTGGTCTGTGATGTGTACGCCGAGGAACTTAAAACTTTATACCTTCTCCACTGCTGTCCCTTCAATGTGGATAGGCGGGTTTAGTTGACGTTGAGTGAGAGATTGTTTTCCTGACACCACACTCCCAGTGCCCTCACCTCCTCCCTGTAGGCTGGCTGCCTCGTCATGGTTGGTAATCAAGCCCACTACTGTTGTGTCGTCTGCAAACTTGATGATTGAGTTGGAGGCGTGCATGGCCAGGGAATACAGGAGGGTGCTGAGCATGCACCCTTGTGGGGCCCCAGTGTTGAGGGTCAGCTAAGTGTTGTTTCCTACCTTCAACACCTGGGGGGGGGGGGGAGGACCCAATTGCACAGGGTGGGGTTGAGACCCAGGGCCTCAAGCTTGATGATGAGTTTGGAGGGTACTATGGTTTTGAATGCTGAGCTGTAGTCAATGAACAGCATTCTTACATAGGTATTCCTTTTGTCCAGATGGGATAGGGCAGTGTGCAGTGTGATGGCAATTGCATCGTCTGTGGACTTGTTGGGGCGGTATGCAAACTGAAGTGGGTCTAGGGTGGCCGGTAAGGTGGAGGTGATATGATCCATGACTAGCCTCTCAAAGCACTTCATGATGACAGAAGTGAGTGCTACGGGGCGGTAGTCATTTAGTTCAGTTATCTTCGCCTTCTTGGGTACAGGAACAATGGTGGCCATCTTGAAGCATATGGGGACAGCAGACTGGGATAGGGAGCGATTGAACATGTCCGTAAACACTCCAGCCAGCTGGTCTGCGCATGCTCTGTGGACGCGGTTAGGGATGCCGTCTAGTCCAGCAGCCTTGCGAGGGTTAACACGTTTAAATGTTTTACTCACGTCGGCCACGGAGAAGGAGGGGAGGGGGTCGCAGTCCATGTTAGCGGGCCGCGACGGTGGCACTGTATTATCATCAAAGCGGGAAAAGGTGTTTAGTTTGTCGGGAAGCGTGACGCCGGAGTCCGTGACGTGGATGGTTTTCTTATTGTAGTCCGTGATTTCCTGTAGACCCTGCCACATACGTCTCGTGAGCCCCTTGAAGCATATAGTCACAACACCAAAACCAGTCAGAAAACTACTGAAAGCATTGTAACGTCACTGTGGCGAAAGTCAAGCCGAAAGGAGAGAGAAAGTTCAAGCCTTAGCCCTGCATCCCCCTCGGGAGTCGGGAGTTCCCACGTGATGCACCTTTTGTTCTAGCCCAGCAATATCACACCTTATTCAACTCATCGCCAAGCCTTCGATTCAAATAAAGTGTACACAGTACAAAGCCTTGGGGTGCCCCAGGAATGTATTGAGAAACACTTTATTAGAGGAGAAATTCAACCAGCCACAGACTCCAAAAGGGGAAATAACACACAGTGCACAGACACAGGCCAAGGCAGCCATTTTCCCCACTCTCTCATGTTAGTACAGTCGTTCTATTGGTTAGGTTACATCCCTGGCCCCACCCTTAGCCGCCTGGCAACAGACAACAGTCAGCCAATACGCCCCCCTGCAAAGACAGAGAGAAAGACACAGATTAAAGCATTTTCCTTTGCTGCTCGCTAACTTCCTTAGCAAGGCTAATAACAGGTCTAAATCTTCGCTTAATAGCTTGTCTTTAAAAAAAAGGAGGGATTAAAAGGTCACTAGCCCTCCAGCTCTTAAAATGTGTCAACAAAAAAAGAATCACTAGTGTTTCATTTAAAGTTAATAGTGCATGTTGCTGTTTTCAAAATTGCTATGTCTAATATGGGCTTAGCCCTTGTTTGTTAAGCCTTTTATGAGGGAAAACTAATACACTCAGCCCGACAGTGTTAGGATCGAGAGCTGCAAACAGGGATCGACAGCTGCAAACAGGGTCTTCTTGCCTTCTATAAATGCGACGCGGTCTGTAAAATGCAGAGGCGATTAGTTTGGGTCTTAAATATACAGAGGCGGCGCGGGGGTTGTCAGGCTATCGGCCCCAGCCAGATAGATGCTGATATTCAGCTCCCAGCTGCGGAACAGTCCATTAAACGGCTCTCAAGACACAAACCAACACGCAGAGGAAGGAAGGAGGAACAGGGGGGGGGGTGAGAGAGAGGGACTCCACTGTCTTGTCGCCACCGGACTCAGGGGAGAGGTAGCATGTGTAATGGAAGGGGGGTAAGGAGGAGAGGGGGATAGAGAAAAACAAGGGAGAGCGAGAGAAAGAGGGAGAGAGAGACAGAAGAGAGGAAGGGAGGAGGATGACCAGAAGTGACAGACCGAAGGGTACCAGAAAGAGAGAAGACTGGAGGGTTGAGAGGGAGGAGAGGGAGAAAGGGGGAGAGCCGCGTTGCTCCACAGTGACTATTTCTCTGTGGCTGCTTGCTTGCTCGTTAGGCTTACTTGTTGTTAATTAAGGCAGAACTAAAGGAGACTGAAGACG
Organism: Salvelinus fontinalis; assembly: GCF_029448725.1. NCBI lineage: Eukaryota > Metazoa > Chordata > Actinopteri > Salmoniformes > Salmonidae > Salvelinus > Salvelinus fontinalis. The sequence goes on along the minus strand of NC_074678.1, from coordinate 47,025,492 downwards.
ACATCGGGCTAAATATGTCAGAAACATGCATCACGGCTCAGGACAAACAAAGAGACAAACCGCAATCCTGCTCTCGTCGGGTCTGTCTCGGTAAGGCCAACACACTGACGAAGGCTTTATGCCTTGGTATTCAAATTAGGAGTTTTTAAAGAATTTCCATTATTCCTCCAAGCATTCGTGACGAGGGAGAAAAAAAAAATTGATAGTTAAATATCGCAATTTTATTTATGGACGATATTATATTGATTTGAGTATCGATGTATAAACATGAAAATAACTACTGTAGGTAGCGTTAGCTAGCGCTAGTCGGCTGTGCCTGTGCCAAAACTCCTATAGCTTGTTCTCCAACTTATTAAAATAGTGAGCCAACAGATTTTCAGCACTTTTTTCTCTGATCAAAACTCATTTTCTCATGCTCTCTCGTCTCTCTGCAGCAGACATATGACGAACAATATGTTTGGTCCATGAAATCACAAAATCGAAGCCTCGAATCGAAACGCATATAGAAAAGTGAGAATCGCAATACATATAGGATCGGCACCTAAGTATCGTGATAATATCAAATGTTGAGGTCCCTGCCAATTCCCAGCCCTAGCAAGCATGGCTCAGATCCTGGTTCTTGAAACTCTTCTATCTAACTAAAGGGAGGGAAAAAAACATTCTAAAGATTGACTCTGAAAAGTGTATTCTTTTTTTTTTTTAACCCCCTTTTCTCCCCAATTTCGTGGTATCCAATTGTTAGTAATTACCATCTTGTCTCATCGCTACAACTCCGGTACGGGCTCGGGAGAGACGAAGGCCATGCGTACTCCGAAACACAATCCAACCAAGCCGCACTGCTTCTTAACACAGCGCGCCTCCAACCCGGAAGCCAGCCGCACCAATGTGTCGGAGGAAACACTGTGCACCTGGCTACCTTGGTTAGCGCGCACTGCGCCCGGCCCGCCACAGGAGTCGCTGGTGCGCGATGAGACAAGGATATCCCTACCGGCCAAACCCTCCCTAACCCGGAGGACGCTAGGCCAATTGTGCGACGCCCCACGGACCTCCCGGTCGTGGCCGGCTGCGACAGAGCCTGGGTGCGAACCCGGAGTCTCTGGTGGCACAGCTAGCGCTGCGATGCAGTGCCCTAGACCACTACGCCACCCGGGAGGCCGAAAAGTGTTTTTTTAAGCTATGCACATTGACTAGCTTATAAGCAACATTGAGAACAGCAACAGCTCTTCAGACATCACATCAATTTTCCTACCCAGCGCTTGACAAAACACTGGCTGACCTACCCTTCACACACACACACATCCCCACACCCACACCAAGAGAAAGCTGAGCTCCCGTCACCACCCTAGGTACCCACACCAAACACCAGCTAAAGGGACAGTTCACCCCAAAATCAACGTAGAAACAACCATTTCACACCCACCAGAAGAAACATCAGATATTGTAAAGTATCAGGATGTGAATTAACGACAAAATCAGTGGGCCGTTCCCAAATGGCAGCCTATTCTCTATATAGTTCACTACTTTTGATAGGAGCCTTATAGAAAAGTGGCGAACGACAGTATGAAATGAATGTGGTGCCATTTGGGACTCAGACAGTGTGTTACCATCATGTTAAAGCCAATACTTTTCCTGCTCTGTCTTATAGCCCCCTCACCAGGGCTCTAGTAACTGAACTGCTATCGTTTAGAGTTCTCTAGTACCCTAGCATTCCAACAAGTCCAAAAGCACTATGTGAGCCACAGAGCAGGACTGCAGCAGCGGAGAGGCTGTGACTGCAGCAGCGGAGAGGCTGTGACTGCAGCAGCGGAGAGGCTGTGACTGCAGCAGCGGAGAGGCTGTGACTGCAGGAGCGGAGAGGCTGTGACTGCAGGAGCGGAGAGGCTGAGACTGCAGCAGCGGAGAGGCTGAGACTGCAGGAGCGGAGAGGCTGAGACTGCAGCAGCGGAGAGGCTGAGACTGCAGGAGCGGAGAGGCTGAGACTGCAGCAGCGGAGAGGCTGAGACGGGCTGTGACTGCAGCAGCGGAGAGGCTGTGACTGCAGCAGCGGAGAGGCTGTGACTGCAGCAGCGGAGAGGCTGTGACTGCAGCAGCGGAGAGGCTGTGACTGCAGCAGCGGAGAGGCTGTGACTGCAGGAGCGGAGAGGCTGAGACTGCAGGAGCGGAGAGGCTGAGACTGCAGGAGCGGAGAGGCTGAGACTGCAGCAGCGGAGAGGCTGAGACTGCAGCAGCGGAGAGGCTGAGACTGCAGCAGCGGAGAGGCTGAGACTGCAGCAGCGGAGAGGCTGAGACTGCAGCAGCGGAGAGGCTGAGACGGGCTGTGACTGCAGCAGCGGAGAGGCTGAGACGGGCTGTGACTGCAGCAGCCGAGAGGCTGAGACGGGCTGTGACTGCAGCAGCGGAGAGACTGAGACGGGCTGTGACTGCAGCAGCGGAGAGGCTGTGACTGCAGCAGCGGAGAGGCTGTGACTGCAGCAGCGGAGAGGCTGTGACTGCAGCAGCGGAGAGGCTGTGACTGCAGCAGCGGAGAGGCTGTGACTGCAGCAGCGGAGAGGCTGTGACTGCAGCAGCGGAGAGGCTGTGACTGCAGCAGCGGAGAGGCTGTGACTGCAGCAGCGGAGAGGCTGTGACTGCAGCAGCGGAGAGGCTGTGACTGCAGCAGCGGAGAGGCTGTGACTGCAGCAGCGGAGAGGCTGTGACTGCAGCAGCGGAGAGGCTGTGACTGCAGCAGCGGCGAGGCTGTGACTGCAGCAGCGGCGAGGCTGTGACTGCAGCAGCGGCGAGGCTGTGACTGCAGCAGCGGAGAGGCTGTGACTGCAGCAGCGGAGAGGCTGTGACTGCAGCAGCGGAGAGGCTGTGACTGCAGCAGCGGAGAGGCTGTGACTGCAGCAGCGGAGAGGCTGTGACTGCAGCAGCGGAGAGACTGACTGCAGCAGCGGAGAGACTGACTGCAGCAGCGGAGAGACTGACTGCAGCAGCGGAGAGACTGTGACTGCAGCAGCGGAGAGACTGTGACTGCAGCAGCGGAGAGACTGTGACTGCAGCAGCGGAGAGACTGTGACTGCAGCAGCGGAGAGACTGTGACTGCAGCAGCGGAGAGACTGTGACTGCAGCAGCGGAGAGACTGTGACTGCAGCAGCGGAGAGACTGTGACTGCAGCAGCGGAGAGACTGTGACTGCAGCAGCGGAGAGACTGACTGCAGCAGCGGAGAGACTGTGACTGCAGCAGCGGAGAGACTGAGAAGGGCTGTGACTGCAGCAGCGGAGAGACAGACGGGCTGTGACTGCAGCAGCAGAGAGACTGAGAAGGGCTGTGACTGCAGCAGCAGAGAGACTGAGAAGGGCTGTGACTGCAGCAGCAGAGAGACTGAGAAGGGCTGTGTCTGCAGCAGCAGAGAGACTGAGAAGGGCTGTGACTGCAGCAGCAGAGAGACTGAGAAGGGCTGTGACTGCAGCAGCAGAGAGACTGAGAAGGGCTGTGACTGCAGCAGCAGAGAGACTGAGAAGGGCTGTGACTGCAGCAGCAGAGAGACTGAGAAGGGCTGTGACTGCAGCAGCAGAGAGACTGAGAAGGGCTGTGACTGCAGCAGCAGAGAGACTGAGAAGGGCTGTGACTGCAGCAGCAGAGAGACTGAGAAGGGCTGTGACTGCAGCAGCAGAGAGACTGAGAAGGGCTGTGTCTGCAGCAGCGGAGAGACTGAGAAGGGCTGTGACTGCAGCAGCAGAGAGACTGAGAAGGGCTGTGACTGCAGCAGCAGAGAGACTGAGAAGGGCTGTGACTGCAGCAGCAGAGAGACTGAGAAGGGCTGTGACTGCAGCAGCAGAGAGACTGAGAAGGGCTGTGACTGCAGCAGCAGAGAGACTGAGAAGGGCTGTGACTGCAGCAGCGGAGAGACTGAGAAGGGCTGTGACTGCAGCAGCGGAGAGACTGAGAAGGGCTGTGACTGCAGCAGCGGAGAGACAGACGGGCTGTGACTGCAGCAAATTGTCATTTAAGGTACTCCTCCCCTGCAGTGAGAGACAACGCAGACAGACAGGCTCTCAGACAGACAAAGACGGACTAGGAACACAGACACTCTCAGACACAGACAGACTAACGGACAGGAAGACAGGCTCTTCGACAGACAGGCTGGGCCTTAGTACCAGTCATTGTGACAATGATTGGGGTATAGCTGGCTCTTGACCCACTTCAATCCTTAACACACACACGCGCGCGCGCTGTCCAGGACCACAACACACTGGAGACCTCACACTCACACACTGAGTGGCGTACACACACACACGTACAGAGAACCACATACGCACACACAAAGTGAGTGGCCAGCGTAATTAGAGAGCAACAAGAAATCCATACCTCCTTCCGCCACCGGTCGCTCCTCGCCGCAGCACTTAGCAATCACTCAGCTCACATTACATATGGACAGGGAGTTAACGTCACTATCAATCACCCATCATACTATGACACGTGGGATCCATTTATTATAACGTATAATTGTTATCATATAGGCCAGGCTATATTCATCAAGGGCTGAACCCTAACTTCCACTTAAGTCAGATGTTCACTTAGTCATGCATTGATGCCAATGGGAGAATGACGTGGATGCTAGAATTCAGGCCCCATAGACAGTTGTGTGATTACAAACCACTGTGGTGGTATTAACGTTCCGTCGTCTCACACTCAATATGATGTTTGGGGAAGCGTTCATTAATGCTAGGTAGGGTGTTGTGATGAAAGACACACACAGCCATCTGCCAACGGGCAGAAACATGACTAGAGTCACTGTCGGAGCTGAGAGCAGGGACACAAACTGCTGAAGGACCAAAAAGGTGACCTTTTTTTCCCCCCGCACTGAAACATGCAAAACAAAATCCCTGCTAGGGGGAAATGCAGATTTTAACTAATTAAACAACAAAGAACATGATCTACACGATCAGTTTCTGTGTGTAAAATAAAAAGTGGTTCATGTGAACCTAACTCAAAGCTAGCAAAATAATGTCCTTTGACACTCAAGTCTTGAAAAATAAACAATACACTAATATTGCAGTTAGCCGTGACCACACACACACATCTGAAATATTGCACTTGGGAAAAAACATCTTGAAGTAGAAATATAATGAAACAAACAGGCATTCTATTTTGCTCTATTATAGTGGCCACTATAGTAGACATCGATCAAGTGCACAAGGCTACATGTGTGCAAAAATAACATTCACCGAGTAAAACATGTAATAACCCCCCCTCACTCACTCACATGTGTTAGTGTCAAGTTCAACACAACAAAAGCAATATCTTTGGGCTACACTGCACATTATTACATTGTACACTTTCTGCCTGCTGTGGACTTCTGTTCTACAATGTGCCAGCAGAGCATGAGACCCTTTGTTGGCATAATTGATCTCTTTCAGGCAGAGAGTACTCCTGGCATACCTCTTTTTATCCACTGTATTGAAAGAAGGAAAGTAACTTATGTGGTGTTCCTTTCACCTCTATAGTGGCATCCAGCTTAAGCCAAGCCCAGCTCCAGCTACACTTGTTTAACAAGCAACGCCTCATTGTCACCTAATTCTCTCATTTTGAAAATTAACTACATACTGTATAGGGAAAGCATTACTGTTAATTCACAGATAGTAGTTACTTCATTAGCTAGTTAACATTTCACACAGATTGGCTGGGTCCAGTAAGCAACTAACGTGTTATAACTTGAGGAGCGGCAATATTACCAGTTAATAATATAGCGAATTGGTTAGGTTACTAACGTTAGCTCATCTGATGATGTAACATTAGCTAGCTAGCGGTCTGACTTTATTAGCCAGCAAATTCACACCATAACCTCAATTATTTGATCAGTTAAGTTGGTTAATGTTGCTCAACATTTCTCTGGCTAGCTAAGGGAGAATTCGATCCAGCTAGCAAGATACTTAACAATGCTAACAATACTTGTTCCACCACACTTTCTCCCTCAACTTAAATATTCATTTTTTCCCCAAGATGGCGTAGCAGTCGGACGTGTGTTTGTCTTGTCCCGTCTTGTCCCGCGTAAATAGTCCTCGTATTTTTTGTATACATTTCGTATATATTTTAATTTCACTTTCCATCTAGGAACTGAATATACATTCCCGCAACCCGCCTCACCCAATGTGGTACGGATCTGCTATTTTTTTATACTTTAGAACCGTAACCCCAATCAGAAGCTAGCCAGATAACTAGCTACTAGCTAGTAGTCAGTTAGCCACTGCTGCGGTCTTCACCCTTAACTCGGACACCAGCCAGCTTCAGCTCGGGCCAATACCTGCCAGTCTGCAGACGCGATATCAACCCAGAGCATATAGGACTGCTTTTTCTCTACCACATCACCGGATTCCTGACGCAAGCTCTGGACAATTACACCGGATCATCGTCGCTAGCTAGCTGCAACCAAGTGGCTACTACTGGCTAATACCTCTGTCCCGAAACAAGCACCAGTTAGCCTTGAGCTAGCCTCGAGCTAGGCCCATCTGCCGGCTAGCCGAAGAGGTCTACCAGCGAATTCTTGGGCTACAATACCTCTTTTGCCAATTGGACTGGACCCTTTATTGCCGACACGGAGCCCCGCCGATCCATCACGACTGGTCTGCCGACGTAATTGTCCGAGGTGGTTTCAACAGGCTTTTCCATTGCGACGTTTCTGAATACCCATCTGCTAATTATTAGCTGTCTTATCGGCTGCTATCTAAGTAAGTATACAGGACAATTTTTTTTCTTTTTTTTTCCTTGGGTCACTATATCTATTTTGCCAATTGGATCGATCCCCTCTACCACACGGAACCCCACTAATCTACCGACGGAAACGAACGAGGTGACAAAAAAAAAATAATAATAATAAAAATAAAAAAAATAACAGACCTCCATCCTATGTTATCTTGCTACCGATAGCCAGCTACCCGGCCAGCTGTCTGGATCGCCGTGACCCCAACCAACCTCTACTCACTGGACCCTTATGATCACTCGATTAAGCATGCCTCTTCTTAATGTAAATATGCCTTGTCCATTGCTGTTCTGGTTAGTGTTTATTGGCTTATTTCACTGTAGAGCCTCTAGCCCTGCTCACTATATATCCAACCTCTCAGTTCCACCACCCACATATGCGATGACATCACCTGGTTTCAATGATGTTTCTAGAGACAATCTCTCTCATCATCACGCATTACCTAGGTTTACCTCCACTGTATTCACATCCTACCATACCTTTGTCTGTACATTATTCCTTGAAGCTATTTTATCGCCCCCAGAAACTTCCTTTTACTCTCTGTTCTAGACGTTCTAAACGACCAATTCTCATAGCTTTTAGCCGTACCCTTATCCTACTCCTCCTCTGTTCCTCTGGTGATGTAGAGGTGAATCCAGGCCCTGCAGTACCTAGCTCCACTCCTATTCCCCAGCCGCTCTCTTTTGATGACTTCTGTAACCGTAATAGCCTTGGTTTCATGCATGTTAACATTAGAAGCCTACCCCCTAAGTTTGTTTTGTTCACTGCTTTAGCACACTCTGCCAACCCAGATGTTTTAGCCGTGTCTGAATCCTGGCTTAGGAAGACCACCAAAAATTCTGACATGTTCATCCCTAACTACAAGATTTTCAGACAAGATAGAACGGCCAAAGGGGGCGGTGTTGCAATCTACTGCAAGGATTGCCTGCAGAGTTCTGTTTTACTATCCAGGTCTGTTCCGAAACAATTTGAACTTCTACTTTTAAAAATCCACCTCTCTAAAAACAAGTCTCTCACTGTTGCCGCCTGCTATAGACCACCCTCTGCCCCCAGCTGTGCTCTGGACACCATATGTGAACTGATTGCCCCCCATCTATCTTCAGAGCTTGTGCTGCTAGGCGACCTAAATTGGAACATGCTTAACACCCCAGCCATCCTACAATCTAAGCTTGATGCCCTCAATCTCACACAAATTATCAATGAACCTACCAGGTATCACCCCAATTCCGTAAACACGGGTACCCTCATAGACATCATCCTAACCAACTTGCCCTCCAAATACACCTCTGCTGTTTTCAACCAAGATCTCAGCGATCACTGCCTCATTGCCTGTATCCGTAATGGGTCAGCGATCAAACGACCTCCACTCATCACTGTCAAACGCTCCCTGAAACACTTCAGCGAGCAGGCCTTTCTAATCGACCTGGCCGAGGTATCCTGGAAGGATATTGATCTCATCCCGTCAGTAGAGGATGCCTGGATATTTTTTTTAAATGCCTTCCTCACCATCTTGAATAAGCATGCCCCATTCAAGAAATTTAGAACCAGGAACAGATATAGCCCTTGGTTCTCTCCTGACCTGACTGCCCTTAACCAACAGAAAAACATCCTATGGCGTTCTGCATTAGCATCGAACAGCCCCCGTGATATGCAACTTTTCAGGGAAGCTAGAAACCAGTATACACAGGCAGTTAGAAAAGCCAAGGCTAGCTTTTTCAAGCAGAAATTTGCTTCCTGCAACACAAACTCAAAAAAGTTCTGGGACACTGTAAAGTCCATGGAGAATAAGAACACCTCCACCCAGCTTCCAACTGCACTGAAGATAGGAAACACTGTCACCACCGACAAATCCACTATAATTGAGAATTTCAACAAGCATTTTTCTACGGCTGGCCATGCTTTCCACCTGGCTACCCCTACCCCGGTCAACAGCACTGCCCTCCCCTCTGCTACTCGCCCACGCCTTCCCCATTTCTCTTTCTCCCAAATACAGTCAGCTGATGTTCTGAAAGAGCTGCAAAATCTGGACCCTTACAAATCAGCCGGGCTAGATAATCTGGACCCTTTCTTTCTAAAACTATCTGCTGAAATTGTTGCCACCCCTATTACCAGCCTTTTCAACCTCTCTTTCGTGTCGTCTGAGATTCCCAAAGATTGGAAAGCAGCTGCGGTTATCCCCCTCTTCAAAGAGGGGGACACTCTTGACCCAAACAGCTACAGACCTATATCTATCCTACCCTGCCTTTCTAAGGTCTTCGAAAGCCAAGTCAACAAACAGATTACCGACCATCTCCAATCCCACCATACCTTCTCCGCTATGCAATCTGGTTTCAGAGCTGGTCATGGGTGCACCTCAGCCACGCTCAAGGTCATAAACGATATCTTAACCGCTATCGATACGAAACAGTACTGTGCAGCCATATTCATTGACCTGGCCAAGGCTTTTGACTCTGTCAATCACCACATCCTCATCGGCAGACTCGACAGCCTTGGTTTCTCTAATGATTGCCTCGCCTGGTTCACCAACTACTTCTCTGATCGAGTTCAGTGTGTCAAATCGGAGGGTCTGTTGTCCGGACCTCTGGCAGTCTCTATGGGGGTGCCACAGGGTTCAATTCTTGGACCGACTCTCTTCTCTGTATACATCAATGATGTCGCTCTTGCTGCTGGTGAGTCTCTGATCCACCTCTACGCAGACGACACTATTCTGTATACTTCTGGCCCTTCTTTTGACACTGTGTTAACAACCCTCCAGGTGAGCTTCAATGCCATACAACTCTCCTTCCGTGGCCTCCAATTGCTCTTAAATACAAGTAAAACTAAATGCATGCTCTTCAACCGATCGCTGCCTGCACCTGCCCGCCTGTCCAACATCACTACTCTGGACGGCTCTGACTTAGAATATGTGGACAACTACAAATACCTAGGTGTCTGGTTAGACTGTAAACTCTCCTTCCAGACTCACATCAAGCATCTCCAATCCAAAGTTAAATCTAGAATCGGCTTCCTATTCCGCAACAAAGCATCCTTTACTCATGCTGCCAAACATACCCTTGTAAAACTGACCATCCTACCAATCCTCGACTTCGGTGATGTCATTTACAAAATAGCCTCCAAAACCCTACTCAATAAATTGGATGCAGTCTACCACAGTGCCATCCGTTTTGTCACCAAAGCCCCATATACTACCCACCACTGCGACCTGTACGCTCTCGTTGGCTGGCCCTCGCTTCACACTCGTCGCCAAACCCACTGGCTCCAGGTCATCTACAAGACCCTGCTAGGTAAAGTCCCCCCTTATCTCAGCTCGCTGGTCACCATAGCAACGCCCACCCGTAGCACGCGCTCCAGCAGGTATATCTCTCTGGTCACCCCCAAAACCAATTCTTCCTTTGGCCGCCTCTCCTTCCAGTTCTTTGCTGCCAATGACTGGAACGAACTACAAAAATCTCTGAAAATGGAAACACTTATCTCCCTCACTAGCTTTAAGCACCAGCTGTCAGAGCAGCTCATAGATTACTGCACATGTACATAGCCCATCTATAATTTAGCCCAAACAACTACCTCTTTACCTACTGTATTTATTTATTTTGTTCCTTTGCACCCCATTATTTCTATCTCTACTTTGCACCTTCTTCCACTGCAAACCAACCATTCCAGTGTTTTTTTTACTTGCTATATTGTATTTACTTCAGCACCATGGCCTTTTTATATTTTTATTTATTTATATATATATTTTGTTTGCCTTCACCTCCCTTATCTCACCTCACTTGCTCATATTGTATATAGACTTATTTTTCACTGTATTGTTGACTGTATGTTTGTTTTATTCCATGTGTAACTATGTGTTGTTGTATGTGTCGAACTGCTTTGCTTTATCTTGGCCAGGTCGCAATTGTAAATGAGAACGTGTTCTCAATTTGCCTACCTGGTTAAATAAAGGTGAAATAAATAAATAAATAAAAATTCAAAATGCCAGTTGTTTTTCGGTTACAGCTGGTGAAGTACGCTTTATCTCCTCACCCCCGTCTCCGTGGTCAGGCTTCTCACCTACCTCTTCGTTATCGTTCAGGGGACGCGCTGCTGTAACTGGCAAACTGCCTTTCCACTCTCTGCTGTCTTTCCAGAGCACGCGCTGATGCTGTAACTAGCAAATCGGTGGTCTCGTCTCTCTTCAGTCGCTTGCTGCATTCTGTTGTTATGTGAACGATTGGCTGAGCCTTGGATACACCCCTCTCCCAAACTTTTCTCATTGGATCTACACTAATCACGTAGGTCAACTACTTGGATTCAGAACGGCGAATTTCGCCCCGAAAGGTGACTTGTTTGCATCCATGTGAGGGAAATGTAGCTACTAGCTAGTAGGCAAGAGCGAGTGTGGTGCAGTAGTGTATTGTGTGGACGGTAGCCCCTCGAGTGGTGTTGCTGAATCACTAACAGTCTACTTCCTCTGAAAAGGTAGCCTAAACTACCAAGTGTCTCACACACACATCTACCTGGGAATCCCCCTTGTGCCATCTCAGCACATGACTGAACTCAGGAATGTGCACAGACGTATAAGAAACAATGGAGGTACATGGATAAGCACTCAAGCCTCTCTCGATGGACACTGCTGTTAGAATATGAGAACACACACTACAGCCCTCAGCATCTAGTCAACTTTCTTCTTTGCTCTCACAGCGACAGGGTGCTAGACCAGTGTGTGTTTTGCCTTGCAGCGACATCTATACGCCTCTGCCATGTGTCATTTATTGATTTTCCTATGCAATGACAGCAGAATCAATCAAGAAAACAGAGGCTGTACTATACCAACACACATTGTCCTCTTGCACATTGGGGACACATGGTTCGTTTCCTTAAGTCTCGCTGGTTTACAATGAGCCACTGCAAACATGACCAGTTACATGTGACACACACACCAATTATGTTACAGCAATATGTTAAACTACACACACAGCAGTGGTGAAAAGTACTGAAGTATTTTGGGGGGGTATCTGTAGTTAACTATTTATATTTTTGACAACTTTTACTTTACTACATTCCTAAAGAAAATTATGTACTTTTTACTCCATACATTTTCCCTGACACCCAAAAAGTACTAGTTACATTTTGAATGCTTAGCAGGACAGAAAATGATCCAATTCACACACGTATCAAGAGAACATCCCTGGTTATCCCTACTGCCACTATTCTGGCAGACTCACTAAACACAAATGCTTCATTTGTAAAGGATGTCTGAGTGTTGGAGTGTGCCCCGGGCTATCCGCAAATCTAAAAAAAAATGTTTTTTAAATGGTGCCGTCTGGTTCTCGTAATATAGGGAATTTAAAATTATTAATACTTTTGATACTAAAGTATGTTTTTGCAATTACATTTACTTTTGATACTTAAGAATATTTAAAACCAAATACTTTTACTCAAGTAGTATTTTGCAGTGTGAACCTGTACTTGGGAAATGTTCAATTAAGCCATCTTTACTTTTACTTAAGTATGACAAGTGGGTACTTTTTACACCACCGACACACACACGCTCTCTCACACACGCAAGCAAGCAGGCACCCACAACAATCAATCCGACACCAATTTCACAGTATGAAACAAACTCAATTACGTACTAACTCAAACAAGCTTTCTGGTTTTGCAAGACTACAGTACAGCGACTCCACACTACAGTGCGATCCCAACTGTTATCTTCTCCAAGGACAGTGGATCCACTGGGGGCAAGGCCATTTATCAAATAAAACAATCTCCAAACACACCAGGACAGAAAAGATCTGAGGTCTTATTTATTACAGTAGTACTGTAGGTGAGATACTTGTCGCTCTACTGAGTTCTCCAATGTCTGAGCAAAGCCCTGTGGCTCTGAATTTCTCATATAGAATGCTGTACGTAGAGTTTGCATTTGAGCAATGTGTGTATCAGTTTGAGTGTGTGTACATAAACAGTTTGCGCGACAAGTGTGCGTCTTCTTGGCTCTACATAGAGTGCATTTGGAAACTGTTCAGACTTTTTACATGACAGCCTTTTCTAAAATGGATTAAATAGTTTTTTCCCCCTTCATCAATCTCCACACCATACCCCATAACGACAAGGCGGAATCAGGTTGACATTTTTGCAAATGTATTAAAAATAAAACAGAAATAGTATATTTAATCAATAAGGCCAGAGGGGGTGTGGTATATTTAATCAATAAGGCCAGAGGGGGTATGGTATATTTAATCAATAAGGCCAGAGGGGGTATGGTATATTTAATCAATAAGGCCCGAGGGGGTGTGGTATATTTAATCAATAAGGCCAGAGGGGGTATGGTATATTTAATCATTAAGGCCCGAGGGGGTGTGGTATATTTAATGAATAAGGCCCGAGGGGGTGTGGTATATTTAACCAATAAAGCCAGAGGGGGTGTGGTATATTTAATCAATAAGGCCAGAGGGGGTGTGGTATATGGCCATAGCTAAGGGTTGTTCTTTAGTACGACGCAACGCGGAGTGCCTGGACGCAGCCCTTAGCTGGGGATATATTGGCCATATACCACAAACCCCTAAGGTGTCTTATTGCTATTATAAACTGGTTACCAACATTAATAGAACAGTAAACAAATATTTTTGCATCATATCCATGGTATATTGTCTGATATGTTTCAGTCAATCAGCATCCAGGACCCAAACTGCGCTGGCTGCCTCCTCAATTATTCATCCAGCTAGAAGACATGTTGCCAGGCTGGGATAAATGCCAGCTCTGGCTGCAACACACATTTCTCTCTCCCTCCTCCATTGCCTGGCCACTGGTGAATAGTCTACCCTGCAGTGTTCTTTCCAACCAGAACCGTGGTCCAGATGGTGCCATTCATTTACAGTAACGCTGCACACATTGATTCAGAGTACACACACACACACACACACACACACACACACACACACACACACACACACACACACACACACACACACACACACACACACACACACACACACACACACACACACACACACACACACACACACACACACACACCAGTTCAGTCCAAAATACTTTGGCATCCCAGAACCTATAACTCAGGGACGTACGTCACAAGGGAGAATGGACTGGGGATGTTGTGTGTGGTTCTTGGGTCTCGCCCATTTTGTAGAATTCAATGAAATTTTACAACGATTTTGGAGCTATAACGGAGGACTTTTAAAAAGATGTATATGCCTATTTGAAGTGCCTGTCCCTGATAGCAATTATCTAGCTGGCCAAACAAATTATTCATGCATAGGACAACAGGCATTATGCTAATGTACATTTTGTGTTCTAGTGATTATTGCATGATTACAGCTGACCAGTCATGACAAATTCATAAAATCTTTATTACATCAACATAAAAAACAAATGAATGTCCCAAATGGCAACCTATTCCCTACATAATGGACTACTTTTGACATGAGCTCTTCTTTCAGGGATTGAGACCTGGGACACTTCCATGTCCAATAAGAAAGAAAAACAATGTGCAAAAGTGTTGCTACTGTGCGCTCTAATGAACACACATGGGTCATATTCAATACACATGGACATGGGTCATATTCATTCGGGCATAACGTAGCAAAACTTTGTGCCACCAAAACGCTCTCCGGCCAAGCTATTAAGTACCTCTAGGCCTAGATTTGACTACACTAGATGTTGAGTGCTGCCTCGTAGCCTATACGGACACGTTTCTTGGGATTACGTCACAGCATTCATTCAGAGCCACTCCACGTACCGTAGTATAAACGTTGCCAAACAAGCTCTCATCTTTGTGGAGGATTTACTGTGAGTCTTCATTTCCACATGACACCTGGGCACAAACACTATTCAAAATCATTTCAAAATGGCTTTATCTGTGCTCAATGGACCTTACCTAGCTTAACAGGTCAACGGCATAGTCACGCTTTATCTGTGCTCAATGGACCTTACCTAGCTTAACTTCTTGAGAATACAGGGGGTGCTGTTTTCGCATTAGCATAATTTCCTCTACAGATTAAACTGCCTCTTATTCAATTATTGCTCTTACTATATGCATATAATTAATACCATTGGATAGAAAACAATCTATAGTTTCTAAAACCGTTTCAATTTTGTCTCTGAGTGAAACAGAAGTCATTTGACAGCACTTTCCCTGACCAAGAAGAAGAATGCAAGATGTGTATGCTCGCTTCAACGCTCTGCCTATATATGGTCACGCCACCTATGACCCGAAACACACTTCATTCGTCTTCCTCTGGGTGTCAAGAGGACGTCAGAGGAGAAATTTTTTGTTTATCTTGTACTGACGTGAAATAAGACCTATTTCTTTGGCGTGACCGACAACTTCCGGTTCTCTGAATCGCGCTATTTGGAGGTGCGATTGTCTACTGTTTTGCTGCCGTTACGGATGAAAACTATCTCCGTCTCGAAGTTTGTTTGATACATGTGACCATATCATCTTAATGTATGTTTTTTCAATATAGTTTAATCAGATTATTTGAATTTTTTCGGGAGTTTTGCCGTGTTCCGTTCTGTGACTTTTTTTACTTTGGCCAGTCGACCAGTACATATGCTAAATGAAGAGGGAAAGTTGCCATTATGAATGGATTGAACGACTCATCAGGACTAAGGACACCTTCAACAACATGAAAGATCAGCAATAGTAAGACCCAATTTACGATGTTATTTCATATATCTGTCGTGCATGTGAACTGGTCGGGGGCGCCCAGCTGGTTCTGGCTGGCGTGGCTATGCTAATTTAGCGCTACATTTTGTTTTCGCTATAAAACATTTAATAAATCAGAAATATTGTTTGGATTCACCAGATGTTGGGCTTTCAATATCTGTACGCTGTGTATTTTTTCTGAAATGTTTTAAGACAAGTAATTAGTTATATGACGTTGGTCTCTGTAATTGTTCTGGCTGCGTCGGCACTATTTCAGATTGCAGCTGCAATGTAGAACTGTGATTTATACCTGAAAAATGCACATTTTTCAAAAAAAACTATGCTATACCATAAATATGTTATCAGACTGTCATCTTATGAAGTTGTTTCTTGGTTAGTGGCTATATATATTTTTATTTAGTCGAATTAGTGATAGCTACTGACGCAGGAAAAAACTGTTGGGAGTAAAAAAATTGTGTCTTTTGCTAACGTGTTTAGCTAATAGATTTACATATTGTGTCTTCCCTGTAAAACATTATAAATCTGAAATGATGGCTTTATTCACAGGATCTGTATCTTTCAGTAGGTGTCTTGGACTTGTGATTTAATGATATTTAGATGCTACTATTTAATTGTGACGCTATGCTAGCGATGCTAATCAGTGTGGGGGGGGTGGGGGGTGCTCCCGGACCCGGGGTAGGTGCTCGGTAGAGGTTAACAGGTCAACGGCATAGTCACGCTTTATCTGTGCTCAATGGACCTTACCTGGCGTAACGGGCCAACAGCATAGTCACAAAACGGCAAACCCTTGGAGTAAGGCAGATTCGAGCGAATGCTCAAAGTATTTCAACGTTTTCGAATAGTATTTGAACCCAGGTCTGGAATCAGTATGCCGTGGCAGTTCGCCCCCAGCGCAGCCCTTCCATTTACCGCCCATGGTCCTGATCTAGGATCAGTGTTTGCCAATGTCCATAGTCCCACACACGTTCCGCTCCACCGCTGTACCCGTCTTTACAATGCCATTTAAAAGCTTGAGCTAACATTTACAGAACTAAAGCAGAAATGATGGTTGCAGAGGCGACTGCAAATTCCCCCATTACATGCGAACAAACGTGTGTGTGTGTGTGTGTGTGTGTGTGTGTCTGGCAAAAAAATATAATTCAAGAAAGTCTTAAAATGTACCAGTCCTTCCATTTCGACCATCACTGTGACATCTACTGAATGAATGTAGCATTGATTGCGGTGGAGACGACTCCAACCTTTACCTCATCTCGCCCCACAAGTTGTCAGAAGGAAAAGCTTTTATAACGTGTGTGTGCAACCCTTCGGGGCCCACAAGACAGACAGACGTTAGTCACCCACTTCAATAGCTCAGGGAAGGGGAAGCGTTGGAACGTAAACACAGCAATGAGCTCACCTCCATTCCCTAAGAGTTCCAGCTTCACTGACTTTCTTGGTTGTTGGGAAATTGGCGGAGGAGGTGACTAGGGAACACACTGTAAGTATAGATTGGGTTTGTGTAGTGTTTTTACACCGGGGGCTTAAAGCCTGGAATCCAACTATAATGCTCCGTTTCACCATTGTTTACCTTGCGGGAATCCAGGCTAGCTGAACTCCCGTCAACACCACTAATGGAGGGTCTAAAGTCTGAAGGGACCAGGACAATAGAGTGGAGCTCAGAGCCAGATAGGGACAGTTGATTGACTTTCACTTAAAAGGATAGTTTA